>NC_044552.1:91418097-91733456 GCF_007565055.1 Rhinopithecus roxellana | reverse complement strand
AGAGGCTCCTCAGATGATGCCTTTGTGTGTGTATGTGTGCAGACTACACAGATTGTAATCCACTTGTGCCCCTCACCTCCCTGCTGCTATGCCTCCTTCAACAGAGAGACAGTTACTATGTTTTAAATATGCTTCTTATGTTTTTAATATGGGGTTTCCATATAAGATTTTACTTGAGAAAGGGTTCTGCTGCAGAAAGTGGGTGGGGGATTAAAGACAACTGACTGATGCCATTTAACAAATCCATAAACCAAACTTTAAGAAAGAATGCCTTATCCTGTGTTTCACAACTAGTAAGAGGCAGAGCCATGTATGGAATTAAGGACTCTGGGTTTCCAGACCAGCAATATTTTCCTTTTTAGAAGCTCGCTACCTGGGACCATTACTTTCTATTATATACCTCTGGGTAAATAATCTAATCCTGTGTTGTCCAAGAGGTTAGCTACAACCTACAAGTGACTACTGAGTACTTGAAATGTGGCTGGCCTGAAATGAAATGTGCTGTAACTGCAAAATATATACTAGGTGTCAAAATCTTAGTATAAAAAAAGGTGAAATATCTCATCGATGACTTTAAAATATTGATTTCAAGTTGAAATAATTTGGATATTAAATATTAAATAAAACTAATCTTACTTTTTAAAAACTTATTTTTTTTTTATTTATTTTTGAGACAGAGTCTTGCTCTGTCGCCCAGGCTAGAGTGCAGTGGCACGATCTCTGCTCTCTGCAAGCTCTGCCTCCTGGGTTCATGCCATTCTCCTGCCTCAGCCTCCCGAGTAGCTGGGACTACAGGCACCTGCCACCACATCCAGCTAATTTTTTGTATTTTTTAGTAGAGATGGGGTTTCACCGTGTTAGCCAGGATGGTCTCAATCTCCTGACCTCATGATCCGCCCGCCTCAGCCTCCCAAAGTGCTGGGATTATAGGCATGAGCCACCGCGCCTGGCCTAAAAACTTATTTTAAGGTGACTACTAGAGAATCTAAAATTAAGTGGGTGGATCACATTCTATTTCTATTAAGACAAATCTGATTTATCCTCAGGGTCAGTTTCCTCATCTATATTCTATTTCTCAGGGCTGTTTAAGATCACAAGGTCGAGCTGGGCGCGGTGGCTCACGCCTGTAATCCCAGCACTTTGGGAGGCTGAGGCGGGCGGATCACAAGGTCAGGAGATCGAGACCATCCTGGCTAACATGGTGAAACCCTGTCTCTACTAAAAATACAAAAAATTAGCCGGGCGCGGTGGCGGGCGCCTGTAGTCCCAGCTACTCAGGAGGCTGAGGCAGGAGAATGGCATGGGTCCGGGAGGCAGAGCTTGCAGTGAGCCGAGATCGTGGATCGCGCCACTGCACTCCAGCCTGGGCGACAGAGCGAGACTCCGTCTCAAAAAAAAAAAAAAAAAGACCACAAGGTCATCTTCATGAAAGTACTCTGTAGAGTGCCAGGCAAATATAAGACCTTATTTCAACACATTTTAATTCTTGTGTGGTCATCAACTGTTAGTTGCTCTCTGTAAGATGGTAAAAGTTTTGTGGAGGATTTTTTTTCTTTTGCTGTTGCTTATATGGGTTTTTTGGGGGTAGGAGGAGAAGGAGGAGACAAAGTAATAGTGTACGTTGCAAACATAATAACAAGCACATTCATTTAGTCTCCTCTTTTATATTCAGTGAGTAAAAGACATATTAGACTAGAGCCAATTGTTGCCTGACAGGAACAGAGACATTGAGAAGGAACTTTTCCTAATGTCCACCTTCCAACCTCTCCCTAAGTGCCCCATTTTAGCAGAACCTACTGATAAGCCAACCAGCAAGGGTGTCTGGGAAATGCAGTTTGTTGAGTCCTAGCTCCTGCACCTTAAAGTAGAATATAGTGGCTCACGCCTGTAATCCCAGCACTTTGGGAGGCCAAGGTGGGTGGATCACCTAAGGTCAGGAGTTCGAGACCAGCCTGATCAACATGCTGAAACCCTGTCTCTACTAAAAACACAATATTAGCTGGATGTGGTGGTGCATGCCTGTAATCCCAGCTATTTGGGAGGCTGAGGCAGAAGAATCGCTTGAACCCAGGAGGCGGAGGTTGCATTGCAGTGAGCTGAGATTGCATCATTGCACTCCAGCCTGGGCAACAAGAGCGAAACTCTTTCTCAAAATAAATAAATAAAAAAGTAGAATATAGAAAGCCAGGCTAGGATCTGAGAAACAAAAGGCATATAACTGGCACAATTCCAGTTCAACTTTGCCACTGGTGTAAGTGGTGGTACTCAGTGACTTCACAGTGGCCACCAGCAGGAGTTGCTTGGTCCTGGAGAGAAGAGGGATAGACTGTTGCCTGGCAGAGCAGTGGTCCTGGTATCTTGCCTAGTGGGATGCCCAGTAGAGGTAGGTATGTGTTTGTAAGTATGAGACACTCTCTAGGAAGTCCCAGAAATTATTGGTGGGGAAGTCTTTGGAGGGGAGGGGTACTATAAAGCAGAAGCAGTCAAAAAGTAACAAAATTTGGTTAATCTCATCTGTATTTATAGACTGGGGAACTTATAATTACAAGAGCTTTTCTTAAACAAAATGGGAAAACAGGCCCACCAGACTGATCTATGAACCTATTTGAATAAAATTATTATCACTTTTGGGGACATCTATTAGCTTTGTCCAGTATTTCTTCTTCTAGTAACAGCATTCCAGTTTTCCTTTGGAGAATCGCCTCACTATTCTGAGCGAACATGAAAGATAAGGGGACTTTATCATATTCTTTCCCCAAGCAAACACTTGGCCACAGTAATTACTACTAGTTTATATTCAGGTGTGGGCAGTCAGAGTTAATACTAAGATTTCTGATGGACTAATCAGGAAAGAGATATTATTTTTCCATTGGGGTTCCTAGGTAAATAGAATGTAAATCTGGAGCATGGTGGCCATACCTGGAAGGGAAAGCCTGCCTTAAATAAGACCAACACATAGAAAGTACATCCAAGAGACAGAGAAGAAAAAATTGTAATGATATTGAGCACTTGGATCCAACCATAAGTGGAGCTAGGTCTACTAGATTTTTCTGTTATACAAGCCAATGCATTCTTTTTTTTTTTTTAAGTCATTAAAAAATTGAGGTAAAATTTACATACAGTGAAAAGCACATGTATTTTTATACATTTTGATGAATTTTGAGAAAGGAAACTTTTTTTTTTTGAGATTCTCATTCTGCCACTCAGGCTGGAGTGCAGTGGTGTGATCTCAGCTCACTGCAACCTTCGCCTCCCAGGTTCAAGTGATTCTCCTGCCTCAGCCTCATGTGTAGCTGGGTCTACAGGCATGCACCACCACATCCGGCTAATTTTGGATTTTTAGTAGAGATGGGGGTCTCACCATGTTGGCCAGACTGGTGTCAAACTCCTGACCTCAAGTGATCTGCCTGCTTCGGCCTCCCAAAGTGCTGGCATTACAGGCATGAGCTACCATGCCCCGCCGGAAAATGTCTTTAACTACCATGTCAGTCAAAACAGCATATTCACATGACTCCAAAATTAACTTTCAGTCCCTTCCACTCGATCCCACCTCCATCCCCACAGTGAATAACTGTTCTAATTTTCTCCACTTTAGATGATTTTTGCCTGTTTTTGAATTAAAATTTCCAAGCAACATGACATAAAGAAGTTAGATATAAAATTTTTGCATTTTATGTATCACATTTCTGTAAATTATATAAAATTGTGACAGTGCTTTTCTTTTTTTTTGTAGAATGGTATGAAATAGACAACTGAACTTTAGCTAAGGATAATTATACTTACGTGCTTTCCAAAATACTATATATAGTATGTCCCCCCTTTACAAATTATGGTCATTGTAATTTCTCTGTCTACAGTTACGGAGTCTATTTATCTACCTTTACTTTTTTGAAACTTCTAACCATTCAAACTCGACACTAGTTTCCCCAAAGGAAGTGAGAATAATCCTACTAGTAAGCATTTGTAGGAGTATTTTAATTACATTATATCAGCTATATCATTGCCATATAGCATTAAAGAGGCCAATCGAAGTCCTACAGAAAATGAACATTCAGTTAGCAATACAGCAAATCTGGAGATATTGCACTATCAATGAAAGAAGCCCAGGAATATTAAAAATAAAACACCAAAGTGCTTAATGACCATTGCAGAATTTATTTCATAAGTAAAATCTTTAAAAACAAGAAAGAGTCTGATTTCTGTTAACTATAATTTCAAGTGGCAGAAATATAAATGTGGTTTGGTTAACTTTGTTTCCTTTATTTCTGAAAAGCAGAATCCTGTGTGGCAGTGAAATAAAATGTCAAATGGTACCTTAGAAAATTCTAGCCCTATCAAAAATAATATATAAAACCATATATCATAAAACTTTAAAACTGTTTTCTATTTTGGGGTAACCTTTTAAAATAGTAATTACTAGTTTTTCTGTAAATTTATAAATTTTCTGATCTTTTTTCAAGGTCAAACTGATACTGTTATTTTGAATATGAGGGGGTGACTTTATTTACACTGTAAGAATCCTGAGAATATGTTACACACAACTAGACAATTTTTTGGATTCTCCCAGCGTTTTAAATATTTTCTTGCTTACCAACAACTTCTTAACCTGTAGGTGAAACACACTGAATGCACTAAATCTGAAACCACGAAATTTGGAAGCAGACCTAGGCTTGTACTATGGCATTACTACTTACTACTTTAGTATGTTAAGGTAGATATACTTCTTTGAATCTGCTTTCTCAAGTATAAACAATGAATAGCAATACCTGTCTGGAGTCATGAATGAAGATGGAATGAGATTATACTGCCTGGAGCATTCGGAGGGTTGAATAAATGGTGGTTTCATTCTCTGCTGTCCTTCAGCAATCCTGATTTGACGCTTCTGTGACAGACATTTGTTTGTCCACGTAAATACGGCATGTTTCCTGATTCTTCCTAGCATCTTCCTTTATAAGTAATCCACCCATACGTTTACATGTTAATTCTAACAGAGTCCATCAGTGAGCTATTTTAAGAGTGTCAGCAGAGATAGATTAAAGCATTGATGAAAAGTAATTCAGTGCAATTTAGGGATTACTCATCTTATTTTCACTAACAGATGACTGCCATCTTGTACAGATATATTTCGCATACAGAAATTTACGTTTAATCACAATATTGTTTGGGTGGGTTAGTCTGTAACTTGAAGTATAATGTATTGACAGGATAAAATGCAAGCTTTGAAACAGTGCAAAGGTGGAAAAACGAGGTTAAGCGAGAAGTAGGAATTACCAATCTTCATGGTTAGAAGATTCATTGGGAAGCATTTGCCTTCAAATATTAGATTCTCTACAGAATGGTGGTAAAGGCCAGTGAGCAATTAACCGCCAGAGTAAGTATTAAACCACCTTGATAATCAGATGGCTCGGAGCATTTAAAGCCCATCATGAAAGAGGATTTTTTTTCACCTTCCCTGTCTCCAGCAATTAACGCCATTTTTAAAAGAGAAAATATGTCACACATCAGCTCTCAATAGGCTACTGACATGCTCCTCAAAACGTTCCTTAAAAACAAAACAAAACAAAACTTGTGTGCAATATTTCAGATGCCATTCCACCCCAAACCTGTTCCAAAACCTAAAAATCACTTTCAAGCCAAACTCACGGCTCGTTGGTGATTCACGGCCAGGATCTCGAGGCAGGAACATTAGTGCACTCACCCCGTATCCTCCTGAATCAGCCATTTCGGTAAGAAGACCCAGAAGCACTTGCCGTTTGTTTGTAATTTGTTTACAATTTAAAAGCAAGTTATTTCCCAAAGGAAATCTAAGCAATTAAGTGTTTTACATTAAGCAGTCGCCAATTTTACAATTCATTTCATGAACCCACTTTGCCCTCCGCCCGCGTCCCTCCCAGAGCCCGCTACGCTCAGCAGTCAACCCTTCGCACAGCACAACCCATAGGAGCCTGGCGCCCTCCGCGTTTTGCCCCAATTTCCCTACTTGGGGTCTCCGCTACAGCTAGAGCAGTCGGCCTTCTCCCGCACTTGCCGTCCCGCCTTCCAGTTCCACGGAAGCCAATAAAAAGGGCCGTCTGGAGACAGAGGCCAATGGGAGCTCGACTAGAGTCATCATGATTGGCTGCGGTCTCTTCGTAGTGCAGTCTAGGCCTCCGCCTCCGTTACCCTGGAGCCCAGGTTACCGCTGCTGCCACCCAGGATCCGCGGTCCTCGCCCCTGTCCTATCCCTGTGTTCAAACCTCCGGCAGCCCGGCAACCTCGGCACCCGCCCCGCAGCCTCTGCAGGAGCCAGGCACCCACTCTTTGGCGGCCAGACGCCGAGGCCCCAGATGGGAGTTCGGTCCTAAGAGGGAAGGCAAGAGGCGGGACGCCATCGGCTCTGTGGAAGAGCTGGCGGGTGGGAGGTGGGCTTTGAAGTGGGCGTGGAGATGGGGCGGAGGAGGTAGAGGTGCGAGGTGATGCTGGGGTGAAGCGTCTGGGAGTTGGCGAAGGGGCGTTCTTGGATGGGGGCCTGCGGGTGGTTCTTAAAGCGGGGAAGATGAAGGGATTAGGGACGGGGAGGATTTAGGGACCGCGAGGAGAAGGAAGACTTTGGAAAATGAGTAAAGAGCTCGGCTCCTGAGAGGGTCCCGAGGAAGGGAGGTTGACTGACACTGGGGGGACTGGGAAGTTAGGAGGAGAGGAGCTGGGAAGGGGTATTTACTTCCAGGGACCGGGAAGAGAAGGAAGGGAGCAGGCGGATCTAGAGAAGTGGTTAAGAGTTATTAAAACAAACAAAACGAAAACCTTGGAGGCCCTTGGAGACTCAAGACTAGAGAGGAGGGGCAGGGCCAAGGGCCAAGAAGGAAAAGGAGGCTTTGGTAGCTCTGGGATAATAATAGATGTGTTATTATTAGAGTGGAAAGCCGTACTTGTCCAGGCTGTGATATTTCTATACATCCTTCAGGGATGGGATGAGAGGAGTAAAGATGGTTAGCAAATAAAAGAAAAAAAAAGTGCCTTTTTGGCACACTCGAGTTGGAGTGGGTACTCAGATATAGTATGTTTACGTTAGATAGACCGTGGGGTAGTGTTTAACAGTGAAGAGCCCTGGTCCAGTTCATCTGATATAAACCCCTTTTTCGTTCACTTCGTTCTTTGGAAAGTATACTTGGGCACATACATATTTATGCCCTCCTTTATCTTCACGTTAATAACTTGCATTAGCGATGTCTTTGGAATCAGAAGTCATTTAAATTAGTTTTTGGGAGTGGCTATATGTTTTTTAGAATGGTAAAACCAGTGTTTCCAGTTCTTTACTCATTCCCTCTTTCTTTTGCGTGGTTATTTTAATCTATGTTTCTTTCCAGTTGTTCCACATTTAAATTCTATATTACCATTTTAAATATTTCACTTTGTGATTTCCTGCATGTTAGCTAGTATCTTTATCCAAATAAGTTATAGGAAATAATTGTTTGTTTTGATTCTCTAAGTTGACAAAGTATCATTTTAAATATCAAAAAGTAGTTTGTGACTTTGGAAAAGATATTTTTCTTCTTTTGTCAGTCACATCTCTTCCGTTAAACATATTGTAGAACTGTAATTCTGTAGGACACAATGGAAGCCCGTTAAAATAAAGATGCTACCCTTCTCTTGGGTTCTTCTTCTGCCTGTCATTCTTCAACTCCTTTGTGGGATCTTCTTCCTCTGCCCACTATATTTCATTATTGTTTTTCCCCATAATCCAGTCTTCTGTCTTCTTTTTTTTACTCTGTGTTCTTGGCTGTGTTCTTCCTCTCCTTTGGGTTACACTATTTGTGTTTTATTAACACTCTCCCAATGTTTTATTTCTGATCTGGAACTTTTGAGTTATTGTCAAACTTCTGTAGCTTATTTTTGGTATTTCCACATAAATTTCCCATTCATAGGCATCCCAAACTCAATATGTCCAATATTGAACCCATCACCTTTCCCTGCCAAAGCTGTCCTGCTTGAATACCACATTCTCCTAATTTTGCAAGCCCCAAACTTTGGAATTTACTCACGTTCTTCTCTGTTCTCATACTTCATAATTAATCTGTCACCAAGTGTAGCTTATCTTACTTGAAAAACATTTATGAATCAATTCTGTACTCTGTATCTCTTGTTATACTACCTTCAAAACACTATCTGTCAGTGATTATCGAGACCAGTTGATATTCTTCCTCCAGCTTTCCTGCCCTCCAATTCTTGGATTGGAGATGGATCTTTGCAAATGTCAGATCTGATAATATTAACCCTACTGAAGAGCCTTGGTTTCCAACCAACTTATTAATGACATAGAGATTCTTCTTGTGATATTATCTTCCACCCGATCCAGTCCCACTTATTATTACTTTAGCACTACTCCCCAGCCAATCCCACCCTTTTAAGCTAGCATTGTCCATTTGAAGTAGAATGTGAGGTATATCCATTTTTTCAGTAGACACAATAAAATACAGATGAAATTTTAATAGATTTTTTAAACCACATATATCCAAAATATTATTTTAGCATATGTCAATATAAGAAAGATTATAGACGAGCTATTTTATGGTCTGTTTTATGTACTAAGTTTTCAAAATTCCACATGTGTTTTACACTTACCGCATATGCCAATTCTGAATAGCTACATTTGAGGTGCTCAGAAGCTGCTGTGTTGGACAGCACAGTTGTAAAGTATTTGCTGTTTGGTGATATGCCATGCTTATCTAGTGCTTTTTACTTTTGCAGATGCTGCATCCTCTTATTGAAACAGGGTCGTACTTCACTGTCTTCTTTTTCTAACCTCGTTTACTACCCCACTGTTCAAACACACACACTCGTGAAATTATAATTGTGCTTAACCTCTGCTAATACCGTAAGACTCAATTTAGGTATTATCTCCTCTAGAAACCTTCTCAAACTCCCTCTGTCCTCTAATCTTAGTTTTGAGTTTACTAAGCTTCCTTTGCTTCCTTTTATCATTAGTACTTTTAGACTGTCGTATTATTTTTTTCTCTCTCTTGGTTGGGAATTACTTAATGGTGAGGGATCAGTTGTATTTTACTCATTTTTGTATCTTCAGCTCCATCTATAATTCAGTGCCTGACACTTCGTAGGTGTTCAGTAAATGTCTTTCAAATTAATGAATGAGTGAACATTGTATGATGTTTTCATTTGACTGACTAAACTTTGGAAATATATACTGTACTTAAGATGCTTTAATTTGATCCATTGTTTAAAGTGTTTAAAATAAGCTGATTATATCTTACATTTTAAGTGTAGCATTTACTGTGACCTGATTGATCATATTTGATCTTACTTTAAATCTAAACTTTATTTTTTGGTTTTATTTATTTTTTGTTTTATTTTTAACTAAAAATAGTTTAGTTTTTAAGCAAGATTATGCAGATAAGTAGCAGAATAAGGAAAATGTTTATAAATACGTGGGGACATGTATTAGAAGAGTGGAGAAACTTACTTCTCCTTTGTGGAAGAGAAACAGTTGTAGTTTTCTACAAAAACTAACAGCTTCTCTTCAGCAAAGGAGAAAAACCAAATGTAGCAATATGGTTTTTACTTTTATCTCATCTATTTTTGGGGGAGGAGAAATGTCCTTATTTATATATTTCTCACTTAAATTTATTTCCATTTTATTTGCCTAGTTGTCTGTTGTGTGAACTCTTTTGCTGGCAGCAAAGGTAGCCAGTCAGCAATGTTTTATACAAAGAAGCTGAGCACAGGGATATGTCAGGAATTAACAGTTTATTGATTTTTTTTTTTTTTTTTTTTTTTTTTTGAGACGGAGTCTCGCTCTGTCGCCCAGGCTGGAGTGCAGTGGCCAGATCTCGGCTCACTGCAAGCTCCGCCTCCCGGGTTTACGCCATTCTCCTGCCTCAGCCTCCCGAGTAGCTGGGACTACAGGCGCCCGCCATCTCGCCCGGCTAGTTTTTTGTATTTTTTAGTAGAGACGGGGTTTCACCGTGTAGACCAGGATGGTCTCGATCTCCTGACCTCGTGATCCACCCATCTCGGCCTCCCAAAGTGCTGGGATTACAGGCTTGAGCCACCGCGCCCGGCCCAGTTTATTGATTTTACCGTTTTTTCTTAAAACTGAGATTGTTTACTTAGAGTCAGATGAATTAGATACCATTATGATATTTATATACAATGGATTCTGTAGCTTAGATTTGTTTTCTGATTCATTTGTAATCAGAGATAAAAGAAACTTCTGGCACTCGAGGATCTTTAGGTTATGTTTTTTTTTTTTTTTTTTTTTTTTGACCTGTTATGTGTAACCTATACTGTTTGGGACTTTTTACTTTTTTTTTTTAAAGAAGAGTTTACTTTTGGATGAGCAATGTCAAGAATTAGATTTGGTAGCTTTCTATTATTGCTGTGGTAGCATGTTTAGCCAGCTTTAGGAAATAAACAGTTCTTAGGAATTGAAATTGGGTGCAAGACTTATAATTTTCCTTTTTTGCTTTTATCTAGTTAATTCTTTGATTATCATTGAGAGGGAACTAATGGGATGCATACAAGTACCCGTCATTCCCCTACTCCCCCCCACAACAAACAACTGTTAACTGACTCATTCTTGGTTTAAATTAGTGCAGAACTACACACGGAGTATAAATCTTCAGTGTTCTGTTCATCTAAGATCACTTCTTTCCTTTAAAAAAAAAGAATGGGCCGGGTGCGGTGGCTCATGCCTGTAATCCCAGCACTTTGGGAGGCTGAGGTGGGCGGATCACGAGGTCAGGAGATGGAGACCATCCTGGCTAACACGGTGAAACCCTGACTCTACTGGAAAAACAAACAAATTAGCTGGGTGTGGTGGCAGGCGCCTGTAGTCGCAGCTGCTTGGGAGGCTGAGGCAGGAGAATGGCGTGAACCCGGGAGGCGGAGCTTGCAGTGAGCCGAGATCGCGCCACTGCACTCCAGCCTGGGCAACAGAGCGAGACTCCGTCTGAAAAAAAAAAAGAGAATAATTATATTCACTCAATAGTATTATGACTACATTACATTAGTCATTATATTAGTCAGAAATTATTGTTGTAATTGCAGGTGAAATTCATTTTGTTTGAAGCCTTATTAGGTTTTCAGTTATTTAAAATTAACCTGGAAAAAAATATTTCAGCTTTACAATGGCAGTGACTCTGAGCAAAACTTTTTGATTTGCTAACTTTTCTCTCAGGAATTTTAGAGATTTAAGTAATTCATATGCAATTATTTTGAGTGAGGGAAGATTTAATTAACATTTTCTTTGAAACAAAAAGGAAAATCTTATAAAATGGAACTTAATATTCTATTTGAAATAACATTATAATCATTCATTTCACAAATAATGAATGGTGGGTGGTGTGTTTACTATGGTGAACTAAACAAATAAGATTTCTGTCTCACGGGTCATATTTAGTAGGAGAGGTAAAACAATAAATGTAAGATTATTTCCAGTAGTAACAAGGTCTGTGAAGAAAATAAAGCAGAGTGATAGTATAGAGTGACTGGACTCACTTTAATAGAAAATTATCAGGGGGCCATTTTTGAGAAAGTTATATTTGTTCTGAGAACAGGAAGAAAAGAATGAACCACTTTTGTGAAGTTCTAATTTTGTGAAGTTCTAGTTAGTGCAGCAAGTACGAAGGCTGTTGGCAAAAATCGTTTATGTTGAAGGCACAAAAGAAGGTTAGCTTACCTGAAAAAGGAAATTTGAGAGGAAGAGTGATGTAAGGATAGAGAAGTAGACAGAAGGGCTCGACTTTGTATGACTTTGCAGGCCTGGGTAAGGACTCTGACAGCCATAGGAGACCATTGAAGTGTATTAAGCAGGAGAGCAGTGCTGGTCTGATTTCTGTTTTGAGTTGCTTTTTCTCACTGCTGTGTGAAAAACTGACGTGAAGCAAGGTTGAAAGTGGAATATCAGTTAGGAGGTTATTGCAGAAGTCCTACAGAGAAAACGTGGATGTGGACTAGATTCACATGACTTAGACTAGAGCAGTAGCACTGTGGACAGTAAGAAATGGTCAGATCTGGAATATAGTATGGAGATTAAAGTGTCTGGTTTTACAGATGGTTTGAATGAGAGATGTAGTAAGAAGGAATCCAGGACGATCTTTAGATTTGTGTCATGAGTAATTTAGTGGATGGATTAACCATTTAATGAGATCAGAAACATAGGAAAGAGTTGAGGTGGAAAAGGGACAGATAATGATTTCAGTTTTGGACATGTAAATTTGAAATGCTTTTTAGATATCCAAATAGAACTGTCAAGTAGGAAGGCGAATATATGAATGTGGAAGCCAGGGTAAATGAAGTCTAGATGAGATCACCTAAGGAGAGAGTATAGATAACATGTGCTGTGCTGTGTATTCCAACATTTAGAGATCAGGAAGAGGAGGCAGATTCAACAGAGGAGACTGTCAGGAGACAGCTAGTGAGGTAGTAAGCAAACCAGGAAAAGCAAGTAAGAGAATTTTTAGGAGGGGGAATGGTTGGTTATGTCAAACACTGCTGTGAGGTTAAGGACTAGTAGGACAGAAAATTGGCTGATGGTGGGAGGAGATGTGTAAAAGAAGAAATAAGAAACTTGGCTGATGGATTTAGGAAGGTGAATGTCATTGGTGAGCTTGACAAAAGCTGTTTCAGTGGAATGGTGGAGATGAAAACCTGACTAGTGTGGGTTCAAAAGGAAATGTTTGGAAAAGAAGTGATAGCATTCTAGGTTAAATATTACTCTTCAAAAAATTATTGGAAAATTGGAGTAGAGAAATTGGGTTGTAGATGCAACAGAACATGGAATCAAGCATCAGCTTCATTAGCACCTCTTTGTTGATAGGAATGATCCTGTAGAGAGGGCACAATTGCAGAAACACAATCCTTGACATTGAGAGGTAGTATGGGAAAGAAGATGAGTAAAAGTTTAGCTTTAAAAAGGAATAGAAATGCTTCTTCAGTTTTAGCAGAGTTGAGAGGGCAAAGAGGATGGGATAGATACAGGTGGAGGTGGCTTCAAAGATGAGATAGTTATCATCTGATTGTTATCGAACTATTGAGTAGGTCACTCAACTAAGACTCAGAAAACTTATAGTCTGTTTCAAGTTTTACTAACTGAGCTTTCTGACCTTGGACCAGTTGTGAACTTGGGTAAGTCATTTTGTTTTTCCGGGCCTCAGTTTCCTAAATATTTGCAAAGGAAAGACTTGATTTCCTAGGGTACTGTCCAGTGGCAAATTGTTATGTAATCTTGTTAAGCCATAGTAGTTTTTACTGCTTTATACATTATAAGAAAACTTAATAATTATTTTCTTTACCTCATCTTTATTTCACTTTTTTGGTCTAATTTTTTAATGTCTTTTCTTTTTTATTTAACTTATATTCTATTTGCCTGTTTGCTTAATTGAGCTGTTTTTCTGAAGTGCTATTAGCCAGGCAGCTACAAGTTTCTACAAGGATTAAGGACTAATTTTTTGCAAGTGAATTTTCACAAGTGTCTGAGTTTCCATTCTCTAGGAAAGCTAAGTTATTTTTGTTGTTATATTTCCTAAGGATGTACTTGCTTATTAAAGGCAATGGTGAATTGTGAGATGATATAAGTATTACACATAGGTTAGAAAAACCTACCTTATTTCACAATAGAACCTAACTAATCAGAAGTTTAGCAAAGAAAAGAATATATTCTCTAGTGCCCCTGGGGCTGTTCTTGTTATCACTGTGAGAAACATGCTTACCTGTTTAAACCCATCGAATGGAGTCAGAGGCACAAAGAACAGTGAAAGTGATACTTTTAATAGTTGGTACTTTTAATAGTGGTTTTGCAGATTGGGTGTCTGGTAGACAGGCACACCCAGGGCAGCTATAGCAGGTAATTTATCTCCTAGCACACAAGTTCCTCCCCCAGTTCTTCACTGGTTGAGTACTATTGTGTCCGCAGTTGGTTCCTTCCGGAGGGTTTGTGGTCTCGCTGACTTCAGGAATGGAGCCATGACCTTCGTGGTGAGTGCTACAGCTCTTAAAGATGGCATGGACTCAAAGAGTGAGCAGTAGCAAGATTTATTGTGAAGAGGGAAAGAACAAAGCTTCCATAGCCTGGAAGGGGACCTGAGCGGGTTGCTGCTGCTGGCTGAGGTGGCCAGCTTTTATTCCCTTCTTTGTCCCCTCCTATGTTCTGTTTCTGTCCCATCAGAATGCCCTTTTTTCTTTTCTTTTTTTTTTTTTTTTTGAGACGGAGTCTCGCTCTGTCGCCCAGGGTGGAGTGCAGTGGCCGGATCTCAGCTCACTGCAAGCTCTGCCTCCCGGGTTCACGCCATTCTCCTGCCTCAGCCTCCCGAGTAGCTGGGACTACAGGTGCCCGCCACCTCGCCCGGCTAGTGTTTTGTATTTTTCAGTAGAGACGGGGTTTCACTGTGTTACCCAGGATGGTCTCGATCTCCTGACCTTGTGATCCGCCCGTCTCAGCCTCCCAAAGTGCTGGGATTACAGGCTTGAGCCACCGCGCCGGGCCAGAATGCCCTTTTTTCAATCCTCCCTGTGATTGGCTACTTTTAGGATCCTGCTGATTGGTGCATTTTACAGAGCGCTGATTGGTCCATTTTACAGAGTGCTGATTGGTGCATTTTACAATCCTCTTGCTAGCTACAGAGCTCTGATTGGTACATTTTACAATTCCCTTGCTAGCTACAGAGAGCTGATTGGTGCATTTTACAGAGCTCTGATTGGTGCATTTTACAATCCTCTTGTAAGACAGAAAAGTTCTGCAAGTCCCCACTTGGCCCAGGAAGTCAAGCTGGCTTCACCTCTCACTATAGGGTTGCAATCTTCCTGGACGTTGCCCAAGTTTTGTACTTCTTATAAGGTTAGCCTTATTAGGATACCTTATAAGGCTGATAGATTACACCATCCCCTTCCTTTCTTAAATTTCAATTTCCCAATAACTAAACTTTCTTTCCTTTTATTGGCTGACCCCTCCTCTACATTCTGTTCACTTATTGTGACCTTCTAGGTGCATGAGCCCTGTGGTTTGTTACATTTGTAGGTTGGCTGCCAGTGCTTAGATTTATCATGCCTTGAAAGTGGACCATTTAAAATGTTTTTTCACTAATTCACTCCTCTTTTCTACTTACTTTCTTTGGTTTCATTTTTATTTAAAGCCTTCTGGTCCTTGAATTGCTTTAGAAGTTGTTAACTTTTTTCTTTCTAGGAGAGTGAGTTTAATTTGGTTTCTAATAGTAGCAGGTTATTTTGCTGGTAAATTATGGGCATTTGCTTATTAATAGCTGTTTTAATTAATCTCTGTGCTAGTCCTCTCACAAGGGATAATACAACATCCCACTGCTGTTAAGACTCCTGCCACAGTTATGAGAGATGTAAGGATTAAAGCTACCATGCCTTTCTGTTTTTTAAACCAGCCTTCTAGCCAGCCTGAAAATGAGTTATTAATTCCAGCATTTTCTGCCAGTTTGTTGGCTAGAGTTGTTAGTCCTTGTAAAATTTTTGTGATGGTTACATTTGGGGCAATATTGTTAGGAATGAAAGTACAACATTTCCACCCAGCATAACACATATGCCCCATTCTTTTGCTAGTATTATGTGTAGCGCAAGCCTGTTTTCCCAGACCATTTGGCTGATGGCATTTAACTGGCTAGCTACCTCTTTGAGGGCATCTGAGTATAATTGATGATTTTTGTTGATTATAATAGATGTAGTTAATCTAATCCACATTCTTATTAATAGTTGACCACTAGAAGAGTGCTGACTTAAACCTAGCAGGTATTTGGTTTGCGGCCTTAAGTTGATTAGGCATCTCTCTAGGGACTCCTGTTGAGTTAACACATATATTGGGCTTAAAAGAATTTGTTACATCTTTTCGGTTTTTGTGGCCATGTGTATTTTTGAAAATCTTATGGAATGTCAGGGTGAGGGGAATGGCCAATTGGACTAAAGCACAAGTCCCGGTCCAATCAGATGGTAACAGGTTAACGGAGGTTCCTTTTCCCACAATACCACATGACGTTAGCACCAGGTATGTGATTGCTAGCTGAGTGATTGCCATTGCCTTACCACTGATGTTTAAGATGTGGGTACAAGTTGAGAATTCTCCCATGGGCTTATTGAACTCTGCCCCCTGCCTAGAGAGACAAGAGGATTGGTTTATATTCCCCATAGAGAATGAGGGAATTGCTCTGGGATTTGACTTCCGCAATGCAGGAAAGAGCAATGACAGACTTTTATAAGTTTCATTTTCCTATGCATCCTTGTTCTGGTATAGAGCCAACATGCAATGCATTCCTTCAGGATTGATATTTTATCCTAGGGGAAACGGAACCACCTTTGCCTGCGGTTGTTTTGCAGCACACTCGTAGCAGTTACTCTTGTTGAGGGCTTGTACTGAAATTTTGACCCATTCGACCCAGGCATTCACATCCCTGTACCCTATCTCAATTTCTAAGGTTTGCCTTAAATTCTTTACCTCATTTACCCTTTTAGGGTTATTATTTGGTGGACTAAAGTGTTTATTGGGGTTTGGAGTTGGAGTAGTCCCTGGCAAATGGGAGGTTGAGTTTTTCATTTTTGAGAACGAATTGCCCTAGGGGGTCTTTCCCTGTGATGTCTGCTCCTTGCCCATATACCCAAGACGCTTCCTTTGGTTCTTGGTTTAGAATGGCTGGATTGTTAATGGTGATGAGTATAGGATTGCATTTTAAATTTTGGCAGTTATTTGGCGGGGAGCCCTTGGGCAGATGTAGTTTATTCTTTAAGGGTCTCCAGCTCGGAGTTACCCACCCCGTGTTTACTATCCAACCCTGAAATTGGGTAGTTTACTATACATCATCCCAGCTGGGGCAGAGTCATGCACTACTGTAACCTGTATCTGGTTAAGGGCAGAGATATTTATTTGCCTGTGAGAACTAGCTCTGATTTTTCAAATTCCCACAGAGTAAGACCAGGCAGGCATTAAATCTTATAGTTTGGAGTGCTACCATCTTGGTTACATTAATTACCAACTTGATTGAGTAGGGAGGAGTTCCCTGCCAGTTTCCATTTTGACCTTCTGCTTTTTGTATAGTAGCCCATTTTAGCTATATTAACTTCCAGACATGGGGCCAGCCTATGTTTTCTTGCTAGATTTTTTTTAGAGTTAACTTTAAGGGTTCCTTAGGTGACTTATGCACTTTTTACTGTTGTTTTCCCCTGCCCTCCCTTCTGGGGTCTGTTTTACGAGTGCCTTGATTGGAGTACAGTGAATCTGCTGACTTTCAGCTGTTTGCATGGCTGTTTCAGTGCTTAGGAGCACTTGATGGGACCTTCCCAGCTTGGATGGAGCTTATCTTCTTTCCAAGTTTTAGTCAGCATCAAATCACCAGGCTGGATATGGTGAACAGCAAACTTAAGAGGCGGAGTTTGAGTTAGAAGTCCTTTCAACCTAAGGGATGACAGGGTGGAGGATATGGCCAGTTTATAATTTCTTAAGAATTGATCCTTGGTTTCCATAGTAGGGAGATTTATAGGTCTGCCAAAATATAGGAGCCCATATAATAACTTGTAGGGGGACAATCCCAAGTTTTTTCCTGGGGCTGTTCTAAGGAGTGCTATTGGGAGACATTTGGTTCCAGGCATTTTAGTTTTTAAGGTTAGTTTGGTGATAGCTTTTTGAGAGTTTGATTTATTCTTTTTATCTTTCCAGAGGAAGGGGGATGCCAAGGGGTGTGATAATTCCATTTAATTTGTAAATCTTCCATAATTCCCTTTAACACCCTTGAGGTAAAGTGACTCCCATTGTCTGAATTAATATTTTTCACCAGGCCAAATCTAGGTAAAATTGGTTTTAATATTATTTTGACCACATTCCCGGCAGTGGCTATTGGAAGAGGAAAGGCTTCCGCCCCGAGGGAAAGGTGATTTATGATTACCAGTAAATACTTTAGTTTTCCTGCTTTGGGCATTTCTGTGAAATTTACTTGAATGCTTTGAAATGGTCTTAGTTTGGGAGGCCTTCCTCCTGTGGCCTGTTTTCTAATCACCTTTTTGTTTACCCTTTGACAAGTTACACAATTTCCACATACTTGTTTACTGAGGGTATAAATTCCTGTACACCCATAATTCCTAAGTATTGCATCACACAGAGCCTGGGGTCCCCAGTGACTCCCTAAGTGTAATACAGACATTAGTTCTTTTATTAGAGGTTTACTCACACTAGCTTTCCCAAACTGTCCACTAGTTATCTTGGCTGTCTGCTCCGGCTTGTGGCTCCTGCCGCCCCCACACCTGCAGCTGCACTCCCTGGCCTGCAAGGCCAGTTCTTAGTTACAAAGTTAACTTTCACGAGACCTTGCCCTACTGGGTCCTCCGGATCTAATCCGGAGTATTTTTTCATTTGATCTCTGAGCCTCTGCAGGAATGCAGAGGGAATTTCCTCTTTTTCTTGTTGAATTTCAAATGCCTTTGAGACATTTTGTGTCCCAGGAGTGGACTCTTTGATCCCTTTAATTATTAGTTTCCTGAGGTTCTGCATTTGCGCCCAGTCCTGGGATTGTGATTATTCCAGTTGGGATTGACATTTGGAAATTTTTGTTTGGCTGGCAAGACTTTTTGCCTGGAAGGGTGTTGCCTCTCCCAGATGGCTATGACCACTTTCCTAATTATTCCCTTTTCTTCTCCTGTGAACAGGATATTTATGGTAGACATTGTTTTAGCCCAGGTGTAAAAGATGGGTCCTAGGAATTAGTCCAGCTGGTCTGCTAAACCGAGGGGATTTCCTAGGAGTGGTTTCATTTCTTTCTTTTTTCTCTTTTTTTTAAGTATAAATGATCAATCAGAAATTATCTTCAAATAAATAAAACCAGAAGTATGGTTTTAAATAAAAAGCCCAAGATAAAGAAACAGAAAAGCTGACACTATATGAAGCAGTGGTAATTCTTGGACCAGAAGAGACTTTAAACAGAAAATGTTTACGTAGTATTCTCAGAGAAAAAAATATATTACCTCGGTAATGCAAGAACAGAATAATTATTTTAAAAATCGGAACAAGAAAGAGTTCTTGGAAATGAAGATATTGGCATAATTTTTTAAATGATGGTCTAGAAGATAAATTGAATAAAACTCTTTGAAAATAGAAGAAAAAAAGCAGGCTTATTATTTAGGAGAAATTTCAAAAAGAAAATGGAAAAAAAGGTTAATTATCTGAAGAACAATATAAGAAAACCTCTGGTGCTTAAAGATACAGATTTCCAGATTGAAAGGAAGAGGGGGAGAAAGGGTCCCAACACGATGAAAAAGGCTCACTGGTATTCATGTTCTTGTGAAATTTCAGTATAACAAGGGGAAAAGCCCTAAATGCACCTAGGGAGCGAAAAAAGGAAAAAGATAACCTATAAAGGAATGATAATCTATTTTAGTATAACTAGAGTGTAAATTCTCTAAGGACAGGGACTTTTTGTTCATTACTGCTACATAGAGCTCAAGAAATATATTTTGAATAAAAGAGTGACTGTACCATATGTGTCACAAACAATGCTGATATATTTTGAATAAAAGAATGATTATAACATATGTCTCACAAACAATGCTGAGGGTTTAAAAGACAGTGAAGCAGTGTCTTCAAAGTTCTGAGAGAAGATAACCTAGAATTTGGAATATATGAAAAGTAATAAGTGTGAGGTAAAATAACAACATTCTCAGGCATGCAAGGACTTAGAACATTTACATCCTAAACCATAAACTCTTCCTGAAGAAGTTATTTAAGGATGTGGACCAGTAAAATGATGATGGAAACTAGTAAAGATGACATGGTGTTAATGAAATAGTGCACTAACTCAGGAATTTAATAAAAGTAATTCCAGAATGACAGCAGTACAATAGGTCTAGAAAGTAGTTGGTTTAAATTAGAATAGGAAATTCAAGGAAAATGTCCTTAGGAGGAAGAATGGAATGGACTTAAGGCTATTGGTGGATTAAGAAGCTGGTAGATATTAGTGATATAAGAAATGTTTTTTCCCCTTAATAGGAAAAAAAGACAATTAGGAATTCTAAGAGAAAAACCATGCATAACCAACACGTAGTTGCATGTTGCAACCATATAAAGTGAACGGTGAGTTAAATCCTCATCTTTCATAGTCTAAAATTGCTAACTGAAGATATAGCACACACATAAAGGTATAAGCCATTAAAATGGTTGTTTCAGGGAGCAGGACTTGGATAGTGGGACATTGGATATTTCCTTTATTTATTTATTTTTATGGAACTATGTGGATATATTTGGGGGCGGCAGGGAGAGAACACTGTTTGTGTGTTCTTCCCCTTGTCCATAGAAAGTTGGTGGGCCCCTCGGATTTAGATAGGATAGATCATAGGAAGCTACTTCTGCTATGCAAATGTAAACAGAAATAATTTTCATCTTTACCATATAACCAACTTTTAATTATATTACTGGAATTTAAACTGAAAGTTGTTGACAAAGAACATCAGTTATAATTTACTGAGCATCTCATATGTATTTGAATTGCTAATATAATTGTTGATATTTACCAAGTTCTTACTGTGTAATAGTTATTGAATTATCCCATTTAATCCTCACAAGAATTCTCTAAAGTAGTTACTAGTAATATTATCTTTTTACATATTAAAAAATTAGACTTACATTGAGAGGTAAACTCTCCAGATTTACATAGCTAATGAGTACCAGAGCCACTTACTTGCTGTTATAATTATTCTTTTTTTCTAGATAATTTTTTTCATGTGTAAATATTTTTTCACATGATTGCAGAGTGAAAGATTCAGGCTGATTTATGTATATTTTTAATATTAGTACTTGCCATAGGAATTGTTGATTTTAGATACAGTAACTAATTTTGAGACTGCGATTGCTAGACACTCATATCAGAGGTAAAATCAAAGTCAAGTGCTTTTTGCTTTTTAAAATATTTTTCTAAAGAAAATATCAAATACAGAATTGGAAATATTAGAATAATGAATTCAAAAGTCTTCTATCAGTTTACATAATCGTCAACTCATGGTCAATTTTGTATCTCTACCCTTACCCATTTTCCTTTGGGTTATTTTGAAGCAAACCTCAGACAATTTTATTTATAAATATTTCCACCTATATCTCTAAAAGATAAAGATTCTTTAAAAAATTAATGACAGTATCAATGTCTCACCTAAAACAGTAGAATTCCTTAATATTAAATACGTGGTCAGGGCTGGGCATAGTGGCTCATGTCTGTAGGTCTGGCTACTCAGGAGGTAGGAGGATTGCCTGAGCCCAGGAGTTCAAGGTTACAGTAAGCCATGATTGTGCCACTACACTCCAGTCTAGGCAACAGAACAAAACCCTGTCTCTAATAACAATAAATAGTGTTTAAATTTTCTTGATTATAATTTTTTAATACAATTTATTGTAATCAGGATTGAAATACTGTCCATGGATTGTACTTGGTGGTTGTTTCTTAAGACTTTCTTATTATATAAATACCCTCTTCTCTCCTCTCTTGTTCTGCTTGCAATTCGTTCATTAAAGAATCTAGTTTTTCCTGTAGAGTTTGCTACAGTCTGGATTTTTTTCTGATTGCTTCCTTGTACCTTGATCTCGTACTTTCAGTGTCATTTACATTTAGAGGCTTCATTAGATTCAGATTCAGTTTTTGTGGGGAGGAGGGAAGATTACTTCAGAGGTTTTATTGTGTCCTATCAGAGACATGGTATCTGGCTGTTACTTTTTTGGAGCGATACAGCCATTTATGATCATTATATAGCTTCATTATTTCTTTAAGAGTTGTGAAATGTCACTCGTCTAATTCTGTCATTTTAATACTTTGTTTTTTATTTGTTAACTAGAATAATTCCATAAAGAAATACTTTCCCCTCATCTAATATTTTATTTTCAGATAATAGCTTTTTAAGAGTATATTATAGCAAGATGCATGTGTGATTTTTTTTTAATGTATAAATTTTTAAATTAAATGAGATGGTTTCCTAGAATCTTCCAAAGGTGAATAATTAGGTTTTTGTAAAATATATGAACTCAAGGATTTAAATACTTTTGATATGTTTAAATCGTTTGCTGATATAATTCGTATTGATGACAAATTTGCCTTGTCTTTGGCAAGTAGTTCCTTGAAGTTGGCTCCTGAGTCCATTTGACTGACACTCCATCAGTAGTGTCTGATAGCTTCCTTGCTTTCTAGTATGACCAGACTGCTATATTCTTAGATTTATTTTGTGTGTTTCCTCCCTCAGAAATGGAATCAGGCATTTCACAAGGAACTTTAGGTTCTTTCAATGGGAAGTGGCATATAGACACTACTTATGGGTTCTAGGAATGTTCCTAGTTTTTTCCTTGTTTCTGGGATTTTTCAGTGAACAAAGTGAATAAGTTTTTAAAAAATAAATAAAAGCCATCATAAATTCATAGTGTCACTCATAATTCAAATTTTGAATGTCAAAGTTTTAAAACTCACATTAGTTTATATTTAATTCTTCCATGTTGAAAATTCTAGTGCCCAGCTGCACCAATAATAATTACTCGTTTGTTTTATTTCGCAGTACATGTGTATAAGTCTGAGAATAAAATATCTCAGTAGCAAAATATGATTCTTTGAATGGCTTTAAAATTTTTTTTACACTTTTTTTTGGTCATTATGTCTCACTAGGAATATAAAGTCAAATTATTGTGTTTTAAAGTCATTTGAACTGGTTAATTTTTGTAGTTTTACCACCAACCATGTATGTAGATTGATTTATCTAATTTTATTTTGATTTATGGGAATTGCTTTTCAAAAATCTCATTTCTAAAAATTATAATTTCCAATGTTAAATCTACAAAAATTATATGCAAAGAAGCCAAGCTTCTATCCCTTTGCCTAAACTCTGCTTCCTTCCTTCCCCTGTAGCTGTGTTTAGTAAGCTAACTACCAGCACATGGGGCTTCTTAAATTAAAATTAATTGAAATTAGTTCTTCAGTTACACCAGCAACATCTCAAGTGCTTCATAGCCGTATGTGGCCAGCCACCATCTTGAACAGCACAGATTATAGAACATTTCCATCCTGGCTGAAAGTTCTGTTGGACATAACTACCCTAGCGAACCCATTTTTCTTAATTACTTGATTTTTCCTTCCACTTAAAAATATAAAAAATTACATATGTTGGCCGGGCGCGGTGGCTCAAGCCTGTAATCCCAGCACTTTGGGAGGCCGAGACGGGAGGATCACGAGGTCAGGAGATCGAGACCATCCTGGCTAATACGGTGAAACCCTGTCTCTACTTAAAAATACAAAAAACTAGCCGGGCGACGAGGCGGGCGCCTGTAGTCCCAGCTACTCGGGAGGCTGAGGCAGGAGAATGGCGTAAACCTGGGAGGTGGAGCTTGCAGTGAGCTGAGATCCGGCCACTGCACTCCAGCCTGGGTGGCAGAGCAAGACTCCGTCTCAAAAAAAAAAAAAAAAAAAAAAAATTACATATGTTACCCTTCTTCCTTGATAAATGGTTGCGTACTACATGCTTTTTTTCATCTTTCTTTTCTCTGTATATCCTAGAGATTACATCATATTATGAGCAATACACAGAGATAGTCTTCATTCCTTTAATAGCTTCATAGTATTACATATACTTCATTGTGTGGATGTTTATAATTTGTAAGACCAGTTCTTATTGGTCATTTTATTGTTTTAGTTTTCTACTTACATTAGTGCTACAATAAATAGTGCTGCCTTGTGCATGTCCTTTCATATGTTATTACTAGAAGAACAATACTTTTAATACTAATTTCATCAATGGGATTTTTGTTTCTTCTAAATTGGATTATAAAAGTAATCCAATTTTGTTGTGTTAGAAAACCAGAATATGTTAATGGAGAGAGAAAATTATCCAAAATCCATGTTGTCAGGCAAGCACTATTTTGGTGTTTGTGTATTCCTTGCTTTGGAAAATATTTTCAGTTTCTGAATTCAGATAAGTAATAGTGTTTTCAGTTTTTTAAAAAATGAATATGTGTAGTTGAGATCATACTGTATGCACTGGTTTGAATTTTTTCTTTGCGATAATAGTATAAGCATTTTCCTTAAATACAAACTTTTTGTAAACATTTTCAGTAGCTTCATGATATTATGCTGTATGGATTTGTACATTACTTAATTATTCCTCAATGATTAGGCATTTAATTTGCTTCCATTAAAAAAATTGTACTGTACTGCATTAAATATTTGCACATAACTTTTCTCCTAATTTTAGCATTATTTTATGGGAATCCAGAAATTATTGTATCAAAGGTTAAAGCATAATTAAAGTGACAATACATTTTGCCAGTGTTTTTCCAGAAAACTCTGTGGATCTTTTTCTGATAGCAACTCTGACAACATTGAGTGTTATTATTTTGAAAAATCTTTAATAATTTGTATTGCCTTTTTGGAGTCTTATATTTTTGCCCATTTAATTTTTTACCTCATATTTTTCTCAAAGGATGATATATTTATGTATTGAAGATGATAATTTTTTTTGTCATGTTTGCAAATGTTTCCAATCAAGAATTTTTTCTTTTAGTTTTTAAAAATGTACTTTAGTGTTACATTTTTGGTGTGGTCAATCTTGGATATTTTTATTTTTTCTTTTTTCCTTTTTTTTTTTTTTTGAGACAGACTCTCATTCTGTCACCAGGCTGGAATGCAGTGGCGCCATCTTGGCTCACTGCAACCTCTACCTCCTGGGTTCAAGCGATTCTCCTGCCTCAGCCTCCCGAGTAGCTGGGACTACAGGTGTGCGCCACCACACCCAGCTAATTTTTGTATTTTTAGTAGAGATGGGGTTTCACCATGTTGGTCAGGCTAGTTTCGATCTCTTGACCTCATGATCCGCCTGCCTCAGCCTCCCAAAATGTATTTATTCTTATTAGCAGATTTGTTCTTTACTATCACCACTACCTCCACTCCCACCACCTCCCTGCCTAAAAAAGAAAAAACTGGTAATTTGGTCATTATTGTCCATTAAAATTCAGCATTTGTCTCTGGTATAACTCTTAAAATTGAACAGTCAACTTCAGTTAACATTTGTTCAGAAGTAGTTGTATGTCAGGTACTTATTATCTGTCTAGGCTGTGACAGTCTGTAGTTCCTCCAAATACTGTAAAAAACTTATCTTTGAAAATATAGATAAATTGTAGCGTCTTTTAAAAATTGTGAGCTATATATTATTTTGCTTTTAGTGTCTTTCATTGTAATTAATTGTAGAAACGACTGTAGAGACTGTATGATAAATCTCCTTTCCCCTTCCTTAATTTCAGGGCAAAAAAGTTTGTCTTCTGGATGCTAATGTGAATTGTGGTCTACAAATACATTCTGGAGAAAATAGATTGCACAGAAATGCGTATTATCAGGATCTGAAGACTGTGAAAATGTTTTTCAGTATTGTCATAGTCTCCTCTGGAGAAAATACTCTGTGAAACTATGTGAATAGAAACCATTTTTCAAAACAATGGGCGAAAGAGCAAGAAGTCCGGGTACTGATCAAGAAAGAAAGTCAGACAAACACCATTGTTCTTATTCATCTGATTTTGAAACGCCTCAGTCTTCTGGCCGATCATCACTGGTCAGTTTTTCACCTGCAAGTGTTAGGAGAAAAAATCCTAAAAGACAAACTTCAGACGGCCAAGTACATCACCAAGGTAAGTTTTCTTTAAAAGAGTCTGGTGGACCTAGAAGACTCATTTTGAGTGCTTAAGGACAACGTGTATGAATGAAACTCTTTTTTTGGTATATATGTTGTTGTATACATGGAAGTGGGCTGATTTACATTTTATAGGTTATATACTTATATTTAAATGTTGTTTGATGGTACTATTAAATTTGTTATATTCAGAGTCATACAATACACAGAAGGAAACATACCTAAGCCTTCTGTTTGTTTTTTCTTTTTCCTAAAGAAATGCTTGTCTTGGGGTTTCCGAGATACTGTAAAGGCAAAAAAGTTTATAAATCATATGTACCTTTTTGTATCTTCATTTTTTTGAAAGTAGGAAAAGCATTGATATAAAGTGGTTAAGGGACATTTTTAATAGATTGAGTAAAATTGCTTACTCTAGGTAATACAGTGTTTACTGTAAAAATTGAAATTAAACCTAGGAATGGAATTGGGGCCTTTGGTGTAATTTGCTTTCTTTTGAAGTGTGTTGTAATGGAAACTGGATTAATCATTAGAAGTCATTTTTGTTATTAAAATATTACTAGAATGGAAATAGGCCTTCATACATATTTGACTATATAATATTCTACAAATATCTGCATCTCAATAAATCTCTGGTCAAGAAAACCCCACTGTAGTTAGTAACAAAATATGTAAGGTTTATAAGTACAGCGTAGAAAAATAAGGCAAATGAGATAATTACAGTACCCATTAATAAAAGTAGCACAGCAGTAGTTTAAAATGGTGAGAGTTTAGATTGCAAGGCAGGGAGTGATAAAATTGTGGGTGGAAAAGGGAAACAAGGGACCACATTATGAAACACCTTGCATCCTGTGCTAATGTATTGACTATTTTTGTGGGGAATAGTTAGCCATTGAAAGGAGTTAAGCAAGGGCATAATTAAGTTTGCCTTTATAAAATTTTTACTTCAAAAAATAATATTTGCTCATTAAAAACTACAAATAATGTGTATTCCTTTTGAAAGAAACCCTTTCATGGACCCCCAGTCTAGCTCCATACTTCTAACCATTTATAACAATTAGGAACCTTTTTCTTTTTCTTTTTTTGTGAGTACAGTGCTTTGGTGGTGGTAGTATTTTGGTCTCTTTCTCTAAATCTGTCTCAGTGAGGGGCCTGTTATGATTTTGTAGTTGAGAGCATGATGTCTTATTAAACTTTTGCTGTATAATTAAGAACTAACAAAACAGATCTTAGGGTTGAACCTTAGAAAATGCCTGTTATTCTGAAGAAATACCTAGGGTATTATTGGTAAGGAATAGTTTAATTTTTTTCTTCATTCCCCAGAAACAACTTAGGAGGCCAATTAAAGAGTCAGAACTTTGTAAGCCTTACCTTATTTGAGAAGATAATTGAGAAAAGCTGTGAAAAGCAGTCCAGCATCAGCCAGAAATTTTCAATTATTGTCTTCAATTTGACTTGTACTGTTTTCTGTTTTACACTGTCCTTTGAATTAAAATCTGTGATAATTAGTCGGCCTTAGACCAAGTAACAAGACCAAACTGATACGTTTCCGTAAACACTAAGTTAATTTCTCTTGGTTTAAATCGCAATCAGTATAGACTAACCTAAGGACAAAACAAATGTGATTAAAACAGTATTTTAAACGAATTTTCGGATTGGCATGTTCGATAGCATATTCTTCCTTCCCCTTCCTTAATTTTCAGCATACTTTGTTTTTTTGCATAAAATTCATGCTGCATCAGAATTTATCATGGCAAAATTTAGTAAGTTTTAGTTATACATGTTCATTTGTTATATGTTTATTCTTTGTTTTTTCAATAATATAAACATATCTTGATTTTTTTGGTGGATGCATAATTTATTTTTACTACATTAAAAAAATTAGTCATATTATTTTTAACACCTGAAGGAAGAAAAAGCAATTTTCCACCCACTTTTTAGGAGTGACTTAACAAAGCGAGATGAAGAATGATATACACAACAATCATCTTTCTTCTTACTCTTATTAACACTTAAGAGTTTAAAATATTTTGTCTTGATAGTTTTAAAAATGAAAATAAAAAGGTAGATGAAAGCTAGAAATATTTGTGAGTTCTGGTTAATGGTCAGTTTGTAGTTATAGAATATGCTAAAAAATTTATACTCAGAGTTTTAGGATGTCAGAAAGTTGGTTGTGAAAACCCTTTTTTATCTGACTCAAAATTTTTATCCTGATTCTTATATTATTAGGCTTTAACTTTTCGTATAAAACAAGTTGCTCTGTGAAGTTTCGTTTTATAAGCAGTATAATAAAACCATATTTGGAACAGTTGACATTCATCTTCATATATAGTTATTTTTATGTATAAAGTTTCTGTCATTCCAAGAGCTGAGTACATATCCCATAATAGCGTATATATACCAAAATTCCATTAACTACATATGTTGGGAAAGAAAACTGAAATGATGGACATTTCAACTTTAAAATTATATTCTAAAGTAATGCTGCCCACTGGAAGTATAATGCAGGTCACAAATGCAAGCCACAAATGTAATTTTATATTTTCTAGTAACCAGGTTAAAAAAGAAAAACAAATGAAATTAATTTTAATAATATATGAGTATTATTTCTACATATAGTAAGTATAAAACATTGTGAAATATTTTGCATTATTTTTATTTTTGAATCAAGTGTTCAAAATCCAGTGTGTGTTTCACAATTACAGCATATCCCAATTTGAGCTACCCACATGTCAAGGTTCTCAAAAGCTGTGTGTGGCAGTGGCTACCATAATGGATAGCATAGTTTCAAGGTAGCAATAATTAAGTACTCCCTCATTTCTTTTTATTACTGCTTCCTTTCATGTATTCAGTTATTTATAGAGCTGGAATCCCAAATTGATACACATTCAGAACAGTTTCTATAAAATCTTTTATCTTTTTAATGAAACTTTGTAATGTTAAATTGTGAAAATTACTTATTATTCTTTACTTGTTTACAAAATGGAATCAAGTATCCATGGCTGATGAAACGGGGAAGGAAAGGTTGGATCTTCTAGTGTTTCTTCAAACTTTTGTACTCTGGAATGTGTTTTCTCCTTGAAAAAAAATGCAGTCACCATGTAGATTAAAGATGATTATTCTTAGCAGACTTTCAAGTGCCTCTTTTAAAGGGCTGGTGCTCTGAATATTGAGGCTTAAGTTTAATGAACTTTTAGTAAAAATAAAAACATTATTTCAAATTTTTGAGCAATGTGATTTAAAATGTATTCTTTAAAATTTCATATACTTACATTTTTAAGGATGTGATTTTTTGTTTTCATCTCAAATTAGGTGTTTTTGATTTGAACATCACAGAAAAGAAATCTTCTGAGAAAGCATTTAGAAACACACCTGTACTTCTGTTTTCCATTTTCAATCACCGATAAATGGAATATTCTTATTACTAACAGAGAACACGTAGAACATTTAACTCTCCCAACAACCTAGTTGTGTCGATGACATTGTCTTCTTTCTATGGGCTGGGTAAATAGACTTGGAAAGGTTTGATTGAATTGTCCAAATAGTTAAGTGATAAATTTGAGCCACAAATCTCACTGTATAATATGCTGTCATCCTGTCCCCAGCTAAAGTTGTAATTAATGTAGAGAAAACATACATTTTCTTTTCCTTTTTTTTTTTTTAGTTTGAAGTTCAAGGACACATGCAGGATGTGCAGGTTTATAACATGGGTAAATGTGTGTTATGGGGGTTTGTTGTATGAATTATTTAATCACCCGGGTATTAAGGCTAGTATCCATTAGGTATTTTTCCTGATCTGCTCTCTCCACTTGCCCTGCACCCTCTGATAGGCCCCAGTGTGTGTTGTTCCCCTCTATATGTCTATGTGTTCTCATCATTTAGCTTCCACTTATAAGTGAAATCATATGTTACTGGTTTTCTGTTCCTGCGTTAGTTTGCTAAGGATAATGGCCTCCAGCTCCATTCATGAACCTGCAAAGAACATGATCTCGTTCTTTCTTATGGCTGCATAGTATTCTATGGTGTATATGTACACATTTTCTTTATCCAGTCTATCATTGGTGAGCATTTTGGTTGATTCCATGTCTTTGCTATTGTGAATAGTGCTGCAATGAACATACATGTGCATGCCTTTATAAGAGAATGATTTCTTTTCCTTTGGGTATATACCCAGTAATGGAATTGCTGGGTCACGTGGTATTTCTGACTTTAGGTCTTAGGAATCGCCACACTGTCTTTCACAATGGTTGAACTAATTTTAACACTCCTACCAACAGTGTATACGTGATCCTTTTTCTCCACAACCTTGCCAGCATCTATTATTTTTTTTTACTTTTTAATAATAATTCTGACTGATGTGCGATGGTATCTCATTGTACCCCATTAAAAAGTGAGGAAAGGACATGAACAGACACTTTTCAAAAGAAGACATACATATGGCCAACAAGCATATGAAAAAAAGCTCAACATCACTGATCATTAGAGAAATGCAAATTGAAAATATACATTTTCACATTTCAAATAATGATCCCAATATCTTGGCACGAATGATTTGAATATCACAATGTTTTGTCTAGTGTTTGTTATGTACCACGCTAATGCTGATGATGCTGATTACTCTCATGTTTGAATTCTGACTTGCCATCTTATCTAAAAAGTTAAAAAATGGTTAAAGCTTGACACTGCTGTCTTTTAAAGCTATGTAAAATAATTCTGTATAAACTATTTGGATATCATTTTTGGTGGATCAGAATATTTTTTACCTTTCTTAAAATATAGCACACCTTTCTTAGTAGAAACCTATAAAATAAAACTTGATCTTTTACTAATATTGTAAAATCCTTTCTTAATGACAAAAATAACTAAAGAATGTTACGGACCCTCTTGTGTTAGGATGAATAAATAACACTACTTATGGTATAGCTTTCACTCTACATTATTCCTGTTTCTTTTTTAGTCCCTCGGAAACCAAGCCCTAAAGGTCTACCAAACAGAAAGGGAGTCCGAGTGGGATTTCGCTCCCAGAGCCTCAATAGAGAGCCACTTCGGAAAGATACTGATCCTGTTACAAAACGGATTCTGTCTGCAAGACTGCTAAAAATCAATGAGCTGCAGAATGAAGTATCTGAACTCCAGGTCAAGTTAGCTGAGCTGCTAAAAGAAAATAAATCTTTGAAAAGGCTTCAGTACAGACAGGAGAAAGCCCTGAATAAGTTTGAAGATGCCGAAAATGAAATCTCACAGCTTATATTTCGTCATAACAATGAGATTACAGCACTCAAAGAACGCTTAAGAAAATCTCAAGAGAAAGAACGGGCAACTGAGAAAAGAGTAAAAGATACAGAAAGTGAACTATTTAGGACAAAATTTTCCTTACAGAAACTGAAAGAGATCTCTGAAGCTAGACACCTACCTGAACGAGATGATTTGGCAAAGAAACTAGTTTCAGCAGAGTTAAAGTTAGATGACACCGAGAGAAGAATTAAGGTACAATTTCTCCAGCTTCTAATTGTACTTTCTTGGGAAGTTTCTTATTGGGCATTTAATGTGCTCTCTTAAAATTGCTTATTGCAGTTTGATATTTGCTTGGAAATGAAAACTATTTTTAGTACTGTTTTCTAAGTAAAAGATTTGGGAAAATTTAGTATTTTATATTTAAGAGGAAGATGCAAAAGATTGTGTACATTAATGAGCTACATGTTGACTGATGGATCATAGTCATTTTGGGAAAATACTCTATTTGGTTATCTGATTGTTTCTCTAAAATTGGAAATGACACTGTAATAGCCATAGTATATAAAACTGACCTTTTGGGGCCACTGTGTAAGAAATGCCACATGAACAATGCCTTCTGTTTTTATATCTATGCACATTGTTAAAAATTAATTGTAGTACATCTTTTTGGACATGGTCTGCACCTACTCCCCAGAATGAAAAAACTGTTAGAGCGTGGGTGGAAGACTGTTAGGACTAACTAGTCTGAGAATACAGCAGCTCTTGTAAAAGTATGTCTTTCCTGAATGGAGAGAGGAAAAGAGTCCTATCCCATGACTTTTACACAGGGCACTCAGTTGCCACCTTCTGTGTATATGTATTAGACAGAAGCCCTGAGTCAGGTTCTGTTGCTTAAAATTGACAAGTAGTTTGGAAAGCAAAGGTATGAAAAAGTATGGCAATAATGCTTGCTGTGAGAGTGAGCAAAGGAAGCTCAGAACTATCAATAAATTAGGTTTTTGCAGTATATTAATTAGATGTTTTTAATACATGGCATGTTGTGGTACTTAGTCTATATAATATGCCATGCCCATTATACCAGTGCCATGCCCAGGGACAGGGACTCATTAAATACACGCTGTACATCAGTGGCCAGAAAAGGCGCCTATTTTTTTTCCTTCAAAATTTGCAATTATTGTCTTCTGTTTCAGTGCACAGAAGATACCCTATTATGTAGATTCCAGTAATGATCAGCTCACAGTGCAAAGCAAATAAACTATTTTTAAGAGCCACTTACCCATGAACTAGGGTAGGAGTGGGGACTGAGAATAGTTACCATAAACAACAAATAACTGACATTTTAATTATTTTTAAAGGGAAGCATAAAATGTGCCAAATAATGGATTTTAAAATTATGAAGAGCACAGATTGCTAATTAATAAATTTGATAAATAGCTGAGTGTGTATATAAAACTACATATAGAGAACATGAAATTGCAGTGCATACACACACGTATACAACTATATACTGCAGTTTTCTCTTATGTGAAGGGGATTGACAGGTGGTGGGGAGGGAGAAGAGAGAGAGAAGAGATAAGAAATGGGACTGACCCTGTGGATTGTGAGTTATACATGGAGGTGAATTATATGACTGCTCACTTGGGAGCATGAAAATCAGTCACCTATAATGTTAAGTCTTTGAAGTAGTTAACCATATAGTGTCCTCATTTTTTTTCATATTGGAAGTTTTTTAAATTTTTATTTTGAGTTCATTGTAGATTGCCATGCAGTTGTAAAAAATATGTAGAATAACTATAATATTACAGCCAGGAAATTGGTCGTGATACATACAATTCATCAACTGCATTCAACTTTCCCTAGTTTTACATGTGTGTGTATTTAGTTCTGTGCAGTTTTATCACATGTATAGATTCGTGTGACTACCAACATAGTCAAGATATAGACCAATTCCATCATAAGAATCCCTTGTATTTTACCCTTTTACTGCCACAGCTACCTCCTGCCTTTCCCTCACTAACCTATGACATCGGCTAATATGCTCATTATTTCTCTAATTTTGTCATTTCAAGAATGTTATATAAATGGAATCACACAATATCTAACCTTTTGACATTGGCAGATTCCACTTATACATTCACTCAGATGGTTGCATGTATCAATAGTTTCTTTTTTCCCTGAGTATTCCATGGTATGCACCACTACGGAGTATTATGGTACATCCTGTTGAAGGACATTGGGTTTGTTTCCAGTTTTGGGCTCTTAACTAATAAAACTGCTATGACCATTTATGTGCAGATTTTTTTTTTTTTTTTTTTTTTTTTTTTTTTTTTTTTTGAGACGGAGTCTCGCTCTGTCGCCCAGGCTGGAGTGCAGTGGCCGGATCTCAGCTCACTGCAAGCTCCGCCTCCCGGGTTTACGCCATTCTCCTGCCTCAGCCTCCCAAGTAGCTGGGACTACAGGCACCCGCCAACTCGCCCGGCTAGTTTTTTGTATTTTTTAGTAGAGACGGGGTTTCGCCGTGTTAGCCAGGATGGTCTCGATCTCCTGACCTCGCGATCCACCCGTCTCGGCCTCCCAAAGTGCTGGGATTACAGGCTTGAGCCACCGCGCCCGGCCTATGTGCAGATTTTTGTTTGAATATACATTTTAATTTCTCTGGGATATATGCCTGAAAGTGTACTTGCTGGTTTTATGATAAATCTGTGTTTGATGTTGTAAGAAACTGCCATTCCGTTCTCTCTCTTTTTTTTATACTTTTTTCTTTGTTGTTGTTTTTTCCATTTGTAACAATCATCCGAACGTTCTCTTTTCTAAAGTAGTGGTACCATTTTTTATTGTCCCGCCAGTAGTGTGTAAGTGGTCCAGTTTCTCAGCATCTTTGCCAGCATTTGGTGTTAACACTTTTTAAAGTTTTAGGCATTTTGATAGCTATGTACCATCATCTCATTGTGGTTTTATTTTGCCTTTCCCTAATGGCTAATGATGTTGAACATCTTTTCATGTGCTTATGTGCCATCTGTAGATCTGTGCATTTCATTCATGTTTTCTGCCCATTTCCTAATTGGATTGTTTGCTTTATCTATTTTTGGAGAATTCTTTATTATAATCCAGATACAAGGTTTTTGTCAGATATGTGGTTTACAAATGTTTTCTGCCATTCTGTAGCTTGTCTTTTCATCCTTTTCACAGTGTCTTTCAGAGGAGAAATTTTTGATTTTGATTTTTGATGTGGTTCAGTTTAGCAGATATATCTCTTACGGGTTGTGCTTTGGTGTCAAGTCTAACACGTCACCTATCCCTATTGTCCTTTGCCTGTTTGTCCCAAAGATGTTCTTCTATTTTTTCATCTCCCAGCTTTATTGAGGTATAATTGACAAATAAAAATTGATTACTTTTAAGGTATACCACTTGGTGTTTTATAAAATTGTTATGGTTTTATATTTTACACTTAAGTCCATGATTCATTTTGATTTAATTTTTGTATAGACTGTGAGGTTTAGGTTGAAGTTCTTTTTGTTTGTTTGGCCTATGGATGTGTAGTTACTCCAGCACCATTTGTTAAAAAGGTATCCCTCCTTCATTGAATTGCTTTGGCACTTTTTTGGGGCATATTTTTATGGCTTTATTTCTGTAGTCTCTATTCTGTTCTATTGATCTATGTGTCTATTCCTTTGTTGTTAGTACACACTCTTGATTACGTACAGCATCCATAATAAACCTTAACATTAGAGAGACTGATTTCTCTCATGTTATACCTCATTTTAAACATTTTAACTATTTTAGCTACTCTTGATCGTCTGCCTTTCCACATAAATTTTAGAATAAGCTTGTCTACATCTACAGACATCTTCCTGGAATTTTTGTAGGAATTGCATTAAACATAGATCAATCTGTGGAGAATTGGTATCTTTACTGTGTTGAATCTTCCTATCTTGAACATAGTATGTGTCTCCATTTATTTAGGAAATCCGATTTTTTTCATCATTATTTTGTAATTTTCAGAATACAAATCTGTATATGTTTTAGATTTATACCTAAATATTTTATTTCTTTTGGTGCAATTTTAAATTGTCTCAATTCTTACTAAATTAGAAAATTACTTTTGAACTTTTATTTTTGAATTTCAAAACGTATTTTTGTTGTAAAAGTTATTTTCACAAGGAGTTAAGAATGTTTTGTGCAAACCAAGGAATGACTTGGTTTTAGAAGTTTACTCCCAAGTTTTAGAAATACTGGATTTATCAACTGTATACCTCAAAGTTGGGTTGGTACGTTTAAACTGCTTCATTTCTGCTATATTGGAATCAATATTTAATATGATATTATGAACGTACTTTTTTTTTTTTTTTGAGACAGAGTCTCACTCTGTCCACCAGGCTGGAGGGCAGTGACATGATCTCGGCTCACTGCAACCTCCACCTCCCAGGTTCAAGCGATTCTCCTGCCCCAGACTCCTGATTAGCTGGGATTACAGGCACACACCACCACGCCCGGCTAATTTTTGTATTTTTAGTAGAGATGGGGTTCACTCTGTTGGTCACGCTGGCCTCGAATGCCTGATCTCAGGTAATCCACCCACCTTGGCCTCCCAAAGTACTGGGATTACAGGAGTGAGCCACCACGCTCAGCCATGAACCTACTTCTCTTAACCCAATAAGTTCACATCAGCTGTTGTACTATAGTAGCTCTCTTGTTATTTGGGGGGATAGGGGGAGTGTAGCCAGCGCAGCCCACCTGAGGGTAATTGTTCTCCACTTTTTAACCTACTTTTTCATACTTCCTAAATGCAGCCTCTGGTTTTTAACCCATTTTGTACATCTTTCATGATCTCAGCAGTCAATCCAAAATTTGAAATATTTACTATTGAGTTTCTTACTTTACTGCAAAATTCAGCATTTGTTTTTGTGCCTCATTTTATTTTTCAAATTTTACTTCAGCCAACACTGTTGATCCTTTCTCTTCTAACTCAGGTATAGTCAAACCACTAACTGATTAAGGGAAAAAGAACCAGAAACTTGATTGTGATGTTTCATTTTGCAAATTAACTAAAACCCAAGAAAGTCCTGGGTATCCCTTGAAATTACAGTAAAATCTTGGTAAAGATCTCTGTTATTGTTAAGTTCTATGATGTTCTTTAGTAAGGATACTTGTCTATGTGTTTTCTTTTTTTTTTTTTTGCTGTAACTTTTTGTTTTATTTTAAGATAAAGCTGGAAATTGTGTCAAGCAGCTTTGTTTATTTGTTTATAGCTTATCTCATTCCAGGATTTCAGGCCACAACTCATTCTTCTTGCTAGTTGCAATTCCTTCTTAAGTGGGGGTGGTGGGGGTGGACGAAGCGTCTTCAAGGTTATCTATAACTAGCTGAGCTGTGAAAAACTTTTCCCCAAAACATCAACCTGTTAAGTTGGGTACAGGCTTATTTTGTTCGTTGATGGAAGTGACAGAATGCACAGAATCTTAGTAATTTATGAACGGAGTAGTTTAGAAATGGATAACTAGTTAGAGAGGTGAACAACCAAAGGTATCTGTGGGGACAACCACCATGACAATTGTCTGTCCTCCTTCAGAAATTATAGCCTATCTTGTAAGATGTGGTTTGCTCTGGTTCCAGGCCATAGACCAGGGATGGAGAAATACTTGATGGGATTAAACTTCCTGAGCTCTGTACAAAGGGCAGACAGTTACCTCAGTCTGTATACTTCCTTCCTTCCTTACAGTTGACTTTATACCTTTATTTTGGCTTTTATATCAATAAATTTATTGAATAAAGTCCTGTCAGTGTATCAGCCTCAATTTAATATTTTGTCACGTGGGATACCTATTAACTTCCTCAGGAATGGCACCAGGTTCAAGAGGCCGAAAAAGAGATCCAGAGCCAGCAAATGAGACATAAGGTTTTCTGAGGGTAACTTGCATACAGGGTGGTCCAGTGATGGTGGGCTGGACGGTAGAACTGCCACCTCTTGCAGAAAGCATGCAGTTTATATAGCATTTTCACTTAACCTCCACCCCCTAACAACCTCCACCTGGCAACTTCTTTTAACCCAAAACAAAGAGTCTGGATATCCCTGTATGGCCAGCGTTCCATGAGACAGGCCAGGGACTCAGATGTTCCTCACAGGTAAGGATGAATCTCTTGGGTTGGCCACTGCTTGGAACTCTGAACACACATTCAGGTGTGCCTGCCATACAGGATCATTCTCAGGGTGTGCTTAAGTTCAGTTATTGTTGTCAGGTGCATCTACCATACATATACATATGCCGTACAATATTTAAATGAAACTGTAACACATGTACAGCCTAACTTTTATAGAAGAAAAACATTTTTTAGTTATATGAAGTAGTGGTTTTCAAACCTTTGTTCTCAAGACCCTTTTATATTCTTAAAAATGATTGACACCTCCCTCCAGCTTTTGTTTATGTGTATTTAGCACATTTGAAATAAAAATCAGGAACATCAAAAAATTTATCTTAATTCACTTAGTAATAAACAACTCATTATATGTTATAAGATCTTTTAACAAAAAAATCTGTCTTTCCCAAACCAAAAATAAATGAAGGCAAGAGTGGCATAATTTTATATTTAAAAAATTTTTTTAATGCCTGGCTTAATAGGGGACAGCTGACTGGGTCCTCATATCTGCTTCTGCTTCAATCTGTTGCGTTATGTTGTGATTGATAAGTATGAAAAAAATTGAGCCTCACGCAGATGTCTAAAGTAGTTAGAAAATGGGGGAGTATTTTGTTAGCCTTTTCAGGTAATGAATAGTCTTTTTTGGTATTACGCTAAAGCTTAACAAGTGATTTCTTAATGGTTAGTTGCAATGTGGAATATGAAATCATATTAATGAGCTTTTTGTATTTGGATACACTAACATTCATTGATGGTCTTTCAATGGATGTTTTACATCACGCATTGATCATTTGGAAAGTACTGGTTCACTTTCCAAATGTGTATATGTTTCAGTGGAGCCTTTGGAAAACTCCATTGTATACTCATGACACAATATGAGTGAAAATAGCAAATAATATCTTAGTATTATAAGATAGTTTTGACTTTGAAGACCCTCCAAAGTGTCTCAGGGACCTTTAAGGGTTTTCATATCATTCTTTATGAATCACTGACTTAACATAGACAGTTCTTTGTTAGAAACTTCATTAGTAATTCCCCTAATATGCAGTTTCTTTTAGTGACTGCAAGACTGCACCATTTCTTATTGGTCCAGAGACTGGCTTCAAATAGGGGCTGAAGGTAAAGGCATCAATTCTGTCCTAACTCCTTATAAGAAAGACAATGTTGGGGTTGTGTTCCTGATCAGGGATGCAATAGCAGATCAGTCATAGCTATGACCAACAGTGTGTCATAAAGCAAATATCATGAAAGGTAACTATCATAAGAAACCATAATCATGAAATGGGAAACTATCTTCCAAGCATTGTGAGAAGATCATAAATGTAATATTATGTACATAATTATTAAAAGGACTCCAGTAAACTATAGGGTACACTTTTAGTACATATAAAAATTCAACTTTTTTTTAACGTTAAGTTGGCACAGAGTGAGTTACTTTGTTAGAAAAACAAAATAAAACTATTAAGACTTTCCTTTTTAAAAAACTCTGTCTCAAAAAAAAATAAATAAATTTCTAAAGATTTTGGGGAATGCTTGAGTATCATCATACAGCTCAGTATCATGGAACTATGAAATGAAGTTTGAATAAACTTCTTTTTCTTTCAATAGATTTTACTATAAGAGATTGGTATTCAAATTCTCTTGACCCTAGAGCTGCCCTCAAGTAGGTATAAGTGTTGCTTGTTGATAATATTGCCTCCATGTAAACCACTTTCAAAAATAAGAATTGAAATTCTTCCCTTTACTTACATTATCTTCCCTTTACTCTTACTAGTCTGTCTTCCTAGATACAGCATTGTCTTCCCTTTACTCTTCTTAGTTTATTCAGAACTGGAAGTGAACTGTCTAATATTGGGCCAGTCAGAATCACTTTCCTTTATCTTTACCTGCTATATTTTGCTCTAGTGGCTTGGAAGCTGCTCTGAAAGTTTTTCTGCCCTTTCACCCTTCAGAAACCCAAATCCAGAAGCCTGCCTTTGCCTCTCCTATCTGTTCTGCATTTATCTAACAAATGAAGCTAATTAGTACAGAATAATGGTCAAACCAGGTTAGCCCTGTTCTTGTCTAACTCTGAGTTTGTACAGTTTTCCTAACCTCCAGGTTGAAGTTGTTTCATCTAAGAAATTAAACAATGATTTCTGAGGGTGACATTCAGTTCTGAAATCTGATAAGTCTAAATTCATACTTTCAAAGCTTTCATATGCAAAAAGTGTTTTTAACATGGTAAATTATATTTATGCTCCCCAATTAAGTCCTTATTATATCTATTATTTAATGTTGGAGAAATGAAAATTTCCCATTGTTGAAAAGAATAATTGCCTAGAAGACAAAATATCATTCATTGAGATTCTGCTAATTTTTATTGTATAATCAAAGAACCGCCTAGATTTTATTATTTATGTATATTTTTACCTTTTCTGGAGGGAGAAGATTTACAATGAAATTATGAGATTTATGATTGAAGGGTAAAGCTTAAATCAGTTTCAGAAAATAAGCTTTGCAGTATCCTTAGAAAATACCCATTTAGGTGGAACAACTGTTAAGACAATTTTGTGTTAATATTTAAGATAACCTTCCCATTGAAAAAGTAATACAAGCACTAAAACAGGGCTTAAAATTTATACAAAAGGATAGACAATGAAACATCAGTTTTCCTTCTATGCTATGCTTTGCAAGCCCCTTCCAAAGAAACAGTCACTGTTAAGAAATTGTTGCTATGTGTGCAATCTCATATCTATATATTAATGTCCATTTTTCATTCTCTTACCACAGATGGGAGTATACCATACACATTGTTCAATACATTTTTTTTCACTGAAAAGTATATTTTGGCACTTTTTACATATTTTTATGTTATATACATATATTTAGATAGATATGTGTGTGTATTTTTGCACACACACGAAAAAATCAGTCTCATGATTTATTTATTTATTTATTTTTTGAGACGGAGTCTTGCTCTGTCGCCCGGACTGGAGCGCAGTGGCCGGATCTCAGCTCACTGCAAGCTCCGCCTCCCGGGTTTACGGCATTCTCCTGCCTCAGCCTCCCGAGTAGCTGGGACTACAGGCGCCCGCCACCTCGCCCGGCTAGTTTTTTGTATTTTTTAGTAGAGATGGGGTTTCACCATGTTAGCCAGGATGGTCTCGATCTCCTGACCTCGTGATCCGCCCATCTCGGCTTCCCAAAGTGCTGGGATTACAGGCTTGAGCCACCGCACCTGGCCAGTCTCATGCTTTTTAAAGGTTGCATATTATTCCATTGTGGAGATATATCATAATATGATGAACCCTTTCCTTATTAATGTTAAATTTAAGTTTAGCCTAAAGCTGTCTTCTTTCATATTTTAAGTTTGGCCTAAAAGTTTCTCCATACATAGCAACCTATAATCTGACTGAATATGTAAACAGACAGTTAGCTACTCTTGTACCAGTCACAGCCAGTCACCAGTGGCCAACTCTTCAAACTATGTTCAAGTAGTGCAGACGCCAAGCTGTAACCAGCCCCCCTGATTCTTTACCTCACTTCTGTTTTCTATATGTCACTTCCCTTTTTCTGTCCATAAATGTTACCCGACCATCTGGCAGCCGTGGAGTCACCCTGAACCTATTCTGGTTCTAGGTACTGCCCAGTTTGTGAATTGGCTCAAATAAACTCTGCTCATGTGTCTAAAGTTATTCTTTTAACATTAATATATATGTTGGCTTTTGTTTTGAGGTAGTATAAAAGATGCAAAGCATTAAACATTAATTTTTATTTGTATATGTTAGTATACTAATGGAAAAACCCTGGAAGAGGAAGTCCCTGGGTCAGTAGAGCATTTTAAAATCACTTTTGGCTATTAGTTAATATGAGGACTCTAAAGAATGGTACTGGATAATAGTTGTTCTTGGATCAAAGTTAAATTCTTCATTTTGGGAGGATTAAATTGGCCTTTCTTGTGGTTATTATCATTCCAGGAGATTCTAGAGCATTTCCATTTTTTGTTTCCCATCCCCTAGGCATTTGCGTTTTTATGAAAGCATCTTTAATATGGAAACATTGATGGACTTTGCTAACTTAGTTGAGTTACGAATTATTGGCTTAGAATTCAAGGTTGAATTTAAAAAATTTTAGCTTATATTTTAATTAGGCGATTAATTAGACTGTTAATACCTACCCTTTAACCTATTAAGTTCCCAGTGAAACGTCATACACACACACACACAGACAAGTTTCAAATTCTGGTTATACACCATTCCAGCTTTATGATGTGTGATACACCACTTAAATTATTTGAACCTTAGTTTCCAGTCTGTAAAAGTTTGCAGGTGATCATAAACAGGGTTAGGGATAAAGTTCATAATGAGTCTGGCTCAGTGCTTGGTACCTACTGGACACCTAATTTATAAGTGGAAAAAGAGAAATGTACTAAAAGTACATTAATTAAAGGTAAATACATTAAAGCATGGTAGCATTCTTGAGTTTGAAAGGCCCGTGGAAATAATTTAGTGCAGTGGTTTTCAATTTGAGCTCAGTGGACTTCAAGAGTTCTACTGTTTTTTAAAAAAAGTTTGAAACTACTGATTTGGTCTATTGGTTTTTCAAATTTTGACAGTTCTTCACAGGCAACCAGATACAACTGAATTGTTCTGTGGTACTGATTGAAGAGTTATGTTACAGAGGGGACTTCAGAAACTCACATGCCTAACAACTTGAAGCAACCTCTGAAACACCTCCATGGGGAACTGTCTAGTCCAATGCAAACATTGAACTGTTGAGGAAACTGAGAGATGTTATTTGCCTTCCTCTAGGTCACATAGAATCAGATAGGTCATGGCCGGGCACAATGGCTCATGCCTATAATTTCAGAACTTCGGTAGGTGGAGGCAGACGGATCAGTTGAGCTCAGGAGTTGAAGACCAGCCTAGCCAACATGTTGAAACCAAGTCTCTACTAAAAATACAAAAATTAGTCATGTGTGATGGTGCACTCCTTGTAATCCCAGTTTCTCGGGAGGCCAAGGCAGGAGAATCGCTTTAACCTGGGAAGTGGAGGTTGCAGTGAGCCGAGATCATGCCACTGCACGCCAGCCTACGTGACAGAGTGAGAATCTGTCTCAAGAAAAAAACAGAACAACGAAACAAAAAAGAATCATATAGGTCACTAGAAGCTCGTGTTTGGGAGTAGAATTGCAGTATTCTGTCTTCTGTTGCTCTATTATTTTGTTATCATTTTAGTAAAATCCTTGGAATTTTATCATGTTTAAATGCTGAGTAATAGGTTCCTCTTGTAATAGTACATTTTGTGTTTTTTCATAGTTTTAAATAATAGCAGTAATTAAAATATTATAATTTTGGTTATTTTATCAGCATCTTCTGATGAAATGATCTAAAAACTGTAAAATATACTAATTGTTTTTTCAAAGTCTGTCATCATGCTAATTCTCTATATGTCATTTGCTGAGCAGAAATCACTTCTAAAATCTGTTGTATTTTTGGTGCTAACTAGTAAATACTGTGGAGTAAAATCTGTGTTGGAAGACAAAAGCTCAGGGTAAGGAAAGGCAAAACACTTTTAAAGAAAACAGATTTCATTAAAGAAAACAGGTTTCATTAGAACAAGAACAAGATCCATTACTTAGGGCAGACTTGTAATGTACAGAGGAAGCACAACTATTGGATTATGAGTTTGCCTCTATCTTGTCCTGCTCAAAGCAGATGAAGAAATAGTAAGACACAGATAGCTCATTTAAATTAGCTCAGTCTCCAGATTCAAATGAATTATCCTCCAGAGGACTGAAGAACCTTGCAAATGTGATTCCAGAGCCTTTGTCATTGTACTTTGGAGAGTTAGGAAGACTAGGAGAAGTGAGAAAGTGAAAAAAGGCAAATACCAGTGTTTTCAGAGGTAAACAGAGGTAGGTGTTAGAAATTATCAGTCAGTGAGCTTGATAGAAATCTCTACCAGGTTTTTAAATGTTTTGGAAAATATTGCTTACTTAGAGCTATTCTTACTTTCTTTCCCCCACCCCCTGCTTAGGATTGCTAGAATAGTGCATGAAGATATGCTATGTCTACTATATTCTCCTATGTATATATACTATATATTACACATCTATATTCTATACTATATACTACATACTATACCATTATACTATACAGTTATAGAATATACAGTTATAGAACTGTATATATTATATATAGAGAACTATATAGAACTCAGTATGGTATATACAATTATAGAATTCTATACAGTTATATAATACAGATGTGTATAGTATATGCAATATATTAGTATACAGAACATGCAATATACTATATGCAATATATTATATAACTGTAAATTACATCAATTAGCATATAGTAGATATAATATGGATAGTATATGGTAAATTCAGTAAACCTTTCATGTTTGTATTTTAATGGAGAATTATGGACTGGTTGAAAATAGTGTTAGAAAGTTTTACAATTGGATCAGTAATTGTACCCAAAGGGTGCAGGTAAATAAATAGCTGTCAACTTGAAGAGAAGGTTTCTAGGTGGGTGCTTTCAAGTGCTGTCTTAGGCTCTGTTCCTTTCAGCATATTTATCAGTGAATTTGACCAGGTTCCTTAACAGCACGAACAAGTCTTATTTGATTTTGTATCTACAACATTTGGCACTCTGTCTGGCATAAAATTAGTGTTTCTTAAAATAATGAATGGATGGATATGTTCTTGACAGGTTCAAAAACAGGAGGCCCAATGAATTTGATGGATGACAAGATCAAGCTTGATCCCCCTAGGCTCAAAATCTGGCCTAAAATAAGCAAGATAAAATTTAGTCAGGTTAACTGTTTCACCTCAATTTTTTTCCATCTATTTTATGTGTACACTATGGGGAGCCCTGGATTAATAGTAATTGAAGTTAAAGCATAATTTTTAAAGTATATGAACCTGTAATTATATGGCCATTTAAAAAATTGGAAGGGAAGAAGTTAACCAAGTATGGTGGTACCTTCGTCCTAAGAGGTAATAATAAGTCTAATTTCATTGGTCAGATCACATCTAATAACAAGTACCAGATTTTAGGTAACAAACTGACATGTGGAGAGCAGACAAGATTACCAGGGTGTCAAAAAACTGGCATAAAAGAAGCAGTGGAAGAAACATAAAATCATAGAAAAGATAAGGAAAAATGTTAACTTACTTCATTGTTTAAAGGGTTGTCACATGGAGGGGGAGAAATAGATTTATTTCCTGAAGGCAATACAAACCTAATGGATATTACTAGAAAACTGGTTTGCACTCATTCAAAAGAGCTTCCTAATAATTGGAATTGTCCAATAATGAAATCAGTATCCTTTGATTATCAAGCTTTCTGCTACCAGAAGTATTTGTGCAAAGATTCAATGTCTACCTTCTAGGAATACTGTAAAAAGGTATTACTATAAGGTGGACTCATGACCTCCAGGGTCCTTGCTTACACAAGGATCTGAGTCTTTAGAATTGAGCTATAACAATACAGAACAGATATTAAAACAACTGATATTGATAGACTTATTTTAACAAATGCAATATTGGTATTTAAATCTAATTCTTTACTAATTAATAAAAAACAAATGAAGGTAAAATTACTTATCCTTTGTGTTAACTTTCAAAAATTGTTAAATTATATTTATTTCCATTAGCAAGATAGAATTCTGTGATATGTCCTTTGGAAAAAATGTTAAGTATTTTAAATTTTATTGTATTATTAACATATTTGTTTAAAGATGTTTTGAAATTTACAGTAACAGTGGGGGGAGAATATCCATAGTCCTACCAGCCGAAGATAACTACTATTTGCATTCTCTTCTTTATCCTTTTAGTTTATTTAATTTCTTAAAGTACTTCTGATTTTTTTATGAAATATTTTGAATATACAAAAAGTATTTAAAACATTCATGTACCTACTTGATATTTTGCTATTTTTGCTTTAGATCTTATTTTTCTAAAATACATTGAAGTTTCCCTGTATCCTTTCTCCAAACATCCTTTTTCTACTCTCCCTGCTCAGAAGTAACTACTATTCTGAAGTTGTTAGATATGATTTTTCTAAGCATTTTAATTTTTATTTAAACATATTTTAGAAGCTTTTTATTTTTTATAAGTAGTACATGTACATATATTTTTTAATTAGAGAAGAATTAAAAGATAAAATGAAAACATTCTCATTCTTACCACTCAGATGTCACCACTTTTGGTATCTTAGTGTGTATCCTTTTGGATCTTTTTCTGTGAATTTGTGTATATATTTATGTGTAAGGATATTTTCTTCTACTAGTGGCTTGCTAGGGTTTTTGTTTTAAATCATGGATTGTTTTGAATGTGAAACTACTCTCGTTCTTTGCTTCTTGGGATAGGTGCTATTTAGTTGTGATGCAATTTGTACACATTGCTGAATTCCTTTTGTTAGTATTTTAGTATTTGGGACTTTTGCAACAATATTCATATTTTGGAATGGTGTACGATTTTGTTTTTCTACTATTGACATCAAGATTATAAAAAATCTCATCAAAAATGACATAGAGTTTTTCCTTTCTGTTCTCTTTTACAGATAATCTGTTTCTTAAAATTTGTTAGATTTCACCACTGAAACCTTCTGGATTTAGTCCTCATGTGGGAATTTGGTTTTGCTTTTTTTTTCTTTTTCTACTTAAGCTTTTAATTTTTAACAGTATTTTTAATTTTAAAAAATTTCTTCTTAGTATTTTAATAGTATTTATTAGTTTAACATTATTTCTTGCATATCACCGTTTTCATTATTGTTCCTTCAGGGTTCACTTCCTTTCTTAACTGAAATATATATGTAAGTGAGAGCTTCTGAGTGGCAACACTCTTTAGTATTTGTCTGAATATATTTTATCTTTTTTTTTTTTTTTTAGCATATTACCACTTTTTAAAAATTACTGTAAAGTGGACAGTGTTCAGTTCTGTGAATTTCGGCACAAATATTCCCATAATCATCATCACACAAGCAGAACAGTCCAACAGCCCCAAACCCACTCACGGGGCCTCATAAGCATACCCTCCCATTCCCAGCAACCAACCTCTCTGTGTTCTCCCATCCCCCGGGTCTGTCTTTTGCGAGTGTTGTGGCAAAACACTCGCAAAATCACGATTTCCTGGGCATCGTGCTTGGAGGTGCACCCAGGGTGTCCTGTGATCAACAGCCAGGCCTCGGGGCTGCTGGGTATTTATTATTCCACGTATGGCTGTGGCACATTGTAACCTGTTTTGGGCAACTATAGACAGCGCTATTAACATCTGGGCACAGTTTTTCTTAAACATCAGCTTCTGTTTCTCTAGGGTAAATACCCAAGATTAGGGTCACCGGGCCCCACTTTTGTGTGAGTTCAGTTTTGTAAGAAACCGCCAAGCTGTCTGCACCGTGCTGAACCCCAGCATCGCACAGGAGTCCCGACTGCCTGTCCTCACCAGCACCTGGGGCTGTCGGAAGACCTTAGGCAGGGGCTCCAGCAGGGGTGTGAACAAATTCACTGCGGCTTCGGTGCACATCTCGGTGCAACCAGTCACGCTGAAGGTCATTTCAGATGCTTTCGGGCCATCCTCCCGTCCTTCTCAGCGAAGCATCTGTTCAGGTCTCTTCTGCTTTTAAGTCCGGTGGTTTGTTCTCTGTCATGAGCCGTGGGAGTCCTGTGCATTCTGGATACGAGTCCTTTGCCGGCTGCATGGTTCATAGACATCTTCCCCCCATCTATCGAAAATGTGTCTCTTCAATTCCCTAGGGGTGTCTTTTATATTAGAAGATTAATTTTGATGAGTCTTACCTACTTGTTTTCTTCCTTGATTATGGATCATGGTATGGCTAAGAGCTCTCACCCTAGGTCTCGACAATTTCCGTTTCTTCTACAGGTTTTGTAGTTTGGTCTTTTACATTCAGGGCTATGGTCCACCTTAATTTTCATACAGGAATTTCTCCCTGTTTTCACTCTTTTGCATACGGCTGTCCCATAATTCCAGCACCATTTGTTGAAAAGACTCAAATTCCACTGAACTGCTTTTGCGTCTTTGGATCTGTTCTGGACTCCACTCTGCCAGCTGACTCGTGTGTCCATCCTGAGCATAATTTATGACTTGAGTGGCTGTCTCTGTGAAAAAAGTAATTCTGTCTTGAGCATCCCCGCCGCTGGTCAGCACGCCGATGGCCTTGCCGGCCCCGGAGAGGTGCTCCAGGAACTTCCGCAAGGAGCCCTTGCGGGCCCGGGAGTCCTCCACGTCCATGGTGAGGAGGCCGAAGGGAGTCGCTAGTCCGGGTGCGTGGCAGGCAATGGGGACCTGTATATATTTTATCTTTACTCTTCAATGATAATTTCACTGGGTCTTGCTAGATTCCAGGTTGACAGTTACTATCATTTGGAACTTGAGTATTTTTTAGCCCTGGTATTTTTTTTTTTTAACACATTCTTATTGCGTTTAATGGTTTCCTGTTTTGCTCCAAAATATCTAGGGGGGTAGGATTTTCTTAGATTAATATTTTATATGGAAATAATTTCAAGCTTACAGAGAGTTGCAAATCTGAAAACAGTACAAAGGACACTCCTATACAGTTTACCCAGATTCGTCTGTTGTTAACATTTTATCCCATTTGTCTTATAATATTATATAGACAATTTTTTTTTCTTACTATTTGAGGGTAACTTGGATACGTCATGCCCCTAAATACATCAGCATGTATTTTTTAAGAATAGGGATTATGTTCTTATAGAACCATAGTAAAATTGTGGTTATACTGTGATTTACACTTATACAATAATTTCCTCTAATCTACCATCTGTTTTTTTTCAGTTGACTTAATCATATCTTTTTTTTTTTTTTTTTTTTTTGAGACAGAGTCTTGCTCTGTCACCCACGCTGGAGTGCAGTGGCGCCATCTTGTCTCACTGCAACCTCTACCTCCTGGGTTCAAGCGATTCTCCTGCCTCGGCCTCCTGAGTAGCTGGGATTGCAGGTGCATACCACCATGCCCAACTAATTTTTGTATTTTTAGTAGAGATGGGGTTTCACCATGTTCGTCAGGCTGGTCTCAAACTCCTGACCTCGTGACCTGCCCGCCTCACCCTCCCAAAGTGTTGGGATTACAGGCGTGAGCCACCGCACCCAGCCTTCATCGTATCTTTTATAGTACTTTCTGTTCTCCAGTAGGACCCAGTCTAGGGTCAAGTATTACACTGAATTGTCCAGTTTTCCAGCCTTCTTTTATCTGGAACATTTCCACATACTGTTGTTTTATTTATGACATTCACATTTGTTGAACCATACAGCTCCCTACCCCTTTTCATTTAATAGAATATCTTTAACTTTGTATTTCTTTTATGTTTCATTGTGTATAGACTGGGGTTTTTGTGTTTTTGGTGAGAATACTGAATAGGTAATATTATTTTCCTTCTTAAGATATCACATCTGGAGCCACATGATATCTCCTGACCTTCACTAGTGTTGTTAATTTTGATCTCCTAGCCAAAGTGCTGCTCAAGTTCTCTAACATTTACCCATTAACTGTTCTTCCTCTTACAGTGAAATCAATAATCTGTCCATGTGGAGCAGCCTTAAGAATATGTAAATATCTTGTTCCTCATCAAAATTTAGCATCCCTTGATGATCCTTTTCTGATCCAGTCTTTATCATGACGCTCTTTCCAACTTCATCTCTCATTATATCTTCAATTCTGGAAAATTCTTAACTTTTTTGCTTCTTTTGTTTATCAGTTTGCTTTTTCCTCATTTCGTCATTATCTTTTAAATTCTTATTACATTACAAAAACATTTCATGAAGAATATGGATGGACAATAAAGATGAAAATTAACTTTAGTAGTCATCAAAGAAATACAAATTAAAACAATTGTATCCTTCTTTAGGCCAATCTGATGGATTAAAGAATTACAGTATCCTGTTACTATAAGTATCTAGTGAAATAAAGGCCACTAGACTTTCAAAGAAAATGTAAACTGTTACAACCTTTTCTAAGGGCATTTTGGTAATGCTTTTCAAAACCTTAAAATTGTACAAATGTCTATCAACCCAGAAGCTTCATTTTTCAAAACTTATATACTTGTTTTTACTGTTTTTTATTATCTATAAAAAATTTTAATGCCTTTTTGTACTCCCTCCCTTTTGTCAATCCCTGCCCACTACTCCTCAGCTAATCTACTTTTTGTCTCTATAAATTACTTTGCATTTTAAGAATTTTATATACGTGGAGTCATATAGTATGTATTATTTTATTCCTGGTTTCTTTAGCAAAACTGTTTTGAGTTTCAAACATATTGTTGGAAGTATCAGTTGTTCATTCTTTTTTATTGCTAAGTGGTGGTTACCCTTATTGTATACATATATATGACATTTTGTTTATCCATTAATCCATCCCATTGATGGACATTTGGATTGTTTCCAGTTTTTAACTATTACAAATAAAGCTGCTGTGAACATTCATGCAGAAGTCTTTGTATAGACACTGGCTTCTATTTCTCCTGTGTAAAGACCTAAGTGTGGAATGACTGTGTTATATATAGTAGATGTATGTTTTACTGCCCAACTGTTTTCCAAAATGGTTGTACCATTGTACATTCCCAAAACAAAAGTGTATGAGAGTTCTGGTTGCTACTCATCCTAGCCATTTTGTATGCTCAGTTTTTCCAGTTTTAGATATTCTGATAGATAAATAGCATTGTTTTATTGTGGCTTTAATTTGTATTTCCTTTATAAGTTATGATATTGAAGCATTGTTCTATGTGCCCATTTGTCTCTGGATATCTTTTTGGTGAATTATCTGTTTACACATTTCCTCCATTTTTTGCTGAGCTGTTTGGTTTCATGTTACTGAATTTTGTGGGACAGATATAGATGTTTAGATGTAATATACAGTTGACCATTGAACAACATGGGTTTGAACTGAGTGGGTCTACTTATGCAAATTTTTTTTTTTTTTCAATAAACATAGTCGGCCCACCATATCCACAGGTTCCACATTCCACAACCAAATGCAGAAATAAAAGTATTTGCAGTGTGTGAAACCTTTGGATGTGGAGGACTGACTTTTTTTTTTTTGAGATGAAGTCTTGCTCTTGTTGCCCAGGCTGGAGTGCAGTGGCATGATCTTGGCTCACTGCAACCTCTGCCTCCCGGGTTCAAGTGATTCTCCTGCCTCAGCCTCCCGAGTACCTGGGACTACAGGCACATGCCACTACACAGGCTAATTTTTTGTATTTTTAGTAGAGATGGGGTTTCACCGTGTTAGCCAGGATGGTCTCGATCTCTTGGCCTTGTGATCCCGCTGCCTCCACCTCCCAGAGTGCCGGGGTAACAGACATGAGCCACTGCGCCTGGCCCGACTTTTTATATACTCAGGTTCCACAGGACTGACTGCAGGACCTGACTATGCCTGGATTTTGGTATCCACAGGAGTCCTGGAACCAATCTCCTACAGACACAGAGGGATAACTATACATTTCTTCATACAAGTCCTTTAGCACAGCGGTCCCCAACCTTTTTGGCACCAGGGACTGATTTCATGGAAGACAGTTTTTCCATGGACGGGGTTGAGGGGGATGGTTTCAGGCTGAAACTGTTCCATCTCTGGAACAAGTTGGTCAAGCATTAGATTCTCATAAGGAGAGTACAACTTAGAACCCTCGCAGGCACAGTTCACAATATAGGGTTTGTGCTCCTGTGAGAATCTAATGCTGCTGCTGATCTGGCAGGATGCAGAGCTCAGGCGGTAATGCTCGCGCTTGCTCACTGCCACTCACCTCCTGCTGTGCAAGCCCGGTACCTACCAGGCCACAGGCCAGTAGCATTCTGTAGCCCAGGGGTTGGGCACCCCTGCTTTAGCAGGTAGGGGATTTGCACATATTTTCCCTAGTCTGTGGCTTATCTTTTCATTTGCTTAATGGGACCTTTCAAAGGTCAGGAGTTCTTGATTTAGATAAAGTCTAAGGCGTTTTATTTCTTAACATTTACCCTGAGGAAATAATAAATGATTAAAGTTAGATATATTAGGATGTTCACTCTAGGAAAAATTGGAGCACCCTAATATTGAACAGCAGAATTTAGTTAAGTTATGATAATCTGTAAAGTGCAATACTATTCCATTGAAAAAAGATTGTGTTATTACAGTAGATTGACTTAGGGATTTATGGTGTTATTTACTGAGAAAGATACATAAAAGTCTCAAATTATATACATCAAAATGTTGGCAGTGATTATCACAATGTAATGAGATTGTAACTGCTTTTTACTTTCTGTTTTTCTTTGTGATTTTATTTATACTTATAATAAACATTTATTTGTTATCTATCTATCTGTCTATCTATCTATAAGATGCTTTAAAAAAAACCACAAGTTAGAAATGGTGTCTTGACAACTTAAGTTATTTTATAAGAAAATATTTTAACATAAATTATTTTATACACTTGATGGAACATGTTTGAAGACCATGGATGGAAATGGCTATTGTTTTTATCTAGAGATGTTTTACTCTAGGTACTCTCTGCAGCTTTGGTAGTGCTGTGTAATTTTATCTGTCTTGGTATCTTATTATTTGCCCAAGCAGTGTGTGTGTGCTTAAGATTTTTTGTTTGTTTGTTTTGTTGTGTTTTGTTTTGAAGATAGTCTTGTTCTGTCACCAAGGCTTCAGTTCATTGGCACAAACTTCCAGGCTCCAGTGATCTTCCCATCTCAGCCTCCTGAATAGCAGGGACTATAGGCATGCACCACCATGCCCAGCTAATTTTTAAACTCTTATAGAGATAGGCTCTTGCTTTGTTGTCTGGGCTGGTCTCAAGTGCTCCTCCCGCCTAGGCCTCTCAAAGCGCAGGATTATAGGCATGAGCCACCATCCCATCCTTAAGAATTTATTTACAAATTACTATGAAAAACAGATAGGAATAATAGGCTTGATACCTTACTAAATTGTTGGTAAACAGAGCTTATGTACATGAATGCTATGCCCAGTCTGATTTGTAGGTCTTGGACAATACCACTAAAAACATCATTTTGACACTGCTATGTGTTATGTTTTATTGTTGGTTTTTTTTTTAAAGGAGTGCTTTTTATGTATTTATACATATAGGAACTATCAAAAAACCTTGAGCTGAGTACTAACAGTTTCCAACGACAGTTGCTTGCTGAAAGGAAAAGGGCATATGAGGCTTATGATGAAAATAAAGTTCTTCAAAAGGAGGTACAGCGACTATATCACAAATTAAAGGTAAGTATTTTAAATTGCATTATGTTTTCCATAATGTGTATTAGATGAAAATTAAATATTTTAAAACACTAAATATTACTATTCATATTTGTAAGTTGGTACAATATAATTTACAAAATTCTGGTATTGTCTTTAGTACTTAGAAAAGGTTTTTGGTATAATCACTATAACAAAGTGAAATTAAAAACAAAAACAAAAAAGGGTGAAACACTGAATACACCAATAGAAATGATGTAACTGAAGTAAATTGTAAAATCATAGAAGAAAATTTTGGGAACTAGAGCTTCACTGTGTTGCATGGTTGAATAATTCAGTGTTTTTCTTTAGATCACCCAATGATTTATTATTTTTGAAGTTGTTTCAAATGATGCTCTTCGTTTTCACAGTGTTTAGAGAAAGTATTCAAATTATTTAATTTTGTTAAAACAGGCAATTTTCATTCTACGTCGAAGTCATCAATGAGTTCTAGATAGAATGAAATTTTGCACAAAATTTTGTGTAAAATAGTGCAAAATTATACATTATCTTATGTTTTCTTTTTGTTAATAAAATTCTCAGAAAAAGCCACAGCCCCAAAATGGCCAAGTATGCCTGTGTTTGAAAGAGTGGTCTAATTTTTAACTCATCAATATTTCAGAACTTACATTTGAGAGATACTAAATTATTTGTCTCTGTGTCTCAGTTAAGACAATACTAGCTATATCAGGTAAGAATGGGTAAAAAATGAAATTTGCCTTAATTTTTTAAATTTCCAGGACATATTAGACTTTTTCAGGAAAATTATTGCTCTATCCTAACCTCAGTATACTAGAGACGTTTTTTTCTATAGTTTGGTAGTTACAGAAGGAAGCTGAACCAGGTATCTTTTAATATGGTAAGAAAATACCAGATGACAAAGTGAGGGGTTTTGTTTTGTTTTAAACTGAGACTCTACTTCCTTAATTATGTTGTGTTTGTTTTCAGGAAAAGGAGAGAGAACTGGATATAAAAAATATATATTCTAATCGTCTGCCAAAGTCCTCTCCAAATAAAGAAAAAGAACTTGCATTAAGAAAAAATGGTATAGTAACTATGATTGTTCACAAACTGATATTATTGCTATTATTTAGTGAGAGTACAATAATTCTGAAATGGAAGGGAAGGAAAAGAATCTCACTGAAATATATTTAAAATAAATGTATTTTTTGCAATTTAAATTTCTGACAATTTTCAGAAATTCTTTTCAGTTTTCTCTGCTTTTTTCCCCGGAAGAGAGGCTGTTAAAATTGTTTTACATAACTTTTTGAAATTTCCTTATTATAATTTTTTAAATGTTTTTGAAAATATACAAATATACCCCAAAGTAGAGAGTAATATGATGCACTTTCATTTATGTATCATGTAGCTTTAACAGTTATTCTTTTTACCAGTTTTATTTCATCTATTTTTTTCTACTTTTCTCTAGAATATTTTAAAGTAAATCTCAGATGTCAGTTGATTTCACCTACAAATACTTTGTATTGTTATTTGTAGTTTTACTTTCTTTTTTAACAAAACTGTAATTTCCCTCTTATGTGAATTGCAAGATTTTAAAATATAAACGTTGTGAAACTTAAAGCATTTGTAGTCAGAATTCTCCCCAAATCATACAATTGCCAGTAAATCCTAGAAACAAAAATAGTAATAGTGAGTATTAAGCTGAGCAAAACATACATTATATTTATATAATGAATATATATAAGTGAATATTTATATTCACCATTTAAATGAAGTGGTGTGTTTAAATGTACATGTATATGTACACACACATGCATATATATATGTGTGTGTATATATACATGCCAGTTGAATTCCATATATTTTGGCATTATTCATTGTAATAATAATTTTTAAATGATTTTCATTGTAGCTGCATGCCAGAGTGATTTTGCAGACCTGTGTACAAAAGGAGTACAAACGATGGAAGACTTAAAGCCAGAGGAATATCCTTTAACACCAGAAACAATTATGTGTTATGAAAACAAATGGGAAGAACCAGAACATCTTACTTTAGTGAGTTTAGCAGTATTATTATGTACCAAATTCAGTATGAAGTTATTCGTAAAAACACAATATCAAACATTTTAAAATTTCAGTAATGAAGCTAGTACTATGTCTATGTGAATATGCAACTAGCCTTTTTGAAGGGAAAGAGGTATTGTGTATTTTATAAAATTCTTTTGGCTTGACTCTTTTAGTTTACATCACATATTTCAGGTGCTTCAGAATGATGGATTGTGCCTCCTGGGTTGGGGGCAGAAGAGAAGAATTTGCCTTCTAAGTTTCTCTTATGTACCGAGATAGTCTTGGAAAACCCTCAGTACTTTTATGTTTAGTAGCAAGTAATAGTAGTTTTCTTTTCTTTTTTTTTTTTTTTTTTTTGTAGCGGAGTCTTGCTCTGTCGCCCGGACTGGAGCGCAGTGGCCGGATCTCAGCTCACTGCAAGCTCCGCCTCCCAGGTTTACGCCATTCTCCTGCCTCAGCCTCCCGAGTAGCTGGGACTACAGGCGCCCGCCACCTCGCCCGGCTAGTTTTTGTATTTTTAGTAGAGACGGGGTTTCACCGTGTTAGCCAAGATGGTCTCGATCTCCTGGCCTCGTGATCCGCCCGTCTCGGTCTCCCAAAGTGCTGGGATTACAGGCTTGAGCCACCGCGCCCGGCGTAATAGTAGTTTTCTTATGATTTCTTAGAATTTGATTTCTTAGAATTTGACTAGGTTTAATTTTTTTTTTTGGTCTCCTATATAAGAGAATTTTACATGGTAACTGACTGAATAATGAACAAAGTAATGGCAATGGAATCTGATCTTATCCTGTTCAAATTAGAGTGGAATTCAGGGAGTCTCTGTTGGACTTTCATTTAAAAGGACCTCCATTCTGAATCACTGGAAAGTCTCTTTCTCTAAGCGAGTTTTATCTTTAATGTTTACCGCTTAAACTCCAAAGAAAACAACATATCGGCAACCTAGCATATTTCATACAATGGTATGTGTTTATACCTTATAAGTTTCCCAGTGACCCTGAGGTCTCTTCTTGAGGTGTAAAACAGAAAGGATGGACTGATTTGATTTCTCTGTATATTCTAGCTTGTTTATTTATTTTTGCTTGATAATTCATACAAGTTAGTTGTATCCGCTAAGTGTGTTTCTGTATTTGTACTGTCATTGAAACTAGATCATGTTGATTTGTCTTTTTGAGATCACAAAGTGAGGAATGACAAAGTAATTATTAACTTTAAAAGAACTAAAAAAATTGGTCTTTTTATAGTATACTTTCAACAGAAGGAATAGAAACCTGGTATAGTGAAAAGAGTGTAAGAATATGAGAGCCTTGGAGTTAGCTCTCATTTTAGTTAAATTCTAACATTTTAATTGTGTGACTTCTTGGAGCCTCAGTTTTCTCATCTATAAAATTAGGGTGGATTACTTTTCAGGGTTGTGACAATGAGTAATCATGAAATTTTTTTATTTTTCATTTTTTATTTCTTTTTTAGTCACATGAAATTGGAAATAATCATGATGTTCATAAAACTCTTTAGACTGAACCTGCCACTGTAAAGGGCCTCACCAAATGGTAGCTTACAGTACAAGCTAAGTTGCTATTGGAAAAAGAATAGAGTGGCTCAAGTGAGAGAAAAATTTCTCTCTCTTGTTATAGACTGAAGTCAGTTGGTAGTTGACAGTTGGTAGACAGCTTTGTTTCATGGTAGTCATCCCCTGTCTTGTTGATCTTCCATTTTGAAGAGTGTAGCCCTCTTGTGTATGGTTGGAACTTGCTTACCACCCCTGTGGGAAAGGGCAACAAGGAAATGGAGGGCAAGTAGCATTTGGTTTTGTAAATGTGATCTGAAATTGCACATGTACTTCCACTCCCCTTCCATTAGTCCTTTCTAGCTGCAAGGGAGGGTAGCAAATGTAGTCTCCAGCTAAGCAGCTCTATGTCCTGCTAAAACTCACAGGATTCTGTTGCTAAAAGGAAGAAGATGAAAATGGATACTAGACAAGTCTTTACTAATAATAGATATTTCACTTTTATTAAGAAAAATCACACACCCACATATTTGAAAGTTACCATAGGAAACAAGGAATTTTAAGTTTATAACATTTTTATTTGATTTGAATATCATAAAATATATTAGTTGGAGGCTTGGACATAATATTGTCACTGCTTATGTTACAGTTCAACAGCATCTCAGTTGATTCTCATAGTTGGCAAATAGCCATTACTGGTTAACTGTATTAATCAGATTTTTGGTGAAAATGCACAAAGCAAGGATCCTTCTAAAACTTGTCTCTTCAGAACTTTATGTACCATTTTGGCTTTACTTCAGTTATACTGGTTCTAATACGTCTTATAAATGCTTCTTTACAATTTTAATAGAAATAATCCTGTGTGGTTTTGAAGCATTTTTCAAGGAGTGGTAACTTGTGATTTACTGATTTATTAATTGAAAATCTGCATTAATTTTTAACTTAGTTGGTAATCATGTTTAATGGATAAATCTGTGTTGTTTAGTTCCCCCCCTTTTCTATAATTTGTGAACTTGCATTTTTTTTTTTTTTTAAACGTATAATAGGACTTGCAGTCTCAGAAGGAAGATGGGCATGGAGAAGCAGGGATTCTAAACCCAATTGTGGAAAGAGAAGAAAATTTTGTTAAAGGTGAAGAACTCCATGTCTTAAAACAGGAGGTTGAAAAGCTGGAGGATGGTAAGAAAAAGAATTTGTTTAAGCATGTGACAAGTCAGCATTCCCTGGGAAAGAAAGAGTGAGCATCCTTTAATATCTTCCAACTTAACTGTGAATCGGTTAGGTAGAACAAAGAAAGGTGGATACAGTGGTAGGGGATGGCTTATCAGAAGCTGTACACATTTGAATAATGTTATTAAGGAAAGAAAAAAATTGAACACTCTAAGTCATTTGCTATTTAGGGTTAGGGAATAAGGATGAGTTGCATTCAGAAAATTCTGATGAAGTAGGATTCAGATGCCATTTACTAAAGTTACTATACTTGGAGTGTTCTTACATATTTTAATATTTTTAATTTTTTCATTTGGAAGTAGTTTCAAAGTTAAAGTTGCGAGAGTAGCTAAAGAACTATTTGTGAGTGAGTTGTGTATCTCATGCCCATACCTTTAAATACTTCTATGTATATTTCCCCAAACTAAGACATTCTCTTAGACCGTATTCTAATGTAGTTTTCAACTTCAAGAAATTTAATTTTGATGCAACTCATTAATCTGTCATTCATATTATTATTTTGTCAGTTGATACAATATTGTTCTTGATAGCATTTTCTTCATTCTGTTATAAGATCATGAATTGTATTTAGTTTTCATATCTCTTCAGTCTTCTTTAATCTGGAGATTTTTGTTACATATATATATGTACAGAAAGAGAGAGAGAGAGAGAGGGAAAAAGAGAATGTGTGTGAGAGATTAACATTTTTGATGAATATAGACCCATTTTTAAAAACAGAATGTTCTTCATTTTGGGTTTGTCTGAAGTTTTCTCTTAATTAGATTCAAGTTAATGCATCTTCTGTCAGAATACCACGTAAGTCATATCTCAGGACATGACATCCAAAGGTTTCATTTATTTTTAAGTGTAGAGTCTTTACTCCATCTATCCATCCATCCCTACTATACAGCATTATATTAGTTGTAAAAAAATAGGCAAAGAACCTTTCTTCACCACCAGTATCTTGAAGAACAAATTTTGTTTTATAAATGAGGATCTTAAATGCAATACATATTAAATATATTATTCTCTATTCCCAGAATATCAAGTAAAAATGAAATTTATGATGTCTTTTCTCACTTGACTTACTATACCCAAATTAAATATGGTTGTTTTATAAAACTTGATAGTTTTCCTGTTTAAAAATACTGACTGTTACAAAATCCCATTAAAAAAAAATTTGATTTCATACAGAATGGGAAAGAGAAGAACTTGATAAAAAGCAAAAAGAAAAGACATATTTACTGGAAAGAGAAGAAAAGCCAGAGTGGGAAACTGGAAGGTACCAACTAGAAATATATCAAATTCAGAATATGGATAAATTGCAAGGAGAGGAAGAAGAAAGACTGAAGAGAGAAATGCTACTTGCTAAACTGAATGAAATTGACAGAGAACTCCAAGATTCTCGAAATCTAAAATACCCTGTTCTGCCATTGTTACCTGATTTTGAATCAAAACTACACTCCCCAGAGAGAAGCCCCAAAACATACAGGTTCTCTGAATCCTCAGAGAGGTTATTTAATGGGCATCATTTGCAAGACATCGATTTCTCAACTCCAAAAGGAGAAGGTCAAAATTCAGGAAATGTTAGAAGTCCAGCCTCCCCTAATGAGTTTGCATTTGGTAGGTATGTGCCTTCATTTGCAAAAACATCAGAGAAGTCAAATCCATTTAGTCAAAAAAGTAGTTTTTTGGATTTCCAAAGAAACAGTGTGGAAAAACTTAGTAAAGATGGTGTAGATTTAATTACAAGAAAAGAGAAAAAAGCTAATTTGATGGAAGAGTTATTTGGTGCCAGTGGTAGCAGCACCATTTCCTCCAAAAGCAGTGACCCAAATTCTGTGGCTTCCGGTAAAGGAGACATTGACCCTCTAAATTTTCTCCCTGGGGATAAAGGCAGCAGAGATCGAGAACATGATGAAGATGAAGACTTTTTCCTCAATGAAGGAAGAAGTTTTAATCCAAATAGACACCGATTAAAACATGCAGATGATAAACCAGCAGTAAAAGCAGTTGATTCTGTAGAAGATGAAATTGAAGAAGTAGCACTGAGATGACTGACTAGAGTATACATTTTTCCTAATTGTAAATATTGAAATATTTTAATACAGTGTGTATTATAAACATTTAGACTTTTTAATGCTACAATGTCCTTATTAAGGAATGATTTTTAATAGCTAAATACAATGCAGTGAAAAAGTAGATCATACATACACCACATAGATAGTTTGCCAAGAATGAAGGAGGCTTTTTTGAATGAAACCAAAAATAAAAATGTATCTTGAAAAATGAAATAGATTTTAACTCTTCAACCAGTGCTATGGCAAGTTTAACTGCACTGGAGGTGGTATTCCTTTTCTACTTTTATCCCTATTTATGTATTTTTGATCATATTCTCATTGAGCTAAATACAGTCTTCCCACTAATTGTTGAATGAAAATTAAGGGTAAAAGTCTGTGTTGGGAAGTGTAGCTCCAGATGGTGGAGAACCAGTGCTTCTTAGGAGCCCTTCCCTTTATGGATAGGGCCAGGGGTCCCTATCTTTCATGGCAGTGCTGAGCTACTCTTGAGTGATAGCAGTCACAGCATTGGGATTTCTCATTCCTCTGAAAGTACCCACAGCTAAACACTACTCATTTCCCAATTTCAGTATTTACTGAAATCACTTACCTACAATTCTGTTAGAATATTACATTGAGTTCAGAAGACATTTCTCTGTTTGCAAGGACAGTTGCTCTCTGTCATAGCCCCCAGAAGCTTGGATACAGTGTAATTCCTCTCCTTGTTCTCCTACATTCTTTGTATCTCAGTGACTGGGTGTAAGATTTCATGCCAAATGCAAGGAATAGTAGAAATACATACCAATTACAAAGAATAGAAGAAACTTTATCCCAATATATTACAGAAAGATCTTCAGTTCAATTATGTTTCCAGAGTAATATAATTTGGAAATGTTAATGCTTTTAAGATTTGAACTTGTCCTCAAACCAAGGAGACAACAATAGTGTAATACTATTGGACTTACAGGACTAGTTTTAAAGCAACTTTGTAGAGAAGATTTTTAGACATAGGACTTCTGCCTTGCTGACTAGAGTGGATAGTTTTCTGTTTAAATGCATTGGTCTTTTGGCTGTTTGTAATTCACTTCAGCTTATAGAGAAGTTGATGAGTTTGGATCATGCTGGATATGATTGGTCTTTAAAAAGCAGTAATATGCCACCAACCAAGGAGAAAACACTGTTAAAATGAAGAGTGGTGGAAATAGTGTGTTGGGAAGAATAAAAAATTTAGATTGGCACTTATTCTAAAGTCAGCTGTTTTTTTTTCAAGAATTTACAAGCATTTGCTCATAGTATGATTTCTGATGCCAGGCATGCATACTGATGAGGGGAAGGCATTACTGTTAATTCTGAGTTCTTATAAATGCATATTATTGAATTTCATTGCATGACTATTTATCAAGACTTACCTGGTTAGGTCTCCAATTAAAAGATGTACCACCTATCATCTTCTAAATTGTGTTCCTTTCATTTATTGGGAACAGAATATCTCAAAAGTGCTGAACTATATTAAAAAGTTTTCTTAATAGATTTCTACGTCTGATATGTATAACCATTTACTATAATATGTTGCAAATCATTCTAATATATGTAAAACAATATTATTTGTAATGCAGTTCTTGGTAAAATATTATGTAATGTTAATTTTGTTCCTAGCTGCTAATTTTTCTGCCAAAAGTATTCTAAGTTTTAGGTTGTTTTAAAGGCTTTTAAAACTTTTTAGTTAAGTTTTTTATTCAGGTCATTTAACCTAATTTTTTGCTTTTTTTCTACCTGATGATCTCTTTAACCAGATGCAAGAAGACAAAATTATTAAAATTAAACCTAAAGTTAAGTTATAGATGTAAAGGCATTTATGATATTAAGCATTAAAATTGGAAATTAAAATGTACAAAACAGGGTTTTCTTTATGAACAAACCTTAGAGGGTAAATTTTTTTTTTCTAAATGTCATTAAATTTATTTGTACTCAGAACTCTTACTAATAAAAATTAAAAATGCACTATGACTCTTTATTTGAGTGATACCTGAAGTTACTTAGAAAATATGTAATGGAAACAGGACCTGCAGGGTTAATTTTTGTTTCATTATACACCTTTTTTTATGTTCAGTATTTTTAGTTGAAGTAGATGAATCTGCTCTAAATCAGGTTAGACAGTATGCTAGTCTTATCAGATAATTATAGTTTTAATTAATCCTTTCACTGTTAATGGCTATCATAATGGCACATATTGCTCATATTTTTTTTTTAAAAAAGGTGAGGGTAAAGAGGATTAAATTGAATTGTGAAATAAACACAAGTTCATTCCATGGCTGACTTGTAATTTTTCTGATCATCCTCTTCCACCTCATTTTCCAAGATACTCGACTTCTGGTATCCCTGACTAATTGTTAGTTGGATAGAGCATGTAAATCTCCCTGATGAAAATGGGAAGAGAAATTTGTATTATGGGATAATATGGATTTTCTTAGAATTAAAGAAGTTACCATAAATTGTGACGAATCTGCCTTAAAAAGTTTTTCCCCTTCTACACAAAACTTTCCTCTTTTATGTTAGTCTCCTTTTATATCGCTTGAAATTGCTGTCCTTTTATTTAGGAGTTTTTTGTTTGTTTGTTTTTTGGGTTTTTTTTTTTTTTTTTTTTTTTTTTTTTTTTTTTTTTGAGACAGTCTCACTCTGTTGCCCAGGCTGGAGTGCAGTGGCACAATCTTGGCTCACTACAACCTCTGCCTCCCAGGTTCAAGCGAGTCTATTTAGGTGTATTTAAAAAAATTAACCACTAGTGCTTCTTGGATGCCCTAGACTATGTTAGATGGCAGGAGAGCATGGAGAGTAAACCAGACAGGCCCCTGTCTTCACAAAGTGGATGAAGAGCACAGTGAGCCAGACTGCATGAGTTTCTATCCCTGCTCTCCCACTGTTCCCTGTGTGTCCTTGGACTACAGCTTGCTCAGTTGTTACTGGTCTTTAATTGTACTACTTATGGTGGTTATGAGTAAATGAAATACTTAGGTTTATGCTTGGCAGGTGCCTGGCACATTATAAGCACTCAGTAAATATTAGCTGCTATTACCATGACTGACTATGAGTTTCTTGTAGGGGGGAAAAAATGAACAAATAGAATACAGGTATGAATGTGTAATACATTAATGCTATACTGTGAATAGACATAAGCAGAAAAAGCTTTTAAACCTCCAAGTTATCATAAAACTTCTGTACTAAATATATTATGTCTTTTTTATCTGCACTTAGAACTCTCCTTCCTTTATTTAGTATTAAATTTGGGAGGGGAACAACACACACTAGGGCCTGTTGAGGGGTCAGGGTTGAGGGGAGGGAGCTTAGAGGATAAGTCAGTAGTGCAGCAAACCACCATGACACACATACCTATGTAACAAACCTGCACATTCTCCACATGTATCTTGGAACTTAAAGTAAAAAAAAATAAAACAAATAAAAATAATAAAAAAATTTGCAGTAAGATTGATGAGTTTGTTTCCTAACTCACAGAAGAGTGAAAAAACTAAACTTTGAAAGGATTTTCTAAAGACAGGTTCAGTGACATAAGGAGAGGTGAGAGTTAACAGCTTCACAGCAAACAAAATCCAGAAACTTTCAAACCCACATAACTTTTGGGTTGCATAAATTCATACCTCAGCTGTCCCTTAATGTCTGTCTGTGCGTATCCTTGGATAAGTTACAAAACCTCTCTGCACCTTCGTTTTCTTCTTTATAAAACAGGGCTAATTAGAGTGCCTACCTCATAGTAATCTAACCTAATTGACTCGAAATTAATACAGGAAAAACCACTTAGAACCAGAAGCACTTGAACGTTAGCTGCTATTGCTATTTTGGAAAGACAGTAATTGCGGAGAGCAATTATTTTTGCTGAATGCCAGCCATGGCAGTTGGCATTTTTTATGTGCTTTATTCCTCACAAAGTTTTTCCAAATAAGTACTATTAGTCCCATATTCAGTTACAGCTAATAGATTGTGATATATGTTATAGGTTGCCCATGAGATTACACAGGCTATTCAGTAGCCTCAATATGAGAACTCTAAAGAAATATTTTAGAAAGAGTTTTGTTTTAGTACTTTATTTTTATTTTTATTTTTATTTTTGAGATGAAGTCTCACTCTTGTCCCCCAGGCTGGCATGCGATGGCACAATCTCAGCTCTCTGCAACCTCCACCTCCTGGGTTCAAGCGATTCTCCTGCCTCAGCCTCCTGAGTAGCTGGGATCACAGGCACCTGCCACCATGCCCAGCTAATTTTTTTTTTGTATTTTTAGTAGAGATGGGGTTTCACCATGTTGGCTAGGCTGGTCTCCATCTCCTGACCTCAGGTGATCCGCCCACCTCAGCCTCCTAAAGTGCTGGAATTACAGGTGTGAGCCACCACACCTGGCCTAGTACGCTTTAAGTGGTGACAGAAACCCAAATCAAACTAGCTTAAGCAAAATAAGGAAATTACTTTTGTCTCAAATCCAGAAAGCTTAATAAAGTGTGGTTGGATCTGGAGGTTCGAATAATAGTACTTACTCTGTCCACTGCTTGGTCTCATTTTCAGAGAAACTTTACATTTGATAATGTTTCAGTTGTTACAGTTGGTAGCCTTGAACCCACATCATTCCTTCATCTGGCATGCCCCTTTTCCCACCCCCCACAAAAAGAAAGTCTAGTCTGGCAGAAGTCTGTTTGGCCCAAGGAATGCTGTGTGCCTGGCATTAAGGTTGGTGGTCTTGTGCAGGGAAAGGATGGATCCCTACTCTTACCTACTTCATGGAATGAACAGGATTTTTGTGGAATGGAGGAGGCATGGTTCCCCTGATGAAGGAATTTTTGACATAAATTTTTTTTTATTAAAAATTTTAATCAAAAAATAATATGGAATAAAAATAATAGGGAATAAACATTAAAAGTTAGTTACTTGTTCAGCACTCCTTATTCCCAGGAATGAGGCATTTTTCTAACAAGATATGATGGGGTTGCACTGTGAAGTTTATTGATTATTAAAGGGTGAATGATGTATCAGCAATAGATAAGATGGATGTGATATCTACATTTTAGAATTCATAGAAAAGACTTAGAGACCCAAATATGTATTTTCCATACTAATTGCTACATTTTTGAAATATATATCCATATATAAGCGATTATATTCTATCTACCTCAATCTAAGACAAAATAAAAATTAGAACTCAGCAGTCAGAGTAGAATAGTAAAAACACTGACTTTGGAGTGAGAAGTTGGGTTGGAGTGCTTGCCAATTGCTAATTACAACTTTTGTCAAATAATTAACTTTTCTTAACATCTTCCAGAAGTGAAATAGAGCTGATCCTATCTTACAAGGTTATTGTGAAGATTAAATGATGTCGTGTATTTTTGAGAGAAGAGAATAAGTAACATGATGAAGCATGTCAGTAGAGGGAGAGCATTATCTATTTAGCATTAACTTCTGTATCAACACCCAAAACTTTGTTTAAAAACAACAGAAGCTTGTCAGTATGGAATCTTAAAAACTGCACTTGGTAGCTTACCTCATAATCTGCTGTCTTTGATCGAAGTGGGACTCTTCTTTACAGACCCATACAGAGGTATTCGATAGAGATGCTTTGATGCTTTTGTGGACAAGCAGCCTGTGGCAGATGCAGTTTTACACACACAGTTTTACTTCACCAGCCATTTCCATGGAGGGTAATAGATACAAATCAGGAGCCCAGACTGTGGTCTGAAGACAGAGCATTAGAATTAAGGATGGTCTCCCTGCCAGTAGAACTACAGGGATTCCTTGACTACCATGACCAAAGGTGACTGTCTTTCTTCTCTCTTTAAGTGACCTGAATACCAACTTTCACATTTCTGGTTCCAGTTGATACTGATCCTGGTTATGCATACTTTTTGTGCAGTCTATAACAGGACATTATAGATGTCAGATTTTTTTTTTACCCTGATATAAAGAACCCAAGAGTTTTTTATATAGGCAATCGCTGCTACTGAAAACTACAACTAGAAAAAAAGGTTTATTTAAGGCTTTGTTTTGTTCTATAAGAACTTCCCCCCAAGTCTTAAATTTAGCCTCCATATTTGCTCCTAATCTCTGTGATACCTGTAATATTTACTCTCCTAAGTACTTACAGAGGAGCTCCAACTAATCAGGACAAACCTTCATACTCTTTATCTAAAATGATTTTCAGTAGAAAAATAGGATCAATACAAACAAAGAACATAGGCCAGGAAAATCTGTTAGTGTTAATACTTTACGCATTATGACCAGGGTCTAGAATATAGAAAAATGGGACCCGTATTTCTGAAGTCTAGTTTTATAGTGAATATCATGCACTCCTTCATCCTAGGCAGAAGATTGTGGTGTTTCTCTGGATGGGAGCTAATGTTTTCCTCTTGAAGAACAGATTCAGCATCATTTAAATAAATTTACTTTATACTTTAGGCAATAGTTCTCAAACTATGACCTCCAGAGCTGCAGCAATGTCCTCTGGGAACTTGGTAGAAATGTCAGTTCTTGCCAGGTGCGGTGGCTCACGTCAGTAATCCCAGCACTTTGGGAGGCCAAGGCAGGTGGATCACCTGAGACCAGGAGTTCGCAACTAGCCTGGCCAATATGGTGAAACCCCATCTCTACTAAAAATAGAAAAAATTAGCCTGGTGTGGCGACGGGCGCCTATAATCCCAGCTACTCGGGAGGCTGAGACAGGAGAATCGCTTGAACCCAGGAGGTGGAGGCTACAGTGAGCCGAGATCGCTGCCATTGCACTCCAGCCTAGGCTACAAGAGCAAAACTCTGTCTCAAAAAAGGAAAAAATAAAGAAAATAAATGTCATTTTTCTGGCTGTATTCCAGACCTACTATATAAGAAACTCTGTGGGTAGGGGCCAGCAATCAGTATTTGAACAAGCCCCCTAGGTGATCCTGATGCAGGTCATTTGAGAACCACTATTCTAAAGTACTACTTGTTGGGGTGAGTAGGTGTTCCTTTATGTACAGAAATGGCTACCCTGGAAGGTTCTTCTATATTTAAATCTAGCACTTAGGGCTTGTGATCACAATGAGGAGGTGCAGTATATGGACTCATCTTTGCCTTCTCACACTGCACACTGGACTGGAGAGAAGCCACTGTCTTTTTTATTTTGTGACTGAACCAGTTGTGATCTGTAACTGTCTGTTCTGCGTGGTTAACATGTCAGAAAATTTGAACTAGTCAGGAAGGAGGAATTCTATTGGAACAATGAGCACCAAACAGATTGGGCAGTTCATGTAGCATTCCTCCATTATAACCTATGATTCCCAAACTTTCAGAAAAAGCTTCAAAACATTATTCTTACAGCATTCCCTCAAGAAGAGCAAATCAATGTGATTTAAATTTGACGTTCTTTGTGAACATTCATTTTTTAATGCAACAAGTTTAAGTGTTCAGGTTTTTGAAAGTTTGAGAAAAGTATGTGTGAGTGTGTGTGTGTATTTCATGGTCCAGTCAAGTAGTTTCTATGCTTGAGTTTTAAAAAATATTAAAATTATCTAAATTAGATTAGCTGATATACAGGGAGTATTTCAAAAAAAGAAAAATGAGACAGAATTAAGTATTCCTGCTTCTCATGTATCCACTCCTCAGTGTATGTGAAGACAAAGGTATATAAACAAGAATTCCTACGTACATCTAGAGGAAGTGTTTATTTACTAACACAATCGATCATGTTTGGATTTTGTTTGCTATATAAGTCTTCATGTGTCTTTCTTTGGCTTTTTAATTTTTTTTTTTTTTTTGTCTTACAAAAACAAAACCCACCTCGTCTAGAACAGACCTGTTTCTGTGTAATGTGTTTATATGGTGCCAAGTACCAGGCCATATAAAATATTGATATTGATGATGGAGTGGGGAAGGGCTGGGGATGAAAATACATCTATTTCCAAATGTAGAAGAGAGAACCATATTTCTCCAAGGCTCAGGTGCCATAAAATGCATCTCCGCTAGAAAATGTACAGTCTGACAGGCCAGTGAAAATGTAGTGGCATTGCAAGTTTTGAATGTATCCGTAAAACTGTGATTACCACAATGTAATTTTGGCTCTAGGACTAGCAATCTCTTAGAGTAATGAATATATTGGTTTTGACACCCCCACTGGAGTCGTAACTTCATCAATTTCTTTGTTAGTCTGTTTATTGATAAACATGCTCCAGAAGTAAAGAGTTCTCATTTAGTTATGAAATTTTTCTCTTCTTACCCTTCACCAGTATTTCTCATTTTCAGCTGTAGCTTAATTTCTAAGTGTCTTTTTGATTAACTGCAAAGTTTGATGGAGTCCAGCAGCATTAATTAAATCAGTGTACATTGTCAGTTGGGTTTTTTCTTAGCTGCTGAGAGGTTGCTAGGATATTCTCTTAAAGATACAATTCTCTTGATTAACTGCAAAACCCAGATTGCCCAAATAACATTTTTATTAATTCATAAAAATACAGGTGAGGATTGCATTTAAATTTGTAGCAAGGTAAGTGCTATGTATCTCCAGATGCTTTTAGTATTGCAGAATGTGTTTAGGTATACTTATAAACAATGTGTTTTGAATAACAGTTAGGAGATGGAGAATTAGTCATTTTTATTTTAGGGAGAGTATTTCTTTGTGTTGCTCAATGTATATGAATTTGAAGCTGAAAATGTTCTGAATTTTATATCACCATTGGCAAATACATCTCAATTGTACCTATAGCTCTGCAGAAATCCTGTTGTGATTATCATGATTATTATTTATTGGTATAATTGATTTCAAAATTTTATATAAATTGCAACCATTGTCCCTGGTTTATTTAGTAAAATAAAATCAAGAAGATACGAAGAAAAGGAGACATTCACCTATAATAGTTTGATGTGATATGGGTAGTTGTTTCAGAGGTTAAGGACTAGCAAATGGCTTTATCTGGGTGACATTTTTTCTAGCAATTGTTTTATGGCTAAAAAGTGTGAAAATAACTATACCTGATTCTACTCCTGCCCATCTTGCAGTTGTACATTAATTCATTCATTGTTAAGCATTTATGGAGCTCCTATTATATAATGCAATTTACTAGAAATCATAAGAGGATTTTTAGATGGCAGTATGACATAAGATTTTCATTTTGAAACAGGCACTTCTATACTGACGTGGAAGATGGATTAAACAGTTTAGGAATTGCAGATAAGAAATAATGAAAAAGTCAGTAGACATATACTATATAGAAGAATGATAGAGTTATTTATGAGAGAGAATTGATACCACTTGGTAATCAATTGAATGTGGGAGAGAGGGAGAGAGAAGAAGCCCCCAATAACTGAGGAGATGACAGGGACACTGACTGAAATGGAAACTACTAGAAAAACAGATTTTGAACGTAGGAATTGATGAGTAGCTCCGTTTTAAACATGTTGAATTTGTTGTGGGATATCCATGGACATGCCTAGCAAACAGAAAGATCTACACCAAAGATATTGATCTTTGTCTTAATCATACATATGTGGAATTTGTAGCCATGTGTGTGCACAAGGTTACCCAGTGTGTAAAAAGCATGAATACAAACGATAATAACAAAGAAATGATCATGTCAAACAGCTTCAACTTTGGAAATGGTTTTCCTAAAGCTCATTTCTCCCTGTTAATTCTGAGTTTCATAAATATCTGAATTGTACAGTTAAGTTCCTGGCCCTTCTTCATTCTCCTCTCTCTGCAAATCCTTCAAGATAAAAATGTTTTCTTTAATAGGGGAGGCAATCAGTTTTTAAACATTTTTAGGAAAATGAGGAATTTTTTTATTCTCAAAAGGCTTTGATCTTTGTTTGCTTCTGCCAAACTTGCCAAAGGGTATTAAAAACATTTTAAATTGTTTTCCTATTCGTGCAAAAGAAACAAGCTGATAGAGGTAATAGACAATACAGATAAGCAAAAGAACAAAAAATTAACCTAAAGTTCAACCAACTCATCCAAAATGCCATTTTTGGTGTGTGTGTGTGTGTGTGTGTGTGTCTATGTATGTATGTGTACACTTCTGGGCATTGTATCTTGTTCTAATTATCCTCCTTTTTCTATGTCAGCACCACATATCATATGTTATTTTTAAAAATCAAACGTATGTTCTTTTTAAAAATCAAACATTTTGGCTAGGTAATACACTCCATGATTCAGAAATCAAAATGATATGAAAAGGTATACAATACATTCTTGTTCCTTTTCCTGTCCTTAATCTAACTAGTTACAAATATACATAAATATTTAAAAAAAAAAACTATTTTCTTTGGTTTCTTGAGAACCAGTGACATTTCCAAAATTTGTGCAAATACAATATGAATTGTGATTCTTTCCATCTTGTAAAGATGGCATATTTTATATACTATTGTGCATATTGATTTATTTTTTATTCATATATTTCTTATTGTGATGGTTAGTCTATATGCCAACTTGACTAGCTGTAGTACCCAGTTATTTAATCAAGCCCTAGTACAGAGGAGAATGCCTTGTGAAGATGGAGGCAGACTGGAGTGATGTCTACAAGCCAAGGAACACCAAGAATTGCCAGCAACCACAGGAAGCTCAGAGAGAAGCATCTTTCCTAGGGCCTTTCAACGAAATATGGCCCTGCCAACACCTTGATTTCAGACTTCTAGTCTCCAGAACTGTAAGAGAATATTCTAATTTCTGTTGTTTTAAAGATATCCAGTTTGTGGTAATTTGTTACAGTAGCCTTAGGAGAGTAATACAGTGATCTTTTCATATCATTACATAAAAAGCCTCTTCACTTTTAAGAGATAGCTTCATACTAATCAATTTTTATGGATATACCAACATTAATTTACCAGTCCTCCTGTGATAGGTATTTGGGTTGCCTCCAGTCTTCACTATTACAGATAATGCTTCATTAAATGACATTGTACATTAGTTTTACATGTGTGTAAGTATAGCTGTAGGAGAAATTTCCAGAAATGGAATTGATGGATCAGAAGGTATATCATTTGTTAGTTTAACAGACACTACAATATTATCCACCATGGTTTTAACCAATTTACACACTCATCTGTATAAGTGCCTGTTATGCCCTTTTGGTAGATAGCTCAGTATTTGTAAGGAAATTTGCATTTCCCTTAATTGGAGATTGCATTTAAGAGTCATACAATTCTGAACTACCTATTCATATTCCTTCCCCATTTTACCATTAGATTATTGATCTTTATCTCTAAGATTGAGTTATATATTGATAGATTAGTCAGTTACTTGTGATGTGACTTAAAAACTTTTCTTCCAAATCATCTCTTATCTTTTGATTTTGCTTATTGTATTTTTTTCTTTTTACTATGCTTACTTTTTTTAATTTTATGTAAAATTTATCAGTCATTTATTTTTAATCGTTCTAGGGTTATAAAAGGATTCTCTAATTTTTATCTAACGTTCTAAGTTTTATTTTCTATAGCGTTTATACATATATATATACTGTGAGATACAGCTTTAACTAATTTTTTCCAAGTGGCAATCCACCTAGCCTGATACCATTTGTTAAAAAGCCTATCTTTTGAGTTTGATTAGAAATTACACCTTTATTACATACTAAATTATTTTAGGTATTTGGATCTATTTCTGGAATTTTTATTCTGTTCCACTGGTTGTCTGTTTATTCATATGCCAGTATCACCCTATTTTAATGTTTGAAACTGTAAAATGTATTTTAATATTTAGTGACACTAGACTCTCCAACCTGTTACTCATCTCAGGTTTTTCAGAGTTTTCCTTTATGTATACATTTTGCCTATAAACTTTAGCATCATTTTGTTTAGCTTTTTAAAATAACATTTTGGTGCTTTCATTTAAATATTAAATCAATGCTTTTATAATGTTTGGCCTACTTCAGAAATGTTTTAAAGCTGTGTTGTTATTCTTTTTGTATAGGTCTTACACAGTTTTTGTGATTCTGTCGATTTTTAATGCTTTGTGTTGCCATTGTTAATGTGGTCTTTCATATCTTACTAGTATTTGTATATGTAAAAGCTATTTTTTGAGATTTCCGGGTACATAATAATTTTGATAATGATAGTTTTAAGTCCTTATTTCTATTTTAAAGCTCTCTAATTTCTTTCTCTTGGCTAATTGCATTGGCTTCTTCCTCCAGCACGGTATTGTATAATAATGGTGATGGCAGTCATAATAGTCTTGTACATATTTTTTAGTTGGTTTGCTTTCTCCTCTTTTCCCTTTAAGCATGATGCTGACTTTTGGGCTAAGATAGATTTATTATGTTAGGCAAATATACATCTTTTCCCGTTTTACTTGAGTATTTATAATAAAAAATGGCTGTTTAGTTGTTTTTCATATGCTTTTTTGGTGGCCATAGATAGACAATGATTGTCTCAGTGTGATGTGGTGAATTATGTTAGTAGAATGTATTTCTGTTTCTCCTTGTAATTTCTGTAATGGTTGCTTTATTCAATATGCAGGAGTATTATTTGATGCATAAAAGATTCATAATTATATCCTCACTGTAAATTGTGCCCTTTGGCTTTAAGAAAGTCCTTATTTTTGTAGATTATTGCTTGCTTTTTGGTCTGAATTCTACCTTTTTGATATTAAGATCTTGATTCTATTTTTATTTTAAGGGATGCCTGCCTAGTATTTATTTTTAACCTTTCTGGATCATTTTCTTTTAGGTGTGTAACTTGTATAAAACACAGAGTTGGATGGTTTTGTGATCCAGTCTGAAAATCTTTTTTTCAATGTGTAAGTTAAGTAACTTGACATTTATTGATATTCAGATACGTTTGATCTTTATTCTGTTGTATTATTTTATGTACTCTGCTTTAGCAGTTCTTAAAATATCTTTCACTGTATGATTTATCTTGTGTGTGTGTGTGTGTGTGTGTGTGTGTATTTTTTTCTGATATTAAGAAAAGTCTGTCGGTTTTTTTCTAGTGCCTAATACCCTTGATCTTCTATTACTTTGGACAGTATCTGTAAGTTGCATATTCAGCAGTGTTGAAAATAAGCATGTTTCTTTTGCATGACTCCTTCTCTTCAACAATAGATTTTAGATGATAATATAATATTGTCTTTCTTATTCATTATACTGTTAAGTATTTTTATATTTCTACTACTTGGTTTGTCAGCTTTAAATGATACCTTTCAACTCTAAATTATTACAAATAAGGAAAGCAATATACCTATTTTAGCTCCTATTTTTTTCTCCTTTTTCTTCCCAACTTTTATTAGTTTAGTAATTTTCACACCATCAGGACATGAAACATTTGCACTCTGTTCTGGTACTTTATTCTGCATTTACTTTAGTCTTTATTCTGTGGTAAATATATTCGGTGCTTGTAGGCAATCTCATTGCAGTAACATCTCCAGTCATCTCTCTGTTATTTGACGTTCATCTCACCACAGTGAAATTCTTGTTGCCATCTGACTGGTGAATTTGGCTCCAGATACCACCCTGATGGTTTGCTTTTCAGGACCATACTTGACTGACTTATGCTCCTGGGAAAGGGAAAGGTAAGCCTGAGATAAGAGCTTGTGTACAAGTAGTTGGCTGGAGAAGTGATCCCAGAAAGTGGGAGTGAGGGGCCAGAGAAAACAGGGAAAGGAGGGAACTCCAATATGTGCGTGCATTAATGAATTGATAAGGACATTCTGAGGATTGTACTGTATGTGTCTTGGAATTGTCTCCTCAAAAGACAAAGGGGAGAAGTATTTCTCCATTGATTCCTTCTCACACTTCCTAGTTGAGACTCCATGAGTGCTGAGTATGACTAACCCTTTAGGTGAGCTGCTCTGTGCACAAAACAGTTTGCAACCTATGTGGAAATACTTGCCACAGATATAACTGGAATTAGAGATGAGACCAAGAGGATGTAAGGTGGTACACAGGAGGCATCTGATACAATTCCAGTATCTTAAACTGTGATTTTAATTAACTCTTTGACTAGATGGTTAAGATTATTTTATATTTTGGATCCATTTTAAATTTTGTCATTGTCTTGTATTGTTAATTTCTGATTTTATTTTTATAGTTAGAGAATATGGCAAGTAGAATTGTTACTTTTTGAAATTTATTGAGATTGTATTTGGAGCTTAGTATATGATCAATTTTGCAGTTTTTTTTTTTTTAATGAATACGCGAAAAGAATGAGAACTCTCTGTAGAATACAAATTTCAGTTCTGCTCTTTGTCCTTTTGCTCAATTAAAGATTGAAAGAGAGCATTCATTTTCCTTTTAAAATGTTATTTTGTCAGCCAGGCATGGTGGTTTACTCTTGTAATCCTAGTACTTTGGGAGGCCAAGATGGGGGGATCACTTGAAGCCTGATCAACATAGTGACACCCCCCATCTCCATTTACAAATAAAAATGAAAATAAAATAAAATGTGATTTTGTCAATTTCTTCTTATATATTTCTTTAATGTATTTTCAACAAAGTTAATGGTCCCCATTTTGGAGGTTTGGAGGGTGTTAATTACTCACAACTCTTTCCTTTCCAGTTTATAAACTAATTGAGAAAGATACGCAAATCAGATTGGATCAGATGAAATATTAGCTTCCTTGCCTGCTACACTGAATTAGGGGACTTCTCTAATTCAGGACTGAATTTCTAGCCAAAGCAGACTTTCCACTACTTACTCAGTTTATTTAGTCATAAATAAAGATAGATGACAAAAGGAGGTAGCCCCAGAAGTTTTAAATTGGAGGGACAGGAACAACAATGTGATTGGAAGAGCACGCACGGGAGTATATCTTGAAGTCGTGTCTGCATAGCAAGCACACTGTTTTACTGTTCACTGGATGGCTTAGGTGGGAGGGCTGAATTTTTCCAAAGCCAGACTTTAATTTTACCATTGTATGATTCAGGGAGGTTTTCACACAGAATTCATGCTGTTTTCAGATGGGTAAGCGAGTGTGTCAATGAGAGGAGTCCATGAATGCAGAATGATCCTTTTCTGATTTCACTGATCAAATAAGTTATCCCTGTGGAAGGAGCAAATGAGAGCTAAGGGGAGGCACTTCTGGAGGTGCACCTTAACACTTAACACTTATCAGGGGGAGCACTCAGAGGGAGAAAATAGTATCCCTTCCCTTTGTCATTATTATGTAATTTTTGGCAACATAAAAGTCTCCCTTTTGCTTTAAGTAAATTATTTAACTTTGAATTTTATTTTGGTGTTGACATCAAGACCCCCTACTTTGGTTTGCATGTCTCATATTTTTGTTCATCCCTTGATTTATTTTATGTCTTCTGTATGGTTTTGTCCTTGATATATTCTTATAAAGAGCATATATTTGGATTTCTTTAAAAGCCAGCATAAATCTTTTTTGCTTGTTACACTTAGAGTTGTCACTGCTGGGTTTTAACATTAACCATCTAATATTTGAAGTTCTTGATTTTTTTTTCCTCTGTTAGGTTTTGTTTTTTCTCTCTATTGATTTAAATGTTATTAATCGTAGTAGTTTTATATTACCTCATTAAACACTTGTTCACTCATTTATTTACTTCCTAAATTTTTCTATCTGGGTCAAGGATATCCCAAATCTGTTGACGCTCTCAGTAGAAGATATAAAAATTATCCTATTTTCTTCATTCCCCCTTTCCCATTTGTTAGTTTTTGTTCAAATGTTATAGGAATGTAAATTCGTATTGTTATTATTATTATTTTGCACTCCCTTTCAAGAACTTGATATGTATACTAAATTTAATAACTGTATTAACTAACAGTTACTTAGACTTTTAACTGTTGGTTTTACTGCTTACTGGTTTTTCTTCTGTATCTGTCTTCACTTTGTAAATTTTGATCTTTTGTTTTTGATGTTTCAAATATTTTCTTAGTTATATTGACACTATACTTTCTCCCTCATAATTAAGCAAATTAGTATTTCCCAACTAATGACTATCATTCTGAAATAAATTTAGGAAACACTTGGGCAAACAAAATAAAGCATGCTTCTTTATTGCAAACTTCTCAGAGTCCGTGTTACGCAATTATGGATTATAAATCTTAAGGACATGCACTTTTCCCAAATTTGATACCACGCCAATTCTTTTGGTATTAAGTATTACAGATAACTTTAATTTAGATTTTTTCTCCTTAGTAGATTCTTTGTTTACCTCGATTTTATTTCTTTATTACTGAAATGAAAATTTCAACAAAACATGTTTAGTGTAGGTCTCTTGTGTTTCCTAGTACTCTGTGCATCAGACAGTATAGTACATAAGACAGAAACCTCTAGATATTTTAAACAAAAAGGATTTAATAGAGGCAGTGAGGTGCTCATGAAATTGGAAGAACTGGAGGAGCAGGCTGTACATTAGGCTTCTGGATGTGATTCACAGAACACTGGCTGACCACCTATAAGGGAATCACTTTTCTACTACAATCAAAAGGTCACCTGACTTCAAGATGCATCATCCAGCTACAACTCAGAAAATAAAAGGCAAGAATTAGAAAGTCACTATCACCACAGTCACTGGACACTGGAGTCCAGAGTTTGGTTCCTGCTGCCCCTGCAGCAGCTGCAAACTGTATTTGCAGGTCTCCATAGTCTTGGTTGCCAGCAGAAAAATGCCCCCAAAAGGAGGAAGATAGCTTCCAGGACCCTACATTCCAGCAATGTCATTTTTAGCTTTCCAATTTTTGATGCTCATGAAAGTACATATTCCTGATTAATACAATCTTAGGCTACTGGGATTAACTAGACTAATGGAGACCAAACGCCGCTTCCTAACTTCCAGGTTTCCCATCTCTGAAAATCCGGTTTGTTCAATCCTTTACTCATGAATCATCACCTTTTCCCTTGCCAGGAATTTTCCACAAGGATGGTGACAACAGATCCCAGTGAGCAGAAGAAACTAGGGCTGAAGTTTCTCTAACACAATTGATTGCCCCTGTAATGAGTAGACTCTAGAAATATTTTTCAGGATTTGGTTTCTTTCTCTTTTTTTTTTTTTTTTTTTTTTTGAGACGGAGTCTCGCTCTGTCACCCAGGCTGGAGTGCAGTCGCGCGATCTCGGCTCACTGCAAACTCTGTCTCCCAGGTTCACGCCATTCTCCTGCCTCACCCTCCTGAGTAGCTGGGACTACAGGCGCCCACCACCGCGCCCAGCTAATTTTTTGAAGTTTTAGTAGAGACTGGGTTTCACCATGTTAGCCAGGATGGTCTCGATCTCCTGACCTCGTGATCCGCCCTCCTCGGCCTCCCAAAGTGCTGGGATTACAGGTGTGAGCCACCGCGCCCAGCCGGTTTCTTTTCTCTTTATCAGAAGACCGAGTAAGCTATTACTGCCATGAATACTCTGGACCAATGCTCATTTAGGTAAACAGCCCCATTGACTATTACTTCCTTGTCTTGTCTCACAAGACCTTCAAAACAGTTTCCCAGGGCTCCTGCTTTTCTGGACACCAAAATGCTGCTTAAATCTAGTAAAACAAAACTAAAATTTATGAGAATAACAGCTCCATTGTTCACAAGACACATCCTGGATGACTCCCTGGTTCAATAACCACAGTGACCTGACAGGGTTTTCATACAGGTGACTTTCCTTTATGGATGTAGTACCATTCAAGACCTGTCTCCGAGCAACACCCTCCCCCATTCTGACATGTAACAGAACCCTATTATCCTGGCCAGTTTTCATAAACACCCCAAAGATTCTGTGGATATGTATTCTGAACATCCCATGGGAGACACTAAAAGATGTACATTTACTCCTTTTCATCACCCCTAAAAATCACAACAAAATTCTGTCCTTTCCATCCTAAAACTCTTACGAAGACAGTGACCATTTTAAGATATCTCCAGAAAGACCTTAGAGAGGACAATCTAAGGAGAAGTACTTCTGCTCTCCTCCCTTGAGTGTTTGTTATTTTATCAGATTGCCTCACTGACACATGACCCAAAGGAAAGTGTGTAAGTGACAAAAAACAAAGAGCATTAGCTTAAAGGGTAGAAACTGAGGGTTGTTCGCTAGCAGTGTCCTCAGCTCCAATTATTTAACTCCTCTGTTAGTTTCGCTAGCAGCCGATTGGGGATTATAATAACTTGCCCTGCCTAACCATGTGGAATGCTGCCCGTGCCATTTTTGTCTGTGTCCAAGTACTGATGATCATATAGTGCAGTATATTAAGAATAGCTAACAGGAGAAATGGAGCTGGGTTGTGGCAGTGATAAGCCACAGTTTTTCTGGGAATCAGCAGGAACACAACAGCCCCTTCCTTAGACTCAGGACTGTGGCTGATGACCAGGGCACTGAAGGCAGCTTCTCCGACACTCACTTGTACCTAGGCAGTGTCTGTTGCCCAGGCTAGAAACGTTCTTGCTCATTCATCCAGAAGCACCTATGAGCAGCAAACTTCATCTAGAGCCATTTTTCTTGAGCAGGGCCTTGGTTCCAGAAGGGAATTCTGAAAATCCTGAGAGAATGCTGCACTTCTCTTTTCCATTACACACTGAAGACTGGACAGTCAGACCTAAGGAATCCTATGGTTCCTGCCCAGCCAGTCACTGTGCCATGCTATGGTGGTGATAAACTCCCTACATCTTTGGCTCCTCCTTTAAATTACCCTCTTGGCTAAAAATAATAAATTATAGGAGGGATTTTGTATTACCTCCTGCCCTGGAGATTTGAAGGAATCTATGCTCTCTGGGATTTCTCTTTTCTAAGAGCCATTGGAAGGAAAACCTAAACGAACATTTAAAGCCCCTTTGAACTGTAGCCTGTGAAGTTCCAAATATACGGTAGGAGGCCTGTGGGTTGATGTGATGTAGTGATAACAGTCAGCTGCTTCCAGCAGCTCCTGCACTCCTACTGCTCTGATGACACAACTTTTAGCTTTGGTCTTATTTTGAGGAACCTGCTAAAGATGACTCTATTTGCCTTAATTCTCAGATTACTTCAGACTAATGTGTCACATCTAATTAAGATGGTGCAGTGCTGTCACCTTGCTCTACTTACCACAGCTTCTCTGCTGAAATGTGCCATTTAACCTGGATTGTCCCAAAAGCTGGGGAACAGCTTGCTGACTGTGGTTGATGCCACAGTATCATCTTATCAGATTTTTTATTTCCATTAACTATTAACCTAATATATCTTCAAGTGTTTTAATATTCCAATCAATAAGTAGAAAAATAGATATTGGAAAATTAATTTTTCCACATAATATAACTCATGCTCCACAAGTTTTCTTTTTTTTCTTGCTCTGCAATTATAGTAGCTGCTCTGCCAACCCCACGGGTTATTGTGCTGCTCAGGTGCAGTAATATATGTATAGTAATATGTCAGGGTAAGTTGTCCAATATTTCAGGGTAGGTTGTCTACAGGTGTACATGCTAAGTGTCAACCTAATCTGTGATCTTTGTTATCTGATAAAACTGGACCTGAACTCCGGAGGAAAAATTTTAAAATGTAAACAGTGCTCTGTATGTGTAGTTTTGGTAACAGAATAAATGAAGCGTTTTTCATTCTCAACCATCTTATTATGACAGCAACTCTGCTGCAGCCATTAGTATCTGGAGTTAATAATCTGTACTCACTGACTTTTTAATGTCTGTAAGGCAGATAGTAATTGCCAAGACTTGGCCCTGCTCCTAATTGATAATAGCAATATATGGTTTTACTCAATATTTTTGTGACATTATCAAGCTATTTGTGGATGGATCTGTGTGTATTTGAAAAATGGATAGGAGCAAAAACATAAACCACAAAATTAGATGGACAAACAAAAATCTGTAAATATTTCATATCACTTTTTCTTTTCATGCTCATATGTTTCAGCCAGGCTACACTGCCTGCCCTCTTCCAATTCAGCTAATTTGGCTATCTTTCCCAGTACACAGGTTTTCAGCTATGGCCCAGGGCAATAGCTGACTTTCTCAGCATTCAGTTCTACAGATATTTTCTTCAATGTAGCACGTTTTCCCAAGATACCTACTTGGATCTGCTTCTGGGGTTCCAGTCTCTCCAAATCTAGGATGTCTAATCCTCTACTTGGAAATTATCCCCTTTTCCCTTTCTAGGAACTTTCCATAAGGATGGTAACAACAGTTCACAAGGGGCAAAAGCAACTAGGACTGAAGTAGCTCTGCCAGCCAGTCCAGCGTTGGTGTAGACAGCTACTTGTGATACTTATGACTAGGGCTGGCCTGCATTCTTTTTGTAATTTTTAATCTGTGTTGTTATAAGTTACAATTAAGTAGCATTTTTGTGGAATTAGTGCTGAATTAAACCTAGATATTGAATGTACCTCACATAGATTTCCTTTAGAGGGCACTATTGATTCTCTGAAACCATGGAAACATTTCTTCATGTTTTCTTGGTAAAATTGGCCAATTTTGAAATCTTATTGGGTTTCAAATCTACTCCATATAGTACAAAGTTAGTACTATACTTATTACCAATTCTATACTTTGAAGATTGTCCATGTACAGAATAAGAAGTTACACCAGAATGTTGTTTGTTATGACAAGTCATCAACACAATACATATAATTCTGTATTTGAAAACTTCAACTGGTTTATTTGCTTTTGAAATAAACCAGTTCAAATGGGAATTTCCTTTTGTAAATTGATGCAAAATTTAAATTAAACAATTCAGTCTTTTTTGTTTAGAAAGACAAATTACTTCTTTGGAAACTAATGTTTCATTCTAGAAATGGGTAATTATTTACATATATTTAGAAGAAACCATATTTATAGTATTTTCGTTCAGACATTCATTAACATCTGAAGATATTCTACCAAAATTTTGTTGTCACATTTGTTGTGTTTTTTAGACTCTGCCAATTCATTGAATTTTGATAAATGCCAAAGGAGAATGCTTTTCTTCCTTCATTTTTTAAAGTTAAGAGAATAGAACTTTGTAAATTGTCTCACTGGCAGCCTTTATCTAATTTCAAAATAATGGGAACCTAAAATACTCCAAAGCTCAGAAACATAATTTTGTGGACATAAATACATTCATATCACCATCTACTAAGGTTTCATATAATAAGGTACTGTTCCAACACGTATGCCAATATCCTAGGTTAGTGGAAAGCAGTTATCTCGTAAGTGTTTTATAAACAAACAGATTAACGGAAAGGTCATGCACGTCCCAAGGAGAAGAAAATAGGTTTCCATAGTTTAATGAATTACAAACAAATTCCTCGAACCAGCCTTTTAAACTCTTCACAGAATGGCCCCAGTTTATCTTCCTAACCTTGGCTTCCTCTACCAATAACCTAAGCTCCCAGCAAATGGCACCACCCACTATTATGAAGACATTTGTGCTTTTCAGTATTCCTCTCTTGACTCATCCAGTCTTTTACCCAGAATGCTTTTGCCTCCCCAAATGCAAATTGTAAAGGTCTCATCCATTCTTCAAGCAGCATTTTGAATACCACTCACTTAACTGAGTCCTCTCCAGAAGCTCCCCATCTTGTGAATTTCGGTGGCTGGTTGAGTATACTTTCTGAGTTTATCAATTTTGTTTTGTATTTAAGTGGGTTAGATGTCTGTTTCCTCCCTCTTTCTAGATTGCAAATTTTTTAGAAATCATTTTGGAATCTGTATCAATTCTAGTGCCCAGATATGGTAAACGCTCAGTACATACTTTTTCAAATGAATTGGGTTAAACCAAGACATTTTTGCCATTTGTCAAATGAGGCACATTGAAAGCAGAACTTGGATAGTGTGGAATCTGAGGAATAAGTATAAATACCAGAGACATTAAAAGTGAAAGAAAAGGCCTTGGAGACTTATTAAATGTGGAAAGCAAACACTCTTACGCTCTCTCTCTTATTTTATTTTAAATCGCTGCACTTATATAAGACAATTTTGTTGCCTAGAATGAAGTTCTATACAGGAAATAACTTTAAGTCACCACCGTATCCTCAGCACATAGTCATTGGTGTAAGACAGAGTTTAGATGCCCAATAATATTTGATGAGTGAACAAATTAATTGATAAAGATGCAAACCTGTCCAGCTAGAAGGACAGAATTATTACCAACAGATTGGAAAATCAAGGACAAGGGATAAGTTTGGAGAGTATGGTGACTTCAGCTTTTTAGAGATGCATAGATGAGCACCCAAGTAGAGAACGCAGAGAAAGCAACTGAAAATTGGCATTCGACTTTCATTCAAAGAGTCAGACTCAAATATGTAGTTTTGGGACTTACAAATTAGTTATAATTGCTGAAGCCATCATATTCGATGGGATTATGAAGAGGAAAATGTAGGGAGGTCTGTCCAAGCTATATCATTGGGGATTACTTCTGTGGAGGTACAGGGCTGAAAGCCCAATAATGAGACCCACTCGTGAAAGGAAAAAAGCAAGGATATTTTATGTCCTTTTCTTGACTAACCACTGTGCTATATATGATATCTTTGAATTTATTTTTTTCCTTGGTTTTACCATTTTGTACTGGTCTTTATTTTCCATACTAAATGATATAGATTTTTTTATTTCCTAAAACATATCAGTATTTGATAGACTTGGATGTGGGCTAAAACAAGTAAAATATGGCATATGAAGCATTAATATAAAGACCAGAAGCTGAATCACAGATTGTTATAACTGTGTGGGTCCTGCTTTGGATTCAAATAATTAATAGAATAAACTCAGATTGGATCCGATGGTTCTTAATAGTTGCTTATGCAGAAACTTCCTGAAAAAGTTTTAGTTAACTTAAAGTTGATATGAATGGCAGCTTTTGCTACACAGAGATCAAAGGAGCAAAGAGGTTTCACTGGATTCTAGCAGGCCAAAGAACACTTGGAATGCAGGGTCCACTCTGGATAACTCATTTTTTTTATTTTTTTTATTTTTTTTGAGACGGAGTCTTGCTCTGTCGCCCTGGCTGGAGTGCAGTGGCGCGATCTCGGCTCACTGCAGGCTCCGCCTCCCGGGATCACGCCATTCTCCCGCCTCAGCCTCCTGAGTAGCTGGGACTACAGGCGCCCGCCACCACGCCCGGCTAATTTTTTGTATTTTTAGTAGAGACGGGGTTTCACCGTGGTCTCGATCTCCTGACCCTGTGATCCGCCCGCCTCGGCCTCCCAGAGTGCTGGGATTACAGGCGTGAGCCACCGCGCCCGGCCTGGATAACTCATTTTAAAGGGATGCAAACAACTCCCGGGCCTCCAGGTAAGTATGGTGGGGCCATGGGAGGAGTTAGGAAACCATAAAGAAAGATTGAATAAACTGTCACCCTGAAGAAAAAAAGATTTGGGAAGAACTGGGGGTTGTCTTTAAATAGTTGAACTATTCATGTATAAAGAATTGAATTTATTCCCCCACTGCTCCAGAGGGCAGACATAGGATCAGCCAGTGGAAATTACAGGAAGGCAGACACAAGTTAAGAAAAAACTCCCAAATATTTGGATCAATATGTATTTGGAATGAGTTATCTGGTGAGTTAATGAGCAACTGAATTAAGTGATCTCAAAGTCTCTTCGTCTCTAAGAGTTAATGATTTATGTTCTTTCAAACCATGTCTAATTTATGCAAAGAGAACCACTATTAACCTGGTATGAACATCCTTTCAGTGTTTTCCATGAATATTGACATATATTATTTATTCATAAAATACATACTTTTTCTTAATCAAATAAGGAGTATTCTGTGCATACTACATTATAATCTTATTTTTTTCACTTAACATATAGTAAACTTTTTCTATGTCATTAAATATTTTATATCCTGACTTTTATGGGCCACATTGTATGGATGCTCCATAATTGTGCAACCAGCCTCCTATTTTGGGGCACTTACATTATCTCCAGTTTTTTTAAGGATTATAAATAACCTATGTAATAAACCTTCATAATTTCTGTTCAGCAAAAATAGAACAGGTTTCATGAATACATCAAACGAACCAAAACTCAAACTAAATAAATGAACTAACTCACTCTTGACATTTTAAAAGCATTTAATTTTCCTTGTAATTTCTTTAGCCTGAAAACATTTTGAGGCAGGAATTTTGGCTTTTAAATGTTCTATGGGAAACATATCATTCTTTGTATGTGTTGGGTTTTTTGTTGTTGTTGTTGTTGTTACAAAATTGTCCCCTTCATGTTAAGATTGCCTCAAGGTACAAGTACAAAATGTTAAACATTTAAATATATAAAGCAGAACACTTGTCTGGCAGCATAGTCAATGTTAATGACAATATGAATGTATAATAATGATTTCTGAAAACGTAGGAGAAAACCCTAGGTTAGTTTTTAGTATATACGATATGAAGTATTTTAAATTACAGTTCAGCATAATAAGTAAGAGTACCACACATGACCATACTAGACACAAGTTGCATTATTTTAAAATAATGCCGTTTATGTTCCCTATTTATTTCATTCCACGATTCTGAGATAAGTGCACTGAAAGCAAAACGCTTAATTTAAGAGAGTTTTTGGACCAAAGATCAAAAAGTAGGTGTGGGTAAGTATGAACACATTTGAAATGGTTTCCCTTTGCAAATAATTATCATTTTTGTCAATTCAAGTCCTTTTATTTTTGTGCCTTATTATTTAGTTTGACAAGTGCATATGGGAAATAATTTATTTGCAAATAAAGGCCTTTAGCATTTATAATGTAGACATAAGCCCAAAGCTGGACCCAGTCTGATTTTTCCAAAGAATAAAAAAAGAATTAAGGCAGGCTACTCTTATAGAAATCTCCAAAGATAATTAAGGAAGACCAAAGACTTGAGGTGGCGAAATCTCGTTTTCTGAGAAGGCTTTCCCTGGCTAAGCATTCACTGAAGGAAACAGGGTGGCAAAGAAAGGAATCTCAAATAAAACAAGAAGACACCTGGGAGAGCTTTAAAAGGACCTGTTCTAAGACTGTGAGGCAGCCTTACCTGAATCACATAGTCAATTCATTTAGGGTAATTTAATATTTGTAAGAACTCTCATTATTTGAGGCTATATAACCCAGAGTAAATCTTCAGCATGCTCTACCCCTGGTGGAAAGGGGCAATCCCTATGTTGCCATGGGAATCAGACTTTTAGTACTTGGCTTCTGAGGTGACTTGTATTTTTTTGTGTATTTTTTCAACTTGAGGAGACTGTCTTGCAAATAACATTCTCCAGGGACCTGGCATGAGGAGATTTTCCCAGCATACCCTATGGCGTTTGTCAAACTTAGAATGAAGAGATGCCACTGACCCTGTTCTCACTTCATAGAACCCAGTCATTGTGACAGTGACTGGACAGCAGCAGAGGAGAGGGTTCTGGGCATAGACTGTTTGGGCATAGATTTATACCTTAAAAATTTTGGAAAAGGAAGAAAGGGCAGAAATTAGAAGAAGAAGAAAAAGAAAAAGAGGACAAAATGAAGAACAAAATATGTTTCCTTGGGGTATAGTAATAAATTACCCATACCCAAAGAGAAGCCTGGCTTTTTCCTTGGGCCCTGGGAGGTACTCTCTAACCCCTTAGAATGTCATGTCTTTGTCTATCTGAGGGACTTGGGCCATACCAACAGTCTAACAGTGTGCTTTTGGTGGGGCTGGAGACTGAGGTCAGACACATGGGTGACCAACCAGGTCTGTTTATGAAGCCCCAGTAAAAACTCTGGCCACCAAGCCGTGGATGAGCTTCCCTGGTTGGCAGTACTCTGTGCATATTGCCTCACAATGTTACTGGGAAAGCTAATGCTGTCCACAGTATGCTGGAAGAGAATAATCAGTTCTTTGTTGGGGACTTTTCTGGACACTGCCCTATGTATCACTTCCCTTAACTGATTTGATTCTGTAACCTTTCATTGTGATAAATCAAAGCCATGAATATAACAGCTTTCAGTGAGTTCTGTGAGTCCTTCTAGTGAACTATGGAAACTGAGGGTGGTCTACAGGAACCCTGGAATTACGTTTGGTGTCAGAAGTGAGGGTGGTTTTGTGTACTGCTTCCTGACTTTGCACTCAGGATAACAACTCAGTTCTCTCCACTGTTCTTCATGATGACCCACCTGTGAGCTTTGCCACCTTCTTCTCCTCCACATCTCTTTGGCACCCACCCACCACTCTACAACCGAGCACACCCACTACTCTATAAGATTGTGCCACCAGAAGATTCCTCCTTAACCTCCCACCATCCCCCTCTAGGAGAAATTGTCTGCTGTAGCCTGGCTACTCTCTTTATGACTTCTCTCATACATGAATATACTGTCGTTACTCAGGCTGTTCCCTTGCTTTAAGTGTCCCCTCCTCCCTGATCCCATCTAAATCCCACCTGTATATACACTTAAGGAAGGGGAAAACGGCAATATCTTGGAAATTTTATTTGAAATAAATCTAAGATTAATTATAGGTCAATCCAAAAATATGGTTGGATCCAAGGAGAGGCGCGATAGTCTACGGTGGGAGGTAATATCATAGAAACAACACTGGGTATCACCAGCCAAAAAGTCTTTTGTCTTTTTCAGAATAAATCTAAGGTGTTATTTTATTCTACTGAGGGTCTCATTACCCAAATGATGAGTTTTGTGATTAGGTCTCTGTGCTCACAACCAGCATTATCCTCACACGTAGACAACTGGATAACAGTAGAATAATGTTTGGAACTTCTCCTGTTGTACGTTAATATTTCAGGATTTGAGGTCTCTTTATTACAAAAGTACAAATTGATTGAAACGTAATTTGTTCTACTGTTTTCTGAATGTATTCTTTGCTTTTTTTCTCCTTTTCATTAAGTATTCATTAAGTAATACAATGAAAATACAGACTTATACAGTTGAAACTCAATAACGCCAAAACATAGAAATACGCAAACTACCTAGAACCATCACAGTTTTGGGGTTGCTGATGGGACCATCATGATAATTCCTTGGTCACTTGCCATAATATGCACAGCTCTGTACCTAGGGCTCAAGTGGGACCAGTAACATCAGAGACTGGTCATTTGCAGTCCAGAGGATATACTGTCACTCCCAGCTGGAAGTGGGAGTGACATTATACTGCTGCAAACTATCCTGTAATGGTTTTATACTATAATTTGGATATATAATTTATAATAAAATTATAGTTATAATGGTAGAGTTACAAAATGGATAATAATTTCAAGGGTTTTTTTTTTTTTTTTTTTGTAAACAATTCCATATCTGGCTCGCTTTCAGTGTTTCAGTTCCTTAATAAATGATCTGTACTTATTTGTTCACTAACAAAGGATCTTTATGATATTTTTGAAAGTCTTTTTTCACCTCTGTGGTGAAATGAAAGTTCTTAAAATGTCATGTTCTGGCTTGAATAGGATGTTTACAGATTTTCTTGCTGCTCTTTCATCTCAATATAGTCAAGGCAGAGAGACACCTCAAAGAAGGTTACTCTGCCTTGGATATACTGGAAGTTCTGATTGGCAGCCACCCCCTTGTACTTAGGCAAGACCCAGTTCCTCAGCCTGGAGAAGAAGCTGTAACACAGCACACAGCTCTTTCACCTCCTTGCACTTCAGAGCTGCTCCTGAGTTCACATGTCCTTAGGCAACTGTCAGGTTTATCAGATAATATATGAACAACTGTCAAGTTTTTGCTAAGCTCACCACAGCCTCAAACACAGTTCAATCTTACTCTCTCTCCAGGGGCTCTTTCTATCATATTGCTTTCCCCCACCAGCATCAGCTGCCCTCTTCCTTCTCCTGCACCTGACCAGCCTCTTCCACACCTTTGACATCATGTTTTTCCCACCCAAAATGATGCCTTTTACTCACCCCTTCTAAAAAACCTAGCAGCCCTTCAAAGCAAGCCCTAATGACCTCCTCCATTAGGAAGACCCCTCTGCTAAAACTCCTTCTAATTTTAGTTTCTCGCCTCCCTGACCTCCTGATGAACTTACATTCGTATGCTCGTAAAGTGTTTAGTTGGAAGGACTTTGAAGGACTTTCAGTTCAACATCCCTCTGAATGCAGGGCTTCATCCCAGCTCATGTTTGAATTGGGAAAGGAAACACATTGCCCTCCTAGACTACTAGTCTGACTTTGGGTAGCTCTCTTATTAGGAGTTCTCCTTTACATTGAGCAACAGTCTGCTACTCTGCAACCCTTGGTTTTTTTTCTCTACAGCAAAATCAAATACAATAAAGTCACTTTTTTTTTTTTTTTTTTTGCAAGGGTTTGTTTTTAAAGTAAGCAGATAAGATGGATTCAAAATTACTATTGAAAATACCAGTCATGGGCCGGGCGCGGTGGCTCACGCCTGTAATCCCAGCACTTTGGGAGGCCGAGGCTGGCAGATCGTGAGGTCAGGAGACTGAGAACATCCTGGCTAACATGGTGAAACACAATCTCCACCGAAAATACAAAAACTTAGCTGGGCATAGTGGCGGGTACCTGTAATCCCAGTTACTCAGGAGACTGAGGCAGGAGAATCACTTGAACCCGGGAGGTGGAGGTTGCAGTCAGCCAAGATCGCACCACTACACTCCAGCCTGGGCGACAGAGTGAGACTCTGTCTCAAAAAAATAAATAAATAACAATAAAAATAAAAGAAAATACCAGTCATGTCTATGGCCATACCACACTGAACATGCCTGATCTATGGGATCCATAAAATACCAGTCACTACCCAGAAATTGTAATAAATACTGTTTTTTATATATAGTACCTTCTTATAGAGTGTCCATCATGGTTAGTTTTTTCTCCATTTTTAGAACAGATTTCTATTTATTTGGCTGCATTGTAGATATAGTTATTGACTTGCAATTTAAAGGCTACTTATATATAAAAACTTGTTTTTAAATACTATAATCATATTAACATAGAGATGCTGACAAGATGAAAGGCAGGGAACTGAGGTCATTGAAGTAATAGCAGGTATATGTTCACTCCAGGAGACATCTACTCCCTTTCATACATTCCAGGCTTCAACTAATTAACAGTAGGTCTTAGCAATCCCCAATTATTTTTGTTACTTTGGTCACTTTGATGATCTCCACTGTTTATTACTGCTCCTCCATATTTTTACTCCTTTACCAGACAACTCTGATGTGGATGTTACAAACGTCTTGGTTTCCTGACAAAGGACATTGTTTCAGGTTTAGAGATGTCGAATTGAGGTGAAGAGTAGGATAATCAAGCAGAGATTGTCTAGGAGGACAATAGTCAGTTAAAGTTCAAGCAAAAGATCAAAACTGAAAATCTAGAATGTTAGAGTCACTCTCAGGAAGGTGACAGTCTTGGCCTCATGATTAAATTATGCAATTTCTTGGGCAGGGACTGCTTCATATATTTCTCAATCCTCACAGTATGAAAGCTGCTCAGCAAGCCCTAAACAAATAGCTGTTAGATGACATTTCAGTCTAAGTTCTAGGGAACCCAGAATGTAAAAGCAAGTAATTTAGAAAGAAAGGGGGTGTATATTTGAGCAAGTTACATTTTTATGAACAATACAATCACTTTTTTCTCCATACCATCTGCAAACAGGCATGCATGCCTGCACATGCACACTCTGCCCACACAGCCCTTGGAAACTGGTATCTGCAGCATTCTTCAGGTGCAAGGAGGGGGGATGTGGTGAGGGGCAGATGAAGAAGTCCTCAGGCTCCCCACCTAATCTCCAGCAGAGCAGCTCTGTTTTTAATCTCTTGTTCACATTGAACCTCCTGGTAAGACTTTCTTGGATGAAAAGTTCTGAGAAGAAGGAGAGGAAGGGTAAGAAGGAGGAGGAAGAAGTGAAGGAGCTAGAGGAGAAGGAGGAAAAGATTAAAACCAGCATTCTAGCCTACAGCAGAAGACCACTACAAAAGAGCCATCTGGGCACAAGAGGTCTCTAGGCTGGGACTATCTAAGCCATCATTTTTAGGGTGAACAGCTAAAGGATTCAACCTGCTTCTTGTTTCCACTCTACTCATCACAATCCTCATTTTTTTTACATTTTATTATTTATATATACATTGTTGAACGGACAGCATTACTGTGGGATACCACTGCATGACAGAAAGCAAGAAGATAGCTCTGCCAAGCCTATTTTCCCACTTTGTAAAAACTAAATGATTTTTCTCTTTCCAGGGTCTGTGTAATGGCAGAGAAGTCTTCAGAATATACCTAATCTGTGGTTGCTATTTAGTGAAAATTCCAAATGTCCCTCTTCAATATATACACAGAACACATACACAACAACTGGATGGGTGGTGAGAAATGAAAATAGAAGATTGAGCATGTATGAGTACAGGCAGGACCTGAGGGCATGGCTGAGTGCAGGCCAGGTGACTTACCTAGCTGGAGTGACAAGTGGCAGATGAAGCTGGAAAGTAAACAAACATGGGGAGCCCCTGAATGCCCAAATGAACAATTTGAACTTTATTCCTTAGACAATGAAGGACATCATTTTTTCTCTTTTTCTTTTTTCTTATTTAAGGAGTAATCAGACGGGTGCACTTAGAGGATTAATCTGATGGAGGCAGGTGGGTGAGTAGGCCGACTCCACTCATGAGGTGTTTCTGTTGTTAACCTTCTTGGGCCTTGGTTTCCAAATCTCTAAAATTCGGATAATGCTAGTTTCATAGGATTGTAGTGAAAATTAAAGAGTAGCTGTTGTTGCCATTACTGATCTCGAGACTATGTGGCAGGAAATTATGCATACAATCTCTGACACTGGACTGCCTGGGTTCAAATCCTAGCTCTGCTTGTAAACTCTATGACCTAAATAGAGATGATAAGAAGAGTACCTACATCTTAGGACTATTGTGAAGGTTAAGGTTAATAAATGTGAGGTGTTTGGTAAGTACAATGCCATTGTCCAAGTGAGAGGTATAATTAGGATATTGCCAGTGGGAATGGAAAGGAGCAATTAAATTCAAGCAACATTGTTGAGATAAAATATGATGACAATTGTTTGTATGTGAAAGATAAGGAAGGGTTAAGAGAACAGTGTAATTATCTTCATAATGACCGAGAGAGTGGTGCTATTAACGAGAAGAGAGGCAGCAGGAGCACAAGCAGGCCTCGGAGGACAATTCATGAGTTTGTTTGGGGGTTAAAAATGAGTATACTTATAAGATATCCATGTAGAGCTACTTTGCAAGTGGTCGGCATTGCAGGACTAGAACTGAAGGACAATGCAAAGACTGGATACCTAGGACCAAGGTGTTTATGTGATAACATCAGTGGTTGAAATTATGACCTTAACTGAGACCATCAAGAAGAGAATAAAGAAAAACAAGTTATGGCAGCAGGTATAAGTTTTGGGAAGTTTAGAAAAGTCTCTTTTATATCTTGTTTTTAATGTACACAATGTTATTTTTCCAGCATATTTCAGCAACAGCTGGGAGGCTGGGAACAATGGCTTATGCCTGTAATCCCTGCCCTTTGGGAGGCTAAGGCCAGAGGATTGCTTGAGGTCAGGAATTCAAGACCAGCTTGGACAACACAGTGAGATGCCATCTCTCCAAAAAATTTTTTAAAAATTAGCCAAGTTTTGTAGTGTGTGCCTATAGTCCCAGCTATCTGGGAGGCCGAGGAGAGATGATCACTTGAGCCCAGGAAGTTAGGGCTAGAGTAAGCTGTGATATTGCCACTGCACCCCAACCTGGGTGACAGAACAAGAATGGGGAGCTAATTTTTAGGAACTTTTCAAGTTATAAAAGTTACTCTCATTTGCTGTAAACTGTTCATAAATACAGGATAATGAAAGAGGAGGACTAATAATGATTCCAAGCCCCACTATTAACATTTAGAAGTATTTCCTTCCAAATAACTGTACTTTTTTCTTGCTCAATAGGAATTATACTATTTAAATAGTTTGTATTGTATTTTTTTTTTTTTCACTTAGAAATAGTATGATTCTCTCATGAGAATTTTCTCCTGTCATTAAAGATTTTAAAGAAGTGAGGAAGCAGGATATTTCCCTGACCCCTTTGTGGGACTTGGGACAGGGGTGCCTTGTTTACTCAGCCCGCTGCTCTCAACTCCTCGCAGGAGGAAGCACGCAAGCGAACGAGGTGGGAACTGGAGTGCTGGAACCAACTGACCACTTCAGTGCCAGCGGGATCAAACTTCACTCACTCTGACCTGCCTCATTGTACCCCTTGCTGGAGGGAGCACACAGATGAGTGGGTGCAGGAGCCAGAGCTAGCACTTTTGGGCACGGGCACGAGCGAACTCCGTGCAGGCCCTGCAGCATCTAGTTGGTGGTGCCTGAGACCCCTGAAGCCCCAGAGCTTGTGTTACTGGGCTCTGTGGATGGCTTAAGTGTTAACAGCTCATTGGGCCCTCTGCCTTTTCGCCTGAGGCAGCGGCCTTCCGCCAGTGAGGGCAAAGGGCCTGTGTGACAGCCTTTTGTATCCATACTCATGGCTCCCAAGCTCTTGTCCAGTGTCCAGGAAAAATGAAGTTGCATGAGCTAACTGAAGGATGGTAAATACAGGGAATTTTATTGCTGATGGAAGTGACCTTCAGTGGGAAAGGGAGGTGAAAAGGGGATAGGATGGGTGGGTAATCTTCCCCTCAGGTCCAGAAGTCCAGCCATCTCTGGCTGGACTCTTCTCTGAAATTACACTGTCAACTGTCCCTGTGAAGTTGAGCCACTTCTCTCTGATGTCCAGCCATAGTCCCTGACATCCAGCTGCTTTTCCTCTCTGCCCGCTCTGGGGTCTTTATAGGCACACGATGGGGCAGGGTAGGGCCAGGGGTGACTTAGGAAAAGGCAATATTCAAGCAGGAAAACAGGGGTATAAATTCTCACTTTGGGCTGCAGTCTCAGGCTTTTTGTCTTGAGAGTGGGACTTCACTAGGGACCTGTCCTTCTCTGCCTAGAGTTCCTCTCACCCCCCTCCCTGTCGATATCACGATGAATGGTTGCATGGTGCCCACACACACATTCCTTAAGACTGAGAATCAAACATGTGATCAAAGGTACCTAATCATTTTTAGTTGAACTTCAGAGGGAAGAGTAATAGCTAGGACTTCCTGTGACATTACACCTTCCATCTTGGGGCTAGGCTAAAGCTCCCTCACTCTAAGGAAATATAATTACAATGTAAAACATTTAAACTGCAATTAAAAAGAATGGCTGGGAGGCCAGATGCAATAGCTCATGCCTATAATCCCAGCCTTTGGGAGGCTGAGACTGAGGCTGGAGGATTGCTTGAGGCCAGGAGTTCAAGACCAGCCTAGGCAACATAGTGAGGTCCTATCTCTTCAAAAAATTTTTTAAAAATTAGCCAGATGTGGTAGTGCACACCTGTAGTCCCAGCTATTTGGCAGGCTGAGGAGAGATGTTCACTTGAGCACAGGAGGTCGAGGCTACAGTGAGCTGTGATCTCACCACTGCACTCCAACCTGGGTGACAGAACAAGACCCTGTCTGCAACCAAAAATAAAATAACAGCTGTCAACAAAATCAAGTGTGTTATTCACACTCAGTCTTTGCCAATTAGAATTGCAACCCAGAAAAAAAGTATTAGTGTTTGGAAGCTACATTATGTACTTGTAAGAAAGGTGCTTTCTTGCTTTTGGCCAAAAGGATTATGCACATTAGTATTATAGTAAAGACTTGATCTCAAGGTGTTTTCATCCTGGCCAGGCATATGTGATCACCTTGCATGTAATTTACAGCAGTACTATGTGGAAAACAAGTGTTGATTTTATTTACTTTATTATCAGAATCTCACAAGCTAAACGGTCTATTCAGTTGGGAGGAATTGATAAATGTATTTCCTTAGGTTTATAAATTTGAGTTATCTGCAAAGGTATAATACATCAGCTTCTCCCATTGTCTCTTTATCAAAACATCTTCCTTCGTTTACTCACCAGAAAACAGAAGAAGGTGGAATTAAAACTTTGTTGATTTCTGATAATAAAACACACAGGCCAAACTATAGGAGGAGATGCACATTCCCCTTGAATTCTGCTTCACCTGTCTGACAACAAGATAAATCTCTCAGCTAGCACATGTGATGTGTTTTCCAAATTATTTCTCTTTAGTAGATGCTACAAAATTGCTCTGACAACATGTAAGACTGGCTTGTCAAAAGAAGAGGAGAGAAAATTATAATCAAAATGAATTCAGAATCCAAGGAAATTATATTTCTCCATCTCTCTTTATCAGTGTTGTATGGGATTCATGGAGCTCATTCAGTGCAGAAGGGAAGATGACTGTTTCAAAGAATGGGACACGCCAGTGTTTTTGACTGAAGCATGAATTTGCTTCACAACCGAGGAATGTTTAATGGATAGTGATATTTTCTCTATTGAAATTCCAATAAAAATACAATAATTTAGAAGAACGTACACAACAAAAGGAAATAAAAAACTTAAGAAAAAGCCTTACTTCAAAAGGGAGTTTAACATTTCCTTGTATTCCTGCCTTTTGCCATGAGAAGAATGTTCCTTGATTATCTGCTGGTCCAAGGAAGATGAGTGACTCGTGTAGCAGACCTGGTCCCAACCCGCAACCTGAGGCAAGTCTAACAAATCCACAGGTGCAGAGTGAGAAATAAATGCTTATTGTTGTATAACATTGAGATTTTGTGCTTGTTTGTTATGCAGTGTTATTGTGGCAGTGGCCCGCTAATGCAGCATGTATTTTACTAGTATTGTTTCAAACTCTTTTTATACATTAGGTCATTTAATCCTCAGAAAACCCTATGTGGTAAGTACTAGTTTCATCTCTACAATGCAGAAAGCTGAGATACAGAAGGTAATGAACTTGTCTGACGCTCCATAGCAGTAAGTGGTGGAGCGCTGGAAGGCAAGCTGCAGGCCTAGGGCCTGGGTTCTCGTGTGCTGCCCCCCATCACACACTGCTCATGCTTCCATTCCCTCTCTGAAAATTCTTACTCACCTGAAGCTCACTTCCCCCAGGTTAGCAGGTGCTAAGTTTACCTTCTTTCTCCAATCGTTTACATAGTGATCTATTTATTTGTTCATACACCTTCTAGAAAATTTGAAGAACAATGGAATCACTATGAAATGTCATTTGATAGGTTAAAACAGTCAAATATCACTAGCCTCATTTGATTCAACCTACCCTGCCACACATTTTTTAAGTAATATCTGAATGTTTCCATTCTAGATTAAATTGTTATAAAGATGGTAACTTCAAGAATATTGAAAATTCTGAATTTTCAAATAAAAATCCATTGTACTGTTAATGTATCCAATGGAATCTAAATACCACAGTTTTAAAAATCGAGGTACAATTCACATAACATAAAATTCACCATTTTAAAGTGTATGGTTCAGTGGCTTTTAGTACATTTACAACGTTATAGAACCATCACCTCTATCTAGTTCCAAAACATTTTCATCATCCCGAAAGAAACCCTGTATCTATTTTTTTTTTTTTTTTTTTTTTGAGATGGAGTCTCGCTCTGTCGCCCAGGCTGGAGTGCAGTGGCCGGATCTCAGCTCACTGCAAGCTCCGCCTCCCGGGTTTACGCCATTTTCCCGCCTCAGCCTCCCGAGTAGCTGGGACTACAGGCGCCCGCCACCTCGCCCTGTATCTATTAAGCAGTCATTCTCCATTCTCTTCATCCCTCATCCCTTGGCAACCACTAATCTGCTTTCTGTCTCTGTGGATTTGCCTATTCTAGACATTTCATATAAATGGAATCATATAACATGTGGGTTTTTGTGACTGGTTTCTTTCACTTAGCATAGTGTTTTTGAGGTTCATCCATGCTATAGTACCTACTGATACTCCATTTCCTGTAATAGCTGAATAATATTCATTGTATAGTTATATCAAATTTTTTTTATCCATTCATCAGTTGATGGACGTTTGGGTTGTTTCCACTGTTATTTATTATTAATAATGCTGCTATGAATGTTCATGTACAAATTTTTATGTGAACATATGTTTTCAGTTCTCTTGAGTGTATACCCAGGAGTGGAATTGCTAGGACATATGCTGAGATTTGGCTGCTTTTCTTGATTAAGTGTTCCCCTGGTTGTTGTAAGCTTTTGATTACATTCCAGGGTTCTGAAGAAGTTGATTCTGACAGTTGTGCCACTTTATGCATTGTTTTTGTGGAGGGGCAGACTTTTGGAATTCATACTCTGCCATTTTTGCTGATACCTCACCTACCAGAGTAACCTGATGCCCATCTTCATCCATTTACAAAAACACATTTGTGGAAAAAAACTCAGAAAAGTCAGAAATTTTACATTGTTTCTTTTTTTCTGTCTTGAACTTACATATTCATTCTTTTTTCTCTGTTGAATTTTATCCTAATGAAATATATGTTTGTGCTTAAAAGTCTTTTATTAATTACTGTATAATCTCTCTCTGGATATATATAAATCAAATTTTAAAATTCTTTGACTATATGCTCTTGCTATTGAAAAATTTCTCCTGGATTAAATTGTAATTATAATGTTATTATAATGCATCATTAATTTAAATATATTAAACATTTGATCATTCCTATCATATTTTTTGGAAACATCTGAAATGAATGGAGCATTCCCTTCCTTTCAGTTTATGTACCTTTGGATGAATCACTTATTGCTAAAATGAGGCAGGGCTCAGACTGTGGAAATCTCATTTACATAAATAAGTTAACAAAATAGAAAAAGTTTAATTATAACGATGTCACTTATTTCTGTAAACATCAGCTGAATTGGATCAGCCAAAAACACATTATAATAAATAATAATTTTATTTTAATTTTGTAGGTGTTGGATATCTTCTATTTATCCTTCTAGATCTATACCATCCTCTTCTACCTTACTTCCTGCCTGGAAGCTGACCTGTATGGACTATATCAGCATGCTTGCCTTCTTGCTTCCAGCTGGATTTTACCAATGAGTACCTCTTGGCAGGAGATTAGAGGAAGTGAAGAGATGGCTATTTATTCTCCCAGTTCCTTCCCTGAAAAATTACATTCCCTTTCAAGGTAATCCTATCTATACTATCTCCTTCTGGGTTCTAGTAAACTCTCCCTTATATCCTGTTAGGCCCAAAGATATTGACAACCTTCTTGTTACTATTCTCAGGGTATTACACTATCTTTAGTTTCTTTACATCCTGCTCACATTTGTAAATAGTTTATTTATTACACATATCTTGACCTTTTACCTAATACATGCCAGTGTGTTTCTTGCCATGTGGCCATGGGTGGTTGCCATGACTAATTCAGTCCATCAGTGGACAATACTGTTATGCTCCTCTTCAATTCTGTTAAAAGAAAAAAAGTATATACCACCTAACTTGTGAAAGGATTTGTTGGACCAGCACTTGTCCAATATGGTAGCCACTAGTCACATTTGGCTAAATTTAAATTAACTGAATGAAATAAAATTTGAAATTAACTCTTGGTCACATAAACCATATTTCAAGTTCTCAATATTCACCTGTGTCTAGTGGCTACAACATTGGACGGGGAAGACGTAGGACATTTCCATCATTGCAGAAAGCAATGCTTTAGACTAGTATTTGTATAGTAAGTATGCAATTTAAAATCTACACAGGGACAACATTTATAGTTTTGAAAACCATTTACAAAATGAAAATGATTTTTCTTATGTTCATTATCCCATAAAATCATTCCATTCAAAAACTATTTTCAAAAATAACTTTTTTCTTAAAAATTATTAATAAATATTACATATCTGATTTATGTAGACTGAAGCAAAATTTTTGTAAAATTTATTTATGTTGAGTATTTGAACATTAAAAATAATATAAGCATAATGTATTAGATCGACTTTGAACATAGCTGCTATATTAGTTTCCTCTGACTGCCATAACCAAATACTACAAATGTGGTGACTTAACACAAACTGATTCTCTCACAGTTCAAGGCCAGAAGTCCAAAATCAAGATATCAGTGCTTCCTTCAGAGGCTCTAAGAGATTCTGTTCCTTGTCTCTTTCAGCATCTGACAGATGCCAGCATTCCTTGGCTTGTGACTGCATATGCCTCAATCTTCACATGGTTTTTCTTCTGCCTGTGTGGCTCTCCTTTGTGTGTCCCTTATAGGAATACTTGTCATTGGATGAGGGCCCACCTGGATGAGACAGGTTGCTATCCTCATATCAAGATCTTTAACTTAGTTACATCTGCAAAGATCCCTTTTCCAAGTAAGGTAACATTCACAGGTTCTGGGAATTAGGACATAAGCATTTATTTGGGGGTCACTATTCAACCCACAGTAGGGACCAAGAGTTTTTTGCATATCATATATGCTTGTGGCTTCTCTAATCAAGAGATGAGAGTAAACTGTATCTGGTCTCACCTTGGGACTTGTTTTGACCAATAGAATGCAGCAGACATGACATTCTAGGACTTTTGGGTCCAGGCCTACAATGGCACATAGCCTCTGCTTTTGGTCAGAGGGAAAAACAGCTGCTATGTGAGGAAGTTCACTTATTGTCCCTGAGAGAGTGGCCACATGGAGAGAAAAAACCTCTGATGCATGAGACACTAGAAGCCCCAACCAGCCCCTGAACTACAGGTAAAAACTGAAAGAACAATGGGACTATTTATGGAGGTTAGAAGACCAGTAAGCAAATTATTATTGGAGGATGGAGAAGAATGCCCAATATTAAGCACTGAGGAAACATTTGAAAAAACTATTATGTGCAGGAATATAAAGATAGAAAATATACCTAAGGATTTTTGTGGATCTGGCTAAGCAGGTTTCCAGGCAATTTTTTTTTTTTTTTTTAATGGAGTCTTGCTCTGTCGCCCAGGCTGGAGTGCAGTGGCACGATTTCGGCTCACTGCAACCTCCACGTCCTGGGTTCACATCATTCTTCTGCCTCAGCCTCCAGAGTAGCTGGGACTACAGGCACCGGCCACTGTGCCTGGCTAATTTTTTTGCATTCTTAGTAGAGACAGGATTTCACCGTGTTAGCCAGGATGGTCTTGATCTCTTGATCTCGTGATCTGCCTGCCTTGGCCTCCCAAAGTGCTGGGATTATAGGCATGAGCCACTGCGCCCGGCCTCCGGGCAAAATTTTGAACGTGCAGTTGGCTTCTGATATGGTTTGTCTGTGTCCCCACCTAAGAACGTCCCCTCATCTTGAATTGTAACTCCCACAATTCCCACGTGTTGCAGGAGGAACCTGGTGGGAGGTAATTGAATTATGGGGCAGATCTTTCTCGTGCTGTTCTCGTGATAGTGAATACGTCTCATGAGATCTGATGGTTTTAAAAGCAGGAGTTTTCTTGCACAAACTCTCTTCTTTTGTCTGCTGCCATGTGAGATGTGCCTTTCACCTTCTACCAGGATTGTGAAGCCACCCCAGCCATGTGGAACTGTAAGTCCATTAAAATTATTTCTTTTGTTGCAAATTGCCCAGTCTTGGGTATGTCTTTATCAGCAGCATGAAAACAGACTAATTGGTACCAGTAGAGTGCAGCGCTGCTGAAAAGGTACCCAAAAATGTGGAAGTGACTTTGGAACTGGGTAACAGGCAGAGGTTGGAACAGTTTGGAGGGCTCAGAAGAAGACAGGAAAATGTGAGAACGTTTGGAACTTCCTAGAGACTTGTTGAATGGCTTTGCCAAAAATGCTGATAGCAATATGGACAGGCTGAAGTGGTCTCAGACGGAAATGAGGAACTTGTTAGGAACAAGAGCAAAGGTGACTCTTGTTATGTTTCAGCAAAGAGACTGGTGGCATTTTGCCCTGCTCTAGACAGTTGTGAAACTTTGAACTTGAGAGAGATGATTTAGGGTATCTGGCAGAAGAAATTTCAAAGCAGCAAAACATTTAAAATGTGATTTGTGTGCTGTTGAAGGCATTCAGTTTTATAAGGGAAGCAGAGCATAAAAGTTCAGAAAATTTGTAGCCTGACAATTCGATAGAAAAGAAAGCCCCATTTTCAGAGGAAAAATTCAAGCTGGCTGCAGAAATTTGCGTAAGTAACTAGGAGCCAAATGTTAATCCCCAAGACAATGGGGAAAATGTCTCCAGGGTGTGTCAGAGGTCTTCATGGCAGCCCCTCCCATCACAGGCCTGGAGGCCTAGGAGGAATAAGTGGTTTCATGGGTGGGTCCCAAGATACCTGTGCTGTGTCCAGCCTAGGCTGTGGCTCAGGCTGTGGCTTCAGAGGGTGCAAGCCTCAAGCCCTGGCAGCTTTCATGTGGTGTTGAGCCTGCCAATGCAAAGAAGTCAAGAATTGGGGTTTGGGAACCTCTGCCCAGATTCCAGAGGATATATGGAAACACCTGGATGTCCAGGCAGAAGTTTGCTGCAGGGGCAGGGATCTCATGGGGAACCTCTGCTAGGGCAGTGCAGAAGGCAATTGTGGTCGGAACCCTCACACAGAGTCCCTACTGGGGCAACACATAGTTGGGCTGTGAGAAGAGGGCCACCATCCTCCAGACCCAAGAATGATAGATCCGCTGACAGCTTGTACTGTGCACCTGGAAAAGCCACAGACACTCAATGCCTGCCACGACAGCAGCCAGGAGGGGGATTATATACCCTGTAAAGCCACAGAGGCAGAACTGCCCAAGACCATGGGAACCTACTTCTTTCATCAGTGTGACCTGGATGTGAGACTTGGAGTCAAAGAAGATCATTTTGGATCTTTAAGATTTGACTGACCCACTGGATTTTGGACTTGCATGGAGCCTATAGCCAATTTCTCTCATTTGGAATGGCTGTATTTACCCAATGCCTATACCCCCATTGTATCTAGGAAGTAACTAACTTGCTTTTGATTTTACAGGCTCATAGGTGGAAGGGACTTGCTTTGTATTAGATGAAACTTTGGACTGCAGACTTTTGAGTTAATGCTGAAATGAGTTAAGACTTTGGGGGACTGTTGGGAAGGCATGATTGGTTTTGAAATGTGAGGACATTAAATTTGGGAGGGGCTGGGGCAGAATGATATGGTTTGGCTCTGTCCCTACCAAAATCTCATCTTGAATTGTAACTTCCACAATTCCCATGTGTTGTGGGAGGAATGTAGTAGGAGGTAATTGAGTTATGAGAGTGGACCTTTCTTTTGCTGTTCTTGTGATAGTGAATAAGTCTCATCAGAGCTGACGGTTTTAAAAATGGGAGTTTCCCTGCACAAGCTCTCTTCTCTTGTCTGCCGCCATGTGAGTCATGCCTTTCAGCTTTCACCAGGATTCTGAGGCCTCCCCAGCCACGTGGAACTGCAAGTCCGTTAAACCTCTTTTTTTGCTACAAATTGCCCAGTCTCAAGTATGTTTTTATAGTGGCATTTTTTATAGAAAACGTACTAATACAGCCTCTTAGACCTACATATTATAAGGTATTGCAAAAATGATATTGACTAAAGAGGAATGATTCTAATTTCAAGTCAAATGTAGAGAAAATATTTCCAACTGAGAACTTGCTGAGTTGGAAAATAAAATATTTTCTCATTCCCACATTTTTGAGTTAGAAAATGTTCTAAAAGTGAGAAAGGGCCCCAGGAAAAAGATAGAATTCAGGACATTGTCAATAAAACATGACTTTAGTGTAAAGACCAAATCAACAGTGTAGTTACAAGATCCCTAATTTAACTCAGTGCCTCATCAACCTTCTCAGCTAGACAAAACAGCTTGTAAGAATTTTAAGAATATTGTTCCACAGCATTCTGACTCAAAGCCTGCATTAGAGAGGGGCTTGTCTTGAAGAGATTCGTATGTGTGACTTTTTCACTTATAATTAGATTTATTTTGGATTTCGGATTTACAATTTGATACACAGGAAGCACACTAAATTTCTTAAGGTACTATATACCAGCTTGAATTTAAAAGGACGTGGAAGGTGCAAAATGAAAAAAAGGTCTTTTTTTTAATTTCATTTTTCTCTGGGCCCTCAACTTGTGTTGCAAAAAGTAGACTGAGACAGCTACCTGATGGCAAACATGGAAAATTTCCTATGAACAAAGGAAATACGATTCAGAAGGTGGAGCCCAGAGCCCCACAAACAGAAATATAAGCTATTAGAAGCAATATAGCAAAACCAAACCTGAATCAAGAAACATTCCTTGCCTCCAGATTAGGGGACACTGATAAGATGAGCCTGTCTGTATTTCAGAATTTCTATTAACTAGTGACTGCTATGTGCCTTCATTTCTCCCTTTTATAAATGAGTGTCTAATGTGGTTATTCTAGTCTGTCTTAACATTATATTGTTGGACATGGAGGTACAGATAACTTGCATTTTTGCTTCACAGTTCATATCAAAGGAGCTGCACTTATGAAATTTCATGCACATCTGTATGATCCCAATGTAGATCAAGAGACACTGGGCATAAAATTTGATATTATAATTTGTTGAGACTTTGGGAGTCTTTGGAGCAGTTGACTATAGTTTACATATGGAAGTAATGTGAATTTTTGTGGCCAGAGGGCAAACTGTGGAAGATTGTATGTGACTACAGCCAGTAAGAATTATTCGCGCACTCACCAGTTCTCTGACCAAGAGAACACGTCTGTTTACTCATACCTTGAATCTGCACTGAACTTGTGATTTTTTGACAAGTTTAATGCAGCAGAAGTCATATTATTGGATTTTTGAGCCCAGACATTCAAATGTCATATAGCTTCTGTTTTAGCTCAGAGAGGAAACAAGCAGCTATATACAGAAACCATGTAAAGAGAGACTGTGTGCAGAAAAAGAGGCCCCGGAGTATAAGAGCCCATGAAGGGAGAGATAGAGAGGATCAGCCAGGTCCCAGCCACTTCAGTCAAGCGTTTGAGAAACTTGACATGTGAGCAAAGCTATCATGGATTCTCCAGTTGCAGAAATGAGCTTTTCCCTTTGAGCACTGCTTAAATTCCTAAACAGCAGAATTGTGAGAGTTAAATGATTGTTTTAAGCCAATAGTGTGACGCAGGTTCACTGTGAACTGGTTATCAACTTGTCTGAGTCCAGTGAGATAGAACAGTCACATACAAGTTCCATGAAGCAGGCTTATTACTTACAGATAGGGAGCAAGGGACAACAGAAACCTAGGATTCACTATGAGCCAGTTACCCTCTCTACAGGGGGCAGAGGGGTGTCATACACCCATACCTAAGTAAATGTTTTATTTTAAAGAGTGCAGTTTACTCTGCTGGGAATTACCAGCAAAGAAAAGAGAAAGTATTGAGTCCCTAGTAATTGTAGAGTTTACAAAAAGTGAAATGATGATTGCTATTAAATAAATTATGTGTCACAAAACAACATCAAATAGTTGAATAAACACAATGACTGAGGAGTGACAGTGAGCAGGAGATTCGTATCTCTATTAAATAAAATAAAGATGATTTTTCTTGTAAATGGTCTTTTTGGAAAAACTTGATGCAAGTAAACACGGACATTTTTGTCACGTCTTCCTTGAAACCATGCAAATATGCAACTGTGACACAGGCCATGATGCAGGTTAATAATGCAAATTATCAAGCTCATTCTCACTACTGAGAATCATAAAGATGCAGAGAGAACACACATCTTAACCGATTGGAACTTCCTAGCATGGTTTCCAGTTAAATATTCTAGTTAAATAGATAAAAACCTTTGATAAAAGTTTGTCACTTGCATAAAATAACACACCTATGCCTTCAATATTTCTTACTGATAATCTCTTTTCTTTTCCTCTGCCAATATGTCATATTTCAATTTTGACATTTTAAACCTTTGGTTTGATGAGGGGTTTTTCCACCCTGGAAAAATGTATGTAGTTGGATTCAAGAAGAGTAAAAGGTTTGTTCTTGAGTACATTGGAAGGTGATGGTGGTGAGGGATAAGAGGAGAACTACCAGAGGGATATCCTGTAGGCAGGTGTGTTTTAGGAAAGAGAACATATGGAAGGTAAGGACCTGGATTCTTTAAAGAAATTATTTAATAATTTCAACTTTTATTTTGGATTCAAGGGGTACATGTGCAGGTTTTTTATGTAGGTATATTGTATGATGCTGAGGTTTAGGGTACGAACGATCCCATCACTCAAACAGTGAGCATAGTAACCAACAGGTAGATTATCAGCCCTTGCCTCCCTCCCTCCCACCTCTAGTGGTCTCCAGTGCCTATTGTTCCCATGTTTATGTCCATGAGTATCCAATGCTTAGCTTCCACAATGCTTAGTTCTCACTTATAAGTAAGAACATGCTATATTTGGTTTTCTGTTCTTGCCTTAATTCACTTAAGAACCTGGATTCTTTAAAGCCACCCCCCCCCCCCCCCCCACCAAACAAGGTCTCTTAGGGCAAGTCTGCATATACTCTCATATACCGAGACTCATTTGAAGAGTGCTCCCTTACATTATCTTACATTTGGTAATCAAGCTTTTTAATTGTTTATCCACAATGCGTTAATAGGTACTACACTGTCATAGCCTGCAGTGTTGATGTATTCATTTCTGCCCAGGAAGGCGAGAGTATTTTGTGTGATTCTCATTTTTGTGATTTTAAATTAGATGAGACTTCAAATATACACATTTTCTTCCATCGCTCTGTGCTTTATTACATGGTTAAGTGCTTTAAGATTTATTGAATCCAGGTGTTTTATTCTCAGTAATCACCAGAACTCACCTGATTTGATTATGCCAATCTGTTATTTTCAAGAATTTTTTAAAAATATCCTTTCCCAGTTAATATTGTATATGTGGCTTTCTTGATTTAAAAATATACTAAGAAATGTAATTTTATGAAAGATCATTTGAAAAAGTTTACTGAAGCATTTTTTTCCTTATGCTATAACCAAGCTTAATAACAAAGAATGTATTCTAGAGTAATATTTGGGGCAATTTCTAAAACGCATTTCTTGCAGGGATCTCTACACTTTCCTCATGAATACAAAGCAATGTGTTTCTGTTTTTCTGGGCACAGAAGTGGATATCACAATGATGTAATTCCTTATTCACAACATCATTGCAGCTCCATATTAAAAACATTTTTGCTTAAATAATGAGCATTTTTGCTTATCCTTAAAGAACCCATATGAGACACACACAAAAATGTTTTTCCCAGATGGTCCTTTTTGCATTAAAATTACTAACCCAGACATCAAAAGCAAACAATAAAGTGTTGAAATATGTAATTTGGGCCAAAACAACAGAGTCTTGAACTTCCACGGGCTTTGCGATTTTAAGAGAACAGCTGGGTGTGTGCAGGCAGTCAGCCCAGCTATGACTCTGAACCTCTGTTGTGTTTCCTTTTCTATACAGTCACTATGGGTACAGTTTCCTTCTTTTGGAAATGGAAGCATGGTTATAATAATTCTTGAACTTGAGAAAGGCATAGGCATTTGCTTACCTTTTATAAAAGGGGGAAACCATTTTTAGTATTTATGGTGTAGTCAGTTGTTTTTGTTTGCACCCTGCTATTCGTTTGCATTTTTGCTGATAAAATAACCAATATGTTCCTTGGGAAACTACCCCTTTCTCCGCAGACTCAGCCATGGGTGTCCCACAAGACATATAGCCTCGACTTCAAGTTGTCTAGGAATCAGCCATATGTAATCTAATCACAACCTCAGTCATTTCCCCAGGATACACCCACAGCACTGGAGGTACTGGTCCAAGGAAGTTTTGATATCAGCTGTGCACTAAGTCCAGAATGAGTGCTTCCTCCATCTGATTAAGGCCCTGACACTGAATCAGGGTCACCAATGCAGGCTCTTTTCCCTTATCACAAATTCTATCTTTGGACTTACTTACCTTTGCTGGTCATCTTCACCAGGGCTTTGGAGGCCCATCAGGCCATTTGACAACTCTGAACTTGAGAGTGGGAGTCTGAGTTGGACACTCACTTGAGGAGGGCTATGAGACATCATCTACTCAAAGGGCCAGAGCCCTGGACTAGATCCCACAAAGATCCAATTATCTACCCTTATCAGCTCATGGATGGTTATTTCCTTTACATTTATACCACACAAAGGACTACTTGGGGATTCCCCCACCCACCTGGAAAAAGAAGCCAGTTCCAAAGGTAAGCTGACATCTCCATTATCAGAGACTTTTAAACTGGTAACAGGTTTAAAAGTTACCAGTTTAAAAGAAAATAGTACTATATATACATATATAGAGTGCATCTGTAAAATAATTAAGCATGGTATACATATTTAATTTTAAAACTATGATGATTGCTTCCTGCTCCTCTCCTCCTCCATGGGTTCCCTGGAGTCCTTGCAAGCTGGCCAGGATGTCTCAGGCTGAGTTTGAGAAAGCTGTGGAAGATGTCAAACACCTTAAGACCGAGCCAGGGGATGATGAGATGTGTTCATCTATGGCCACTACAAACAAGCAACTGCAGGCAACATAAATATAGAATGGCCTGGGCTGTTGGACTTCAAGGGTAAGACCAAGTGGGACACCTGGAATGAGCTGAAAGGGACTACCAAGGAAGATGCCATGAAAGCTTACGTCAACAAAGTAGAAGAGCTAAAGAAAAAACACGGAATGTAAGAGACGGATTTGGTTGCCAGCCATGTGTTTATCCTAAACTGAGACAGTGCCTTGTTTTTTCTAATACTGCAGATGATGGAAACTGGGAAAATAACCAGTTAACCCAGCTCCTCAAGGCTGCTCACTACAGGGCTCTAACAGATTAGGGGCGAAAACGATTACTGACCTTCCTTGAGCAGTTTTTAATCTGAGATCAATTAAAAGTGTATTCATGACTTAAAAAAAAAAAAACTATAATGAACACAGGTTTTGGATAATTAAGAAGCAACCTCAACAAGTTTCTGAGATCCATTATTATAGAAGTATGGAGTAACAATTAACAGGGCATTCTAGTTAACAGAAGCCTGAACACAAGATCATTTCTTGTATTTATTATGTATTTGCATGCATATTGCAAGATCTTAAGAAATTCACTAAGTAGTCATAACCTTTGCTTTCTAGGAATCTCGAATATGACATTAAAAGAACAGCATTTTCATGATCACCCCAGTGTAAACCTGACACTCCCCATCATTATTAACATTCCTTCAGATAATGTCTGAATTTCCTTCCACTTTCATTGTGGGTATTGGGAAGGCAAAGAGTAGAAAACAACAACTTAGGGAATGCACAAACATGGAATTGGGATTTGCAAACTATATTCAGGAAGAGACAGCTTTGGCTAGAGCAATACTTTTAGTGATTTCATGGTTTTTAATTTTTTTAAGGGCTCTGTTTAGATGTTTCAGGATTCTTTGAACTTCCCACTGGCACATGGGGAGTGGGCATCAAGTGGATGGGGCTGTGATGTTTTTAGACACTACAATGAACTGAATGTTTATATTTTCCCCCAGACTCATATGTTCAAATCCTAACTCCAAATGTGATGGTATTAGGAGGTGAGCCTTTGGAAAGTAATTAGATCATGAGGGTGCAGCCCTCATGAATGGGACTAGTGCCCTAAACTAACCCCAATTACCTCTCTGGCTCTCTTTCTGCCATGTGAGGATACAATGAGAAGTCAGCTGTCTGCAACCTAGAAGAGGCCCCTCACCAGAACCCAACCTTACTGGTACCCTGTGTTAGTCTATTTTGCATTTCTACAAAGAAATACCTGAGGCTAGGTGATTTAAAAAGAAAAGTTTAATTGGCTCACAGTTCTGCAGGCTGTACAGGATGCATGGTGCTGGCATCTGCTTCTGGTAAGAAACTCAGGATGCTTACAATCATGGCAGAAGGCAAAGAGGGAGCCAGTGTTATCACGTGTGAGAATGAGAGCAAGAGAGGGAGAAGGCGGAGGTCCCAGGTTCTTTTAAACAACCAGATCTCACATGAACTAACTGAGGGAGAACTCATTAGCACCAACTGAGGGAATGGTGCTAAACCATTCCTGAGGGTTTCGCCTCCATGATCCGATCACCTCCAACTAGGCCCCACTTCCAACATTGGGAATCCCAGTTCAACATAGATCTGGAGGGGACAAACTTTCAAACCAACTCATACCCTGACCTTGGGCTTCCAGCCTCCAGACTATAAGAAAGAGATATCTATTGTTTATAAGCCACCAATCTATGGTGCCCTGTTATAGCAGCCTGAACTGGCTAATACAGATGCTATTTTTTCCATGTCCCAGGTTTCTTGCTCACCATCCTCATAATTTGGCACCTTCTTTTCTAGTTATAGATATATTAACAGCATTTACTAGGAGGCTATCAACTTAGGGCCTGTGTTTTTAAAGTGATCTTGAATATGTTTTCTCTTATCTAGAAGGATCTCTATAGTGAGTTGTTTCAGATATGTGGGCTCTACAGCCAGAATGATGGATTCAAATACTGCCCTGCCACTTACTTGCTCTATGACTTTGAGTAAGTTAAATAACCTTCTATGCCTTAGTTTTTTCATCAGCAAAATGAAGTTAATATTAGAATCTCCCTCATAAGCTTGTTATGAGAATTAATGCACTAATACAGGAATTGGCAAATTTTTTCTGTAAAGAACCAGATACTAAATAGTTTAGGCCTCGTGGACTATGTTGTCTCTGTTGCATCTACTGAAGTATGCCCTTGTATTAAATAGAATGGAAGCAGCCATAGAAAATACCTGAATGACTTGGTGTGGCTATATTCCAATAAAATCTTACTTGCAAAAACAGTCAGTGGGCTGAATTTGGTCTGCAGGATGTAGTTTGCCAATCCCTAGAATACTTGTGCACCAATACTTAGGCCCATTGTAAGAACTCCAAAAATATTAGTTATTTTTTTAATCATCGTGGCCATTTTCATCATCATCATCATATAGTCATATACTCATTCAACAAAGGATAATAAATCCTATGTGCTAATTTTACTGTGTAGTTCTCAGTGTTGCTCAGACTTTGGTACTTCTATACGTTTCCTACACTCAGGGGTAAGGTACTCAAACCTTCCACTAAACTTCCTCTACCGACAGAAGGAGTAAAACTTCATCCCATGGTTCTGGGCCTTGCAATAGCCCTAAATGCGGAACATGCCTTTCAAGTGTCAGATTTTATTTTAAAAATCCATGTAGTGTTTGCGTTATACTCTATAGTATATTTCTGTTTCCTTTAATACAAAAAATGATGACTGAAACCATTCATCATTGAGTAAAACTGACTATGTTTACCAAGCATCTTCTGGTTTTCCATCACATGTACATTTATACAAATTTGAGAAATGAGGCCTATGATAACAGGAACTTAAGCTTTGAGGTTGGCAATCTGCTTAGCGTTTAATAGCCTTGATATTCTATGTAGGTATTAGATCTTTCTTAAACACAAAGAAAGGGAATAAAATTAGGCAACATAGACACCAAAAAGTTCACTGAAAAATTTAGGGAACTCCATTCATTGTCTTTCACTTGGCAGGTGACAAAGTATGTGTCTGGGCTCCTGCAGCTCTGATCTTACCCTCATGGCTCCGGAGTGTTGATGATATACAGGAAATCAGCATGTGTCCATTAAGTCGTATAAAAAATAAAATTATAAAAAAAAGAAAGAGAATGTGTGTGAAAGAGACTATGAGCTGAAGCATATAAAATTTTCAATATTTGACCATTTGTGGCAGTTTCTATGGTTCAACCTAATACTTCTCCAAAGCTTGTTAACCAGCAATGGGCATAGCACTGGTTTTTAAGTGAAATATTACCGCTATAGGTCATAGTAAGAATAATACTTTCGGGGTGGGCACGGTGGCTCACGCCTGTAATCCCAGCACTTTGGGAGGCTAAGGCAGGTGCATCAGGAGGTCAAGAGATCAAGACCATCCTGGCCAACATCGTGAAACCCCATCTCTACTAAAAACAAAAATTAGTTGGGCATGGTGGTGCATGCCTGTAGTCCCAGCTACTTGGGAGGCTGAGTCAGGAGAATTGCTTGAACCGGAAGTAGAGGTTGCAGTGAGCCGAGATTGTACCATTGCACTCCAGCCTGGCAACAGAGAGAGATTCTGTCTCAAAAAAAAAAAAAAAAAAAAAAAAAAAAAAAAAAAAAAAAAAAAAAAAAAAAAGAATAGCACGTTCAGACTCTGTTTAAAAAGTGCCCCCAGAAGCCAGAATGTGGAAATAGAAAGCAAAAGTTAGTGGGTAATGCTGAAAACAATCAGAACATTTTATTTTTAGTAGCCTAAGGATTTGAATTGTGATCAAGGTTCATAGTCAGAATAGATATAGTTTCAGACATTTTTGAGAAATGATCCTTGTGGGTGCTTCTTGATCCAGCAGGTGCTAAGAAATAAAACATCAGGACCAAAAGAATTAGCCTTGAGCATTGCATGAAAACACTTGGAAAGATGAAGTCCCCTGTGTTCTTCATGGCCATAAGCAAAGTGAATTTATTCAACCATTTTATCACTGTGAGGTGGAGAGAAGCAGATGTTGTTTCACTCTTCCTCTGTTTTAATCAGTTGCCAGACAATACTCTGAAGACATATGACAAATTTCTGTTAGCATCACCATTTCCCTTAGTTAGCCAGCTTAGCACCCACAGCAGACTTTTCAGACTCTTATATTCTAACCAAGATACACTCTTTCCTAAAGCTCATTTAAATTCCAGTTCTTATCTCAAATCTTAAGTTTTATATAGGAGTGAATAAACTGGTGATGAAACCACACAGATAGAGAAAGTAACCAAACTCAATAGCACCATTGACATATGAAGAGTGTAAGTATGAAATACGCATGAAATTTTGCAACGTAGGGTACATCAGCCCTATATGAGTCTTCAGATATTAAATTCCCAGGTCTAGATCTGGAGAAATAGAAGCTTAGAGTGAGAATTTGGGTAATCAAGGAGGAAAGCAGAGCGTTTCTAAGCACATGTGAGTGTTTCTACCTGTGGATTGGCACATTTTATGTGGCCTTGGAGTTTAGATTTGCTGCCTTCATTCTGTCTTAGATTGTATGACTTGAAGCTTCAACTGACAAGGCAGGGGGAGAAAAACAAAACAGTTAAACCAGTTTCAGAAGAATGTATGAAAAACTACTCAACATTTTCTGATGGAAATAACTGTCAAGTTGACAAGAAACTTGGCCTCCCACTATATCAAAAATTTGATCCAAATGGAAAACATTTTCTAATTAAAATTCCTAAACATACACAGAAGTTAAAAAGGATAGTTTTAAAAACCCACCGATATTCAATTTTCAAAATTTTTCCCTTCTTGCTTTATCTACCCCTTTGATTGCTGAAGTTTTTTTTTTTTTTTTTGAGACGGAGTCTCGCTCTATCGCCCTGGCTGGAGTGCAGTGGCCGGATCTCAGCTCACTGCAAGCTCCGCCTCCCGGGTTTACGCCATTCTCCTGCCTCAGCCTCCCGAGTAGCTGGGACTACAGGCGCCCGCCACCTCGCCCGGCTAGTTTTTTGTATTTTTTAGTAGAGACGGGGTTTCACGGTGTTAGCCAGGATGGTCTCGATCTGCTGACCTCGTGATCCACCCGTCTCGGCCTCCCAAAGTGCTGGGATTACAGGCTTGAGCCACCGCGCCCGGCCGCTGAAGTATTTTAAAGCAAATCGCAGTTGACATCATTTCACTCTCATCCATAGTTGGGTCTGCATTTCTTAAAAACTAAGGATATTTTCTTTTATAACTATATTGCCACTTGGGCAAAATTTAAAATGATAATTTATCACTAGAAAATGTGTACTGACTGTTTATCTTCCTCCTCATTGCATAAATGCATGTAATAGGAGAGAAAGAAAAATAAGGGTGAGAAAGCAAAGTGAAGCCAAGAATAAAAGTATTGAATTATCAGTGTATACGGAAGGTCCCATTCTAATCTTAAACCCAGTCGCTTGCTTCACCGGGACCAAGGCAGGAGGGAAACTCTGGCAGTCACAAGATTCAGTGTTTGTGAAAGGGACTAGCATCATTTCTCTGGAGAACATAGCTTTTCCTGTCTGTAAGGCGTGTGAGGAATTTCTCCTGGATGTCTTCATGAAGAAGACGGTATGAGATTTATTGGACAATATACTTTACAAAATCCCCACAATAAATACAAAAGAAGTTTTGTGCCGCTGCTTGTTAGAGTGTCCTCATTGCACACCAAGATCTAATGCATCCAGGTGAGTAAAAGTTGTCTGACAAGGGGCCAGAGCCATGTGTCATGTCCGCCTTGTGGCTGCCATCCCAAGGTGCAGCAGAAAGCCCATTCATTTCAAATAAACTTTTAATCTCCCTCTCAGACTCCCAGTGTCCCAATTCCCCCATTAATAATACAGCCCTAATTTTAAAAACTTGAATCCAGCTGTTACTACTTTTAAATGCTGTTATCCATTGCAAGTCAGTGTGACACCAAATGTGTCTTCCACGTTCATTCGTCATTTGTGAATTTGGCCCAGCCACTGGGTTTTTTTCCCCTGTTGTTCAGGAGGGTTGCGAATGCCAAAAGCAATCAATCTATGAAGCAAATCAATGTGAACAGCCATTGGGGGAAGAGCTAACCCTGCAGCTATCTGCTACTTTTTTTTTGAAATAGAAGCTGAGCTTGTCTTTGGATCTAATGACTAGAATACCCATGCACTAAAGGGACTGTCTCCCTTCAGCTTTTAGAAAATTCTCATACTCTGGGCCAGCTTAGCCGATAGTTTCCAAGCTGCAGGAACAGCTTGAGGCTGAGGGCGGTGGTCCTGCTCCATCAGTTGTGGAAACCAGGTGGCTCCCGGCATCCTCGGCTCTCTCACCTCCATGCTGCTGCTGTTGCATTGATCCTGGACTAGCGCTCTGACTCCTGAACACTCTACCACCTACCGGCGACATCTCTAAGGATGGTGCAAAATGCAATTTATTTGTGCCCTTGGTGTATGTAACATAGCTCATCATGCTTTTAAAGATCTCCTCCTGGCTTCTGCTAACAGCCTTTGCTTGCTTCCTGCAGTTCTGTTCAACACACAGCTAAACAAACCTGCTTGACGTTGCCATCTCTCAGGAGTCTAACCAGAAAACACACTGAAATCATATACTTAGGTGAGATGACATCAAGGAACAATGAGAAAAAACAACTCAATAACTAGGGAAAAAATTTGAGTACACAAATATTTTCTTGTCAAACTTTAAAAAGAGAAAGAAAACAAAAATATTTTTAGAAATTTGAACATACCCACAGTGGTAAAATATGTCCTGCTCCCACATTGCATATTTTCCTGGGTATAACATTCCTATTTTAAAATCGTAGCAACAGATCCAAGAAACAAATGTCTTTGAAAATTCCATTTCATGGAAGTGTCACTGTATGCATTTAAACTTTTTTCCTACTGAAAATTATTGCAAACAGCATGAAAAATGTCAACACAGGAAACAGAGTAAAAGTAATGGATGATCTTAAAAAAACAGAGGGATAAAAATGTCCGTGAAATACTATGCTCAAATGACTAATGTTAATATTTAAGTTAAATTATTCCCTGTAGGCAAGAAAATAAGATGTCCACAGAGTAATACATAAAATAATAGTGTCAGGGGAAATAAAGTTAGAAAAGTCAGTAATATATCCAGATCATTCTAGAAAGCTAGCAGAGAGACTATCCAACAATAAAATAAAATTTGTTAATATTGCAAAAGAACAGAAAATTTCAGATTACTGTTGATTTTTCCACTATACCAAAAACATCGTTAGATGTTTTATGTTGCTTTTGGCCTATAATATCCAGATTATCTATTCTATTTCCTGTATCACTTTGCAGACGTCTTGCTTTTAATTCTGTCACTGTCTCCAATGTATATACTCATTCACTTATTTTTAGATTTCTATGTAAAATTAAACAGTATTCGTTCATTTTCCTAAATACAGTCTTTTCTTTGGAATCTTTACTGTTAAAAAGTCTAGATGTTGAATCTGACTTTCCTGTTTTCCCGTAGACATTTGCTTTCCTAGATTCCAAAATAGCAAGTATTTCAAACGTACCTCAGCATTACTCCATTTTAATTGAAGGCTTCCTGTTAGAATTATGTTCAGCACTCTGGGAGTTACAGTACATTGAAGAAAGTCACAATTAAATAAACAAATAAAAAATAAACTGGAGGGTAATATGTAGATATTTGTCTGCAGGAGATGAAGTCCTAGCTCCATGTTAAAGAACAGGAAGGATTTAAGTGTAGAGAAAAGGGGAGGCTGTTTCTATGTACCGGGCTATGTCACTGCTTATAGTTGCTTACAGCCAATTCCCATATTAATCTCCTTATATCTTTGTATGTATATCCTAATAGTCCTGTTTTTCTGGAGAACCCTAACTAATACAGAGAGTAAGCTGTTTATCATTATCAGAAGGGCCTTACAGTGACATAGCCTGGCACCTAGAAAGGGTGTTATGTATACCACTTAGCCGCAGAAAGGAAACCTGGACATTAGAGGGATGTCTGGCAGAGAGAGGGATAGAAATAGTCTTTCTTCGCTTATGATCAATGATCATAAAAGCCATACTGCTGACAAAGTCCAGTGCCAGCTCTAGAAGCTGTTGTATCCAACCTGCCCTCTTTAGTTCCACTGGGGGAAAGCATGGTCATTTACTCACTAAATACACCCCAAACCACACCAGAAGAAATAGGACCCTGAGGTCAGGGCACATGATGAGCCACTCCAGGGGAGCCCTGAGCATGATTACAGTGTTTGGTAATGAAATGTTCCACACTACTCTAGATGTTACATTGCATATTGACTACCCAACTCTCAACACACAGAGAGCCCTTCTGGAACTCATCAGCATCTCCATCTACCATTGCTGAGTCTTTTTCATTCTAATTAAGGGTTTCCAATTCTTAATTGCCCAAATCTCTCTGGGGGAGTCTCAATACACAAATCACAGATTGATTTGTTTGTAGTGGGACAAAATTACTGTTTTCCCCATAGTTTTAAATTCTCCTCTAAAGACCTATAAGAACCTATGATTGAGGTCATTCTTTATATAAAGTAGTAGTGTATTACAAGAGGGAAGATTCTGAACAACCCAATCCATCTGTAGACTCACCACAATCCATCTGTAGACTCACCATAGGTACAGGATACCAAGGTTTACAACCAGGCTCCAAGAGTAGAATAAAGAGAGGAATGAAGATTAGAGAAAAGCCTTTGATTTTCTACTCAATATTCTAAGAGGTGAGGGTGAACATTCACTCTTTCATTAAAATCAAGCCCAGATCCTTCATATTTTTGTCAGTAACCATAGAGTATATGAATATCCTGGAAAGTGAGTTGTTCCAAGGGCAGTTTCTAGATCCTCTTGGCCAGAAAACTGTCTTCCTTAAACCCAGAACCACGACTTCCACTGCTTAATCAACAATAAATAATTGCCTCCATTCTGGCAGAGCTAGAAGTCTGTAGAACTGATTGTCATACAGAAAAACCTTTATCATTTTTTTCTGCAATTTTTCCAGCGATCCAAGGACATTTGCATTCTCAGTTACAAGGAGTAGCAAGGCATGGGGCTATTATTTTAAATTCTGGGCATCATTCTAGAAATATAGGAATTAGGAATAATCTTCTGTGGAAGGATGTCTGAGTGTTGCAGGGGTTATTTGGACATCAGTGACATAGCCTGGTACATACTTCTAGTTGAAATAGTTAAGAAATCATATACTAGCTTCCATTGAGTTGATCCAGCTAGGTCCTAATTTTCATATCCAACCATTTTGAGAGGTAGCAATTCTTTAGAAAAAGATTGGTTCTAAATGTCAGAAATGACAACTCATGTCAATCTGTGTGCTAACTTCCATCAGAATACCTCTTGTTTTAGTATTAGGTATGTTTGAGTTGCACACAATTGTCATCTGACTCAGTTATCCTAACAATTTTTCATTCATTTTTTCTTCTCTCTCTTTTAATAGTCAACTGATTAAAACAAGATGAACACAGAGCCTCCCAGCAATGACTATCTCCAGGTGCACTCCCTGACTTCTGCTTTGGCTTATCATTTAACAATCCCTCTGACTCAGACTGTCTCCCACCAAGGCTGGATTTTGGTTGCCTGTTTCTACTGTGTGATCAAGACATTGGATGTGCTCAGATCCCAAGGGCCTTTCGCTGCCCTAGACACTCCTATCTAATCAGTATGAAAAATGTCCAATGTAGTAAATACCACTTTAATTATAAGCTTGCTTCAACTGGATTAGAATCAAAATAAGCATGCTTAAGAAAAAAATTAGATCTGAAAAGCAAAATTAACCAAAGAGCTTCAGGGACAGAAGTCCATTTCTATTTCATGATTAAGTGATTTTCTTCTGTAATTCTCATTTTAATATTCTCATTTCCACCATAAACCTACACCATCATCCAATCCCATGCATTTTTACTCAAGTACTTTTATTCTTTTTACTTGCCTTTCTGGTATGACTTCAGGTATACTGCCTTTCTCCACTTCAGGGCACCCCTAGTTTTGGATGCAGATGCTAAGCATTAAAGCTGTAACAGTAGAGGTTAGTTAGCCGTGGGAACAGTGACTTTAGAGTTAGGCTTGGTTTAAAATTCTGGCTCCAACACTTGTTAGCAGTGTAATCTTTTACACCATATTTACCCCTCTAAGCTTCAATTTCCTAACCATAGAATACTAAGAAATAATAGTTATTTTGCAGGGTAATTTTAAAGACAAATCAACCAATGTTGATACTGCCTTTGGCAAGAGGCCTGGTGAATGCAGTATACCACCTGACAAATGCTACTTGTTGATATGGGTAGGAAGATGCTCACCAGATCCATGTGTAAATCTGGAATCAGGAAGACTAAAGCTCAGACGCCATCTCTAGCACTTGAGTTGTGAGACTCTGGGCAAGTCGCTTAATCTCTCTTTGTTTTGCTGGCTCTTTTGCAAAATGGAGATAAAAACACCTGTCTCACAGGTGTCATTTCTGGGTGCTGTGTTGATTAATACAAGCTTCTTTCAAAAGTTAAGACTCAGTGGTATTTGTTTATAATGAATAAAGTGACCACCACCCACCTTTGAAATACCCTGCTAATGAGAAAGAAAACACGATCATCATCTTATAAAACTTTCCAACAGCAGGTATTCTTGTTCTGTCCTCATGGCCATAAATAATACCTGCTATTCAATTTGTCCAAATTGTTCCCTACCAGACTTCCGACTCCAGGCCAGGATCTCTGGCACTAAAACAGGCAGAGTAATGAACAAAGTATCCTCTGCTTTTTATGCATTCTACAGATTCGGAGTATAGTAGGAGGGCAACCAGTGCAGTTGAGCCTAGATCAAGGATGATAAGAGACTCCAAGAAACCACAGTGGTCTATTGCTGATAATGTTGAAAAACCAGATACCTCAGTTGTTCTAAAAATAGGGTTATTTTTTCTAAGCAGATATAAAAATACCATTTAGAGGCCGGGTGTGGTGGCTCACGCCTGTAATTTCAGCACTTTGGGAGGCTGAGGCGGGCGGATCAGGAGGTCAAGAGATCGAGACCATCCTGGCTAACACAGTGAAACCCCATCTCTACTAAAAAAGTACAAAATAATTAGCTGGGCGTGGTGGTGGGCGCCTGTAGTCCCAGCTACTCGGGAGGTTGAGGCAGGAGAATGGCGTGAACCTGGGAGGTGGAGCTAGCAGTGAGCCGAGATCGCGCCACTGCACTCCAGTCTGGGCTACAGAGCGAGACTCTGTCTCAAAAAAAAAAAAAAAAAAAAAAAAAAAAAAAAAAAAAAATCTAGAAACCAGCTATATCATAACAAGATATATAAAAGACAGAGTGTGATGGTTAATTTTACGTGTCAATTTGACTGACACATTAAAGGATGCCCAGATAGCTGGTAAAACATTATTTCTGGGTGTGTCTGTGAGGGTGTTTCTGAAAGAGAATGGCATTTGAATCAGTGGACTGAGGTAAAGAAGAGCTGCCTTCGTCAATGTGGGCAGCATCATCTAATCTGTTAAAGACCTAAATAGCACAAAAAGACAGAGGAGGAGTGAATTTTCTCTCTCTCTCTCTCTTTCTCTCTCTCCCCCTCTCCATGAGCTGGGACACCCATCTTCTGCTCTGAAATACTGGAGTTCTTGGCCTTCTGACTCTGGGACTTATGCCAGCAGCTCCTATTGTTTCACAGGCCTTTGGACCCAACCTGAATTACAGTCTGAATTCGTAGTTCTCCATCTTGCAGATGGCATATGATGGGACTTCTTGGCTTCCATAATCATGTGAGTCAATTCCCATATTAATCTCTTTATATCTTTATATGTATATCCTACTGGTTCTGTTTCTCTGGAGAACCCTAACTAATACAGAGAGTGAGATGTTTATCATGAGCAAAAAGGCCTTGTGACAGGTATACTATTGTCCCTAATGATTTGCTGCTACTCTCTGTGAGAAGACTATACTTCTCCACCCCACTGACATCAGGTTTGGTCACATGCTTGATTTGGCAAGTGAAATATGAGCAGTATGCCTCTTGCAAACAGAATCTTTGAGAGCCACTGGTAATTCTTTGTTCTTAGACATTTCTTCAAAAGATCTTCTCTAATGATTTCCTTATGCAGGGCAGAAGTCCCTGTTGGACTTGACTGGACTCTTCTTGAAAAGGTTGCAAAGATAAGCTAGTAGTATGCTTAGCATTTCACTTTACAATGTGGGAGCACGGCATCCTCAACTTTGGTTTTCAGTCAACACAAACTTACACATACACACACACACACACACACACACACCCTCATACATATTTATATTTATATGTGCTAGACTGTTGAGTAAATTCCCTGTCTTTTGTTATCTTCTGTGAGATAATTTAACTTTTTAATGCAGTTGGAAAATGTGGTGCAAATGATACTGTCGTAAATGAAAGAACTTCATCAACCTCCAATTAGAAGTTGAATAACTATGTGAACAGCATAATAAAATATCCCATTTCAGTAATCTACAACAGAAATTAGTTCAGGGAAGACTTTATTGAAAGGATAAGACTAATAAGCCCTAATTAAATGCATTTTAAAAATATTTCCTTCATTTCCGGACCAACACTGTCCAATAGAACTTCCGGCAATGGTGGAAGGATTCTACATCTGTGCTATCTGATATGGTAGCTACTAGCCACATGTGGAGTACTTGAAACGTGGCTAGTATGGCTCTGAAGATGAATTTTAAATTAATTTACATGAAATTAGTTTACATTTAAATTTATATAGCCCCACATATGACTAGTAGCTACTGAATTAGACAGTGCACCCTAGAGCCTGCATTGAAAGAGTATCTTTTCCTAATAACTGAAGTGTTCTTTATGTTACTATATTTGGAACTAAGAAGCTTATATGTATGTATATGTATAAGCTTATATCCATATACATATAGACTTCTTAATTGTATGCACACACATACACATACACACACACACATGCACACCCATGTCTATATCTTTCTAGTTATCTATTTATGCAAGTACCAGACAACCTTGCCCTTTTTTGTTTAGGCAACCATAGTATGCCATTGCAGAGCCAAGAAAGTATTTCCTGTTTTGTTCCAGACTTCCAGGAAGTACGGGTACTCCCATTGGAGATCTAATCTAGCTTTAGGGAAAAAATCTTGCAGAAAAGTATTTCCTCAAGACGAAATTTGCAAAAATGTAGTACCACATTTTAGAATCATAAGTCAAAGATGTTCTTATTCAATCCATCCATTGATCTAGAAAGAACTATTCCCAAATTATCCTGATAACTTACAATACTATATTAATAAATCTCTATAATTTAGTTCCTCATCTTTTTACTAGAAATTAGTTCTTCAAATGACCAGATTTTAGTTGCCCCTAATCCTTATATTGAAAATGAACTATATTTTTATTTCACTGTATAATTAAAGGAGTTTATGTACCTCATTTTAAAGGAACACCACTGCAAAGGTATGATGTTCTGAAATCTGTTGTAATTATAAGAACATGGGATTTGGAAAATACTTTGGGTTGTGAAGATGTAATTATTTGGGAAGCCTGGAAAGCTGGAGGCAGGTCTACTATCAGAGACATTTAGACACTGATGGTCTTTACTATGTGTGGATATGACCTTCCTGGTGGACTTTCTCAGGAAGCAGAGACCAGGGAAATCCTCGTTAGTCAGGCCATATTCGTCCTGCCTCAGAGAGGTTTCTTTTTCCTTGGCTGACTAAGACATGTAATCTATTCTTAATGTGGGTGTGGTGTGTTCTTTTTCACTTCATTATGGAGCATCAGAAAGACCTGATTTTACTTCCTAGTGTCAGTATGAGAATTAATTCATCTATAGGATTTAGTATAGCAACTAATATCATGCCATCAATAAATAACTACTGATTTTTTAATTGAGTTTTAAAACTAAAATGTAATTTTAACTAAAGAACAGAAACACTTCTAAGAAGCATATGATCTTTTGGAATAAAGTAAAGGACTATTCATTAGAAAAAGACAAAGCTATACCAAGCATACTGACAACAAAGCCATCCCCAAAAGTAAGATTTTAGTTTTCTATTAAAAAGTAGAATATAATGGAATGACTCAGTTCAAGATCAAGTTCCCTTCTATGGATAAGGTAGGCACTAACAGCATTGACCTTTATTAATATGAGAAAAGGAAATTAATGAATATAAAGCAGGAAAGCTGAGACACTCTGAGGTTTCCATGAACTGCTTATGATTGCTCACATGCCAGACTCTGGAATATTTCCCATATTTCATCTCTAGTTTCCCTCAGCCCAGCTGAGTGTAATTAATAAAGCTCTAAGCACCTGCAAGAAGCTCCCAGAAGCTACAGAGAAGGTAACCTTTTCTGTAGGCTAGTGGCAGAGAATGCTAGTTATCAAGTCTTACCTCCATAAAGGAAGTAATGCCGTCAGTAGGATTAGTCTCAAATAGTCATTGTGATATCTTTCACTTGGATTTTTCTCAACTCAGAAACCAGATTTTGAAAATGTTAGTACACTTTCAGAAACAAACCTGAAGAAGATAGTGACATTTTCCAAAGTAGCCGACCAGCATCATAACCTCGCTTAAGTAATGAAGAATTCAGACTTGTAGCAGAAGAATATTAAATGTGGGAGCAGCTATTTTTACAATGTTTAATGTAAAATGTCTATCAATCTTATATTGATTATGTCTAATGTTAAATACAATACATCAAGATTATTTCTCAAAATGTAAATAGAGCAGGAATCAGAAAGAGTGGATTTATCAGGATTATGTTTTATATTTGTCGTGCCTTTATTCCCCAGGAAAAATATAAAACTCTCTGCAGCTAAAGTGTCTACTTGACTGCCTGATGATGATTAACATTTAAGAATTTGCTCTGGGGGAAATAAGGTGGAAATTTAAATAGTGTTGCAATTTGCCGTTAGTGCTGTCTTTCACTGTCTATTTCCAAATGAGGACACAAGTAAAAGATAGTGGGGAAATCGCATGGACTATATAATATTCAGTACAACTCTCTTCCTCTCATTGATTCTATAGGTACATGCTGGTTTAACTGCATAGATGACTTTGTTTTTAAGCTGTTAGTCTTTAAAGAAACTTTAAATCTTCCTTATTTAGCAAATATTCCTATAGTCTTTGGATGCAAAATGTCTACATGTACATGTGGGCACAGAGATATATTTTATATTCATCAAACAGAATATCAATTCATTCCAAGTTGCAGAGTCACATCCTCTAAGAAAGCATTGACTCTCCTGATTGCTGATAATATACATCCCTCCTCCCTTGATGGATTATACCATCTAGTCCCTTTACTTTTGAACCCCAGCAAAGGGTCTACTATCCTATGAGATGAATCTAATTAAATTTTAGGGCATACTCAAGTGCTAGAAATAAACAAAAGTAAGAGCTCACATATAACAACAATAGTAATCCCCACAGCAGTCATTTAAATTAATGTTTGTAATCAAGCAACGTAAACACTGTAATACAAAAGCAGAACTAAAATCAGCATTCTACCCTATAAAACAGAGGGTAAGGGAGAGTGCTGGTAATATTGACAAAGATACTTTTACTTTACCCATGTAAACATCAGACTGTCTTGTTCTCCCTAGGCTTGCTTTTCATTCTTTGGTATGACAGTTCTGATTCTTCAGCCTCCCCATGAAGAAAAGAAAAATTCTCTTGAAGCTGAACTAAATTCATCAGCAAATGAAATTATATTCATCTGATAAAATGCTAAATGGAAAAGGCAGGTTTATTTTAAGCCGTCAACAGGCTGTTTTAGTTAATCATGCACAGTGCAGAAGACAGGAGTTTGGTTGCTAAGAAAATGTTTGGCATGTTTCCATGAGATCCATGTGACATGAAATGCATCTGTTCATTTCAATAGTGAAATAGAAAAAAATAAAATAAACAGTGCAGGGTATATTTGGTGAGTCACTGTGGAACACAAGGCCAAAATAACTTCTGTGTTGTCAGTTTATTCTATACAATCTTATTGTTATGACGTTAGCCTTTTCTTATAATTCAAAAAAATTTAATAGTGATTTTTTTTAGAAAATTAATACATATTCATTGTAGATAAATCAGAAAATACAAAATAAGAAAATTAAAATATGCCATAACACACACAAATACCAATATCTATATTGGTATGTGCATAGGAGGGGCTTAATATTTATTTGCTAAATGAATTAATATATATTTTACTTATAAATATGCGATCATACTGTAATACTTTTATAACCTGCTTTCTAAATTAAAAGACATCATGAACATTTTTTCTGTGTTATTAAGTATTCTTCTTTAGCATAATTGTAATAGTTTTCATTATTATGGGACCAGTAAGTTATCTGGAACTCCTGCAAAATTTCTTCAGTAGCCAGGAACTGAATGCAAGCATCTTCCCAGTAAGACTGATACTGTGGTGCTGATAGGATGAAATATGAATATGTTCAACATTTTTTTGCTGGGATGTCATACATATTCTCTGATTACTGAGCTAGTAAATGGAATCTCAGCTGTCCTGATTGTGTGTAATTCCATCATTTCTACCACCAGATAGAGACCATCACTGCTTACATAGATAACATGCCATTCACATCCAGGTGTACTAATGTGAGAGAGAATGGCCAAAGATAGCAATGAGCTTGACACACCCTTGCACGCTATTGTGGTCCTCAGAGTGAAGTAAGAATGACTATTGACTTCCACAACATCTTCAAGGTTTCTGCTGTGAACAGAGGCCAAACAGGAGAGTATTAAGTCACAACGTGGAAGAATATGTTGATTAATGAAGCTCTTACATAGACCAAAACGCTGAGAAGTTCAATGCACACGCAGAAAAGGAGAAGCAGAGAAACATAGTTGGTATCTCCTAAGAACTCTAAGAACTCACTTAACTCCACAGTCTTCACTAAGGACAAGGTGGAAAATAAGAAAATTTAAGGTCAGAACAATGATGGAGGGCAAACACAAGATTCTTGAAGATTCAATAAAATCATCAGCTAGCTGAGCAAGAACCAGCCTGCTGAGAAGAATCTGCGTATCAGCAGAAAAGCTGGAGAAGTCTGCAAGATCATCATCACAAGCTGTTATCAAGGAGCTGAAGACATATCAAGAGAAATGACTTACCAAGGGCAGAGCTCCTCTGTCACAAAGTGCCTCATCTGAAGCCACTATTAAAGCGGGTGATCATGCTGACCAGAAAGAAAGCACATTTCACAGACCTGCTGCAAAGTTTAAATATGTGACTAAGTCAGTTCAGTGGCAGTTTAAAACATATTTAAACATAAATTAAGCTGTAGATAAATAGATCAGAAAATGTGTAATAGCTCAAACAAAATAGAAGTTTATTTATTGCTCACTTAACAGTTGGAGGCAGGTGTTTCCTGGTTGGTGGACGTTTCTTCTCCACTTAGCAACTCAGGGACACAAACTCATTTTGCCTTCTCTTCGTCGAGGCTTCATATTCATCATCCACCTCCAGTCAGTGAAAGGAAAATGAGGGCTTGGAGGTGGCACACCTCCTTCTTTAAAGCTTTGTCCCAGAAATGGTATTCATTACTAGAACTCAGTCATGTGATCTAACTGCAGGAAGGCTGGGATATGTAGTCCAATTGTGTACTCAAGAACAGAAAATGGTTTGGTATGGAGGGGAGAAATAACAACCATTATCTGAGGTTGCTTAAATTTGGTCATATTTTAAATACTTTAGTACACTCCGGCAGTGCTGTAAATAAGCAAAAACTGAAATCCGCACCCGGATTCTGATTGCCACCAACTTCGTGTAATTTTTTTAAGGTATATAAAATTCATGTGTCGATGAATAAAGATCCATTTTAAATTGATACTATAAAAAACAAGTGGAATTTCTGGGTCAAATGTCCATACAGAATTCTATGGCTTTTCATTAAGTCATATCTAATTGACCTTGAGAAATTGTTCAATTTACATTCTTACCTGCAGTAGGTAAGAGTAGTTGCCTTCTGTGCTGTCATCCACATCACTGTTAACACTGTATACAGCATTCACATTTTTAAGTTTTTAAGAGACACATTATGATATTTTAACTGAGAGCACACACCCTAGAGCCATACTGCCTGGATCCGAATTCCACCTTGTCCTTGTTCTTGCTGAGACCTTTCTGTGTCTCAGTTTTCCTATCAGCAAAATAGGGTAATAATAGTACCTACTTCATTAGGTAATATTCATCTTTGTGAGGATTAAATGAGTTAATATGTAAAATATCTTGAACAGCACCTGATGCATAATGTCTAATGTCCTATGTTTTGCTGTTATCATTTTTAATCTGTCATACATCTTATAAGCATCTGATGCATAATAAGTCTTATGTCTTTTCTGTTATCATTTTTAATCTGTCTTATATGTTACAAACATTTTCTTCTGCATATTCCTTGTCTTTTGGCTTTATTTATAAAGCATTGCTTTCCATACAGACTTTAAAATGTTTTTATGCAGTAAACAATATCTAGACTTTCCTTTATAGCTTTCGTACTTCCAATTGTATCTTATAAAGGTCTTTCTCTCCCTCTTTTTTCAAGTCATTCATGTCACGTATATGTTTTTTAAATTTTTTCTTACTGTCTTAGTCTGTTGGTATTGCTATAAAGGAATATGGGAGGCTGGGTAATGTATAACAAAAAGAGGTTTATTTGGCTCATGGTTCTGGAGGCTGTACAAGAAGCAGGGCACCAGCATCTGCTTCTGGTGAGGGCCTCAAGGAACTTCTACTCATGGTGAAAGACAGATAGGAGCAGGCATCACATAACAAGTGAAAGGAAGAGCTGGGGGAGAGAAAGGTCCCAGGCTCTTTTTAACAATCAATTCTTGTGTGAACTGGTTGAGTGAGAACTCACTCACTACCACTTGGATGGCATGCAACCATTCATGAGGGATCCGCCCCAAGACCCAAACACCTCCCACTAGGCCCCACATCCAATATTGGAGATCAAATTTCAACATTAGATTTGGAGGGGACAAATATCCACACTATTTCACTTGTTTTCAGTTATTACTGAAAGCACAGTTTTTGGTGATTGTTTTGAAAAAGTCCTATCATTCTTTTTCCTTAAAGTTTCTACATTAGGGGTTTCCTTAAAAAAACCCTTGCCACCCATTTGCAGTTTAATTAATTTACTAACAATTGATATAAGTAGAGATAACGTTGCTTTCTAAATTGTTTTCTAATTATCCCATCATCGTTTATTATTCTGTGCTCTGATTAAAGGGGCTCGTTGAAGGTTGGTATCTCCCTCATTCATCAGAGGTTGACTTGACTGAAGCCACATTCCTTGTTTTGTTTTAGAGTCAGTTAAGAGATAGGTCTGTATGTACAGGCAACTCTCAGTTACCAGCCCATAGATAACTCACTTTGGAGATCAATGAAATAAAAAACCAGACTGAAAAAATCATCTCAGCCTGGGCTCTTCACACTGCTTTCTACTGGGCTCTGCTCAGAAATGCCAGCTAACTTTAACTTTACATATGTCAACTCGGAAGAACGATTTTTTAAAGGTATATAAATGTTTTACAGAGCTAATTACAAGTGAGTTTGGAAATTTCTGCCATCTAGCTATCTGTGCATTATGCTCTTCAATGATTACAAGTAATGGAAAGCTGAATGTTGTTTTTGAAAAAATGAAAACCACATGTCATTCCCAGAATCAGACACTGCTATGATTTTATAGAATGAAATCAGAAGACAGAAGGGACTCAAGGAAATTTAACAGAAACAAGTCACCCAAAGTAGACATAGATTTTTGACTCTGAAATGTAGAATTAGTCAATCAACAGCCCATAAAACTTTTTCTATAAGACCCCTCATTTTCATGGAGGGCTCAAGTATTCATCAGTATTCTATGAAAAAGCAGTTCAAAGAATCTCAGATGTCATCACAGCTTTTTTTAAATGCAAAATATCTTAACAAAGGTATGGACCTTGGACTTTGAAACCTAATCTTGGCTTGACACGGGGGCTCACGCCTATAATCCTGGCACTTTGGGAGGCCGAGGTGGGTGAATCACTTGAGGCGAGGAGTTCAAGGCCAGCCTGGCCAACATGGCAAAACCCCGTCTCTACTAAAAACACAACAATTAGCCGGTGTAGTGGCAGATGCCTGTAATCCCAGCTACTCAGGAAGCTGAGGCATGAGAATTGTTTCAGTCCAGAAGGGGAAGGTTGCAGTGAGCCAAGACTGTGCCACTACACTCTAGCCTGGGCTACAGAGCAAGACTGTGTCTCAAAAAAACAAAACAAAAAACAAAACTCAAAAAACAAAAAATCTGGTCTTAAAATAATTGTCACTCAGTTATGGTCTACATCAATGCTTCTCAAACTATCTAAGGTGAAGAACCAGGGTTTTTTCCCATCAGAAAGAGAATGGTTCTCTGAAATATAATATAAATTGCTAGAAAGGTGAAATGAAAATATAAACAAATATAAATAGAAGCCCATTTGTTTATTATTAGATTTAGCAAACATAAAATTACTATGTCAAATTGCTAAAACAGTTTGTAAATCTAACTTTTAATTTCTGCTTTTATTTCATCGACAACCTAGTAACAGCAGGCTGATGTGGGTCCACTTACCACACTTTGAGCAGCACTGTTCCATGCCATTTCTGGCCCAAACCAATGCATTTTTCAAAGCTAAAAGCTCCTATGACATTAGAGAATGACGAAGAAAAAAACCAATTTAACTGTTGCATATGTAACTAGAACAAATGTTACAACTTCCTTATTCCTGTGATCTTGTAGAGTTTCCAAAACATGTCTTTTGACCTGATATTTGGTTCTGAATTGATAAAATTATGATACACTTGGAATCCCTCACTCTGTAAGTAATGTCTAAATCCTAAAGTGCTGCTTGTGTAGCATATTCCCTTTTCCAACTGCAATTTATTCAATATTTGTTTTCTACGCCTAATAACTTTTTAAAAAAACAATCAATGCCCATGAATTTAGTGCCATGTGGGATGGTACATTACATGAAGCTTTACATTCTGGTTTTACTCCAAGTAAGAATTCTCTGGGTTCCCTTTGTTCTATAGATTCCTAAATTAGGAGCTCTTGGCCTCTTAGGCACTGGCTCAGCCTTTCTCTTAAACACTGAAAGGACTCCTTGGACCCAAATAAGAGCATTCATGGAGATCATTTTACCGACTTCCTTTCCTCTACCCTTACTCCTGCCCTTTCAGCATCTTTTATTTTGTTTTGCTTCTGATGTATACCATTCAGTATGATTAGACTGGGGAGGATACTAATAACCACAGTTATGTTATCAAACTGTGGGAAGCTCCATTTCTTGACTCTTCTTTTTTTTTTTTTTTTTTTTTTTTGAGACGGAGTCTTGCTCTGTCACCCAGGCTGGAGTGCAGTGGCCGGATCTCAGCTCACTGCAAGCTCCGCCTCCCGGGTTCACGCCATTCTCCTGCCTCAGCCTCCGGAGTAGCTGGAACTACAGGCGCCCGCCACCTCGCCCGGCGAGTTTTTTTGTATTTTTTAGTAGAGACGGGGTTTCACCGTGTTAGCCAGGATGGTCTCGATCTCCTGACCTCGTGATCCGCCCGTCTCGGCCTCCCAAAGTGCTGGGATTACAGGCTTGAGCCACCGCGCCCGGCCTTGACTCTTCCTAAAAAATGTGAACTTAATCTTCCCGAGAAAAGAAGCATCCATTGTTATGCAGTTTATTTTATGCTATGACAACTGCATTTTACTGTTTAGACTTCAAATAGAAATTTTCTTCAGCAGTATTGCTTAATGTAACAAAATATTGGCCTTTAGAATATCTTTAAACATTTGTAGAGATGGAAAAAAATTAAACCATTTATTCACCTTAGGGTATAGTTCTTTCAACCACCTTTGATTAAAGCATGTTTAGAAAGTCAGTTTATGGTTAATATAGTAGGTAAAATAATTAAGCAAAATTTTAGTGTCAAGTGTTCAGTAAAATGTCATTGCACACTGTTGATTTTATCACAATCTATCTTAGCTCACTGACCTTACTGACAGCTCTGTCTTAGCATTAACCTAGGAGCTGACCTTGTTTTTTGTTAATTGCCATCCTCTTTCATTCCTTAAATTTGTTATACTATTATTTTAAAAAAGAAAAAACCTGCTAATGTGCAGGTTCACATTTACCCAATAGATACCACTCTGAGAGCATTTATATGCTACTCAAAATATATACTAAGCATGATTATACATATTAACAGCAACTATAAACAGATAATTTCTAAGCCCTACCCTAGATAAGTTTTAATTACTCAACAGAAGGATAAATTCCATTAATAGTCTTAAGAGTTTCTCTGGCCGGGCGCAGTGGCTCACCCCTGTAATTCCAGCTCTTTGGGTGGCCGAGGCAGGTGGATCACCTGAGGTCAGGAGTTGGAGACCAGGCTGGCCAACATGGTGAAACCCCGTCTCTACTAAAAATACAAAAATAGCCAGGTGCAGTGGTGCATGCCTGTAATCCCAGCTACTCAGGAGGCTGAGGCAGGAGAATCACTTGAGCCTGGGGGCGGAGGTTGCAGTGAGCTGAGATTGTGCCGTTGCACTCTAGCCTGGGCAACAAGAGCGAAACTCTGTCCAAAAAAAATAGTCTCTCTTGGTCTACTTCAGAGAAAAGATTGTAACAGCTGGAAGAAAGAAAAGTATCTGAATATCCAGAAACAAGGCTTTCCCCTGGGATGGGGAGAGAGGATGAGAAGACCATGGTGGAGTCCACCACACATGCCTGGGGCTATTAATTAGTAAAACTTGGCTCCAATGTCAACAATGTTATGACCTAAAAGGCTTTAGGCAAATGATAGAGTTTATGTCCAGTCCCAAGGCATCCTCCTGTTTTCCAGGACCTGTTCTACCACCTCCATGAAGTATCCCATCTCTTCCATCCTCCTTCCTCCTCTGGGCCCTTATTCCTTTCAATATCCTGGACACATGGCTGCATAGAAATCAAGCCTAGGGAGCATCACCATATTCTTTTATCTTGTTCATGAAAAAGTGAGAACACTTCTAAAGCATTTCTAACCAATCCACACATCTTCAATACCTGGAATTTCACAAATGAAAACCTACTTCTCACATTCATTTCACTAATTATCAAAACCTCTTGTGTTTGAGATAAAAACCAAGGCACCTATAGCTGCCTCTGAAATTTAGCGTTTTGATTAAATGCTACCAAAAACCATTGCTGGAGTATATATTTTCAATTCGAATAACTGCCTGCCCTAGGGTCTGGATTAAAATGAAATAGAATAAGTATTTACACATAGATTGTTTGTTGAGGTATTTTAAAGTAAATTACAGGCCACATAGCACATTCCTTTAAAAAGTCAAGCTTTGTGAAACAGGATTACATTTAGGATGTTCTCTTGCTCATTTCCTATTCATTCTTAACCCACAGCTTTCCAGCTTCCATCCCTACTATCACCTTGAAGGCTCCGACAAGGCCCTTTATAACTTAGATGCTAAACCCAGTGTCAAGGTCCCAGCACAGTTCCTGAGAGAGACTTTTAAAGTATTAATGTTCTTTTCTGTAATTTTAGGCAAAGTCAAACATGTCTCAATACTATTTTTCCCTTGCCACATATTCTGAATGTTTTAATTATAATTTTGAAAAACCTTGATTCAGGTATAAGACGGAAGAGTCTGTAAAAGTAATTAAGTGGAATAATTATACAGCAAATGAATTTCAACCCCCATGAAATGACCCCCCCCCAAAAAAATCCATTTATTTCATTAAATCCCCAAGCTCTTCTGAAAGTGCTCAGACTGACGACCCAAACACATAAAAGCACCTGAAGATAATGATTAATAAATGCCTCTGGAAAAAACATAACTAGTAAAGATTCTTTTCTTTTATGGGCAAGTTAGGGTCCACATTTTTCTAGCAAAATTTGTAGAACAGAGCCTACTAATTGTTAACAACAAGATTCTTTCCTGTATTAAATGTGTAATATTTTCCTGTACATATCAGTTTTAACTTCTCTTCAAATACTCTAGACCGAATAAAAGAATTAGAAGTAGGTGATATGTTCATAGAGGCATTTCTAGGCAGGCAATGGTTATGTTATAATACATACCGTTCTGAGGCTGTCTGAGTTTTAATTGAACACAAACAGGAAATGCACATTTTTCCACTCAACATATTTGAGTGCTTTCCCTCCCATAGAATGGAATGTTGGGAGTGCCTTTATTTTCATTCAAATGGGTAATATATATGTGCATGAGATGTGGGAAATGCCACTAGTAATAAGTGAAAATTTAACTTGAGAAAAGCGTCAGTTGCAGGGAAATAAGAACAGATTCAGAGTGGTTTTGGGAAGCTGCCAAATCGTGAGTAGAAACATGTTAAAAAATCCTTCTCCTGTTTTTTCTGACACTCAGAATTTTGAAATCTCCTTTGATCATCTTTGAAGCAGCCCCACCATTCCCAGAAAAAGCTGCAAAGAGCAGAAAGGATAGCTGTGTGAGCGAAAGTCATCCTTTAGGAAGGAGAGAGATTCAGGTTCTGATTCAACTAACATTTAGGGTGTTCCTGGTAAGTTTCAGACACCATGTTTGGTGATTTCTCAAATAGTAACATGTTATTATGTACTATTGTGTACTTGTATTCAAATATCCCAGCTCAAGAAGGGAATAAAGAGAAAGTGTATAAGTGCATATATATTTATCTTTGTCTTTTAGATTATGTGTATATATGATATGGGCAGGAGGCAGAGAAATACTGAGTAGAGGTGGGTGGTTTCCCGGCAAAGGCCCCATTCTCAAGCTGGAAGCCCGCGGCCCTAAATTAGAACAGGTATTCCTGTTTTCGTGCCCAAATTTTACCTTTTGTCCCGCCACACACCTCTATTCTATACGCATATAAACCCCAAACTCCAGACTCCATGAGAAGACAAACAGAACAAAAGAGCAGCAGAGAAGGAGAGAAGAGAAGGAGCATCTGAACGTCTAGAAGAGTTCGGCTGGGGATGGTTGGAGAGCAGATCGGCCACAGGACAGCCACATTTCAGGGGAAAATCATCTTCCCAACCCATCCACTTTTTAGCAACCCATCCATCCCATGGAGCCACCTCCAGCACTCAATAAAACCCCCACATTCACCATCCTTCAAGTCCATGTGGGACCTGGTTCTTCCTGGACACCAGACAAGAACCCGGATACCAAGAGTGTACTGAACTGGATAACACTTAAGTCCTCTGTGGATGGCAGAGCTAAAGGAGCACTGTAACATGTCCACTGGGGCTTCAGGAGTTGCAGGCACCCACCGCTAGGTGCTACCGTGGGATTGGAGCCAAAAAACACTTGCCCCGGCTCCTGCACCTGCCCATCTGCGTGCTCCCCCTCCTGTAAGGGGTTTGAGCACACACTGTGGTGGGCGAACAGAAAAGCCACACCCCGTTGCACATCCTGTGAAGGAGGTCAGCAAGCTATCCCATTTCATATGTATATATACACAGATGTGTATATATGTATGTATATATTAATTTAACAATTCCAGTGATTCACCTATTGTTTTAATAATGAGTAAATACTACTGTGGAGTTTATACCTGGAATAGGTTTAGTAAAAAGTTGAGGAGTCAACTCTCCCTTGGCTAATCTCAGTTCCTAATTACTTCTCATACTGTGAGCATCTCTCTGTGTACACAGTGACATGGGTGTTTAAAGATAAGTATTTTTTCGTATAACATGACCCTTAAACATCAGCCAAATTTCCCTCATACTTTTACAGAGGAATTAGTAACTTCTTATAATGCCGGAATTAAAACTGGTTGTGTTCAGTAGCCTGCCTCTAAGTAAGGGTTTTTTTTTTTTCTCCTAACATTTTGAATTTAGAGCCTAATTCTGATGAAAAAAAAAAAAATTCTTCACTGAAATCTGTTAGTTGAACTCTCAAAAAAACCTTGTGAGGATTAAGAGGTCTGTTAACAGTTAATAACCACGTTACTCCATCTGTGGCAGTAGCTTTCCCCTTTCTTCAGGGAACTGCATCATCCGGACTCCAGCCTCCTGGTTCAGGTAAGGACCGGTCATTATGGCTTCCTGCTCCCTGGCCATAAGGAAGGTCATGTAACTCCAGATGACCCAATGAGAGTGACCTTTTAACCTGGTCCCTGTGACTGGTCCAGAGAAACACGCTTGAGGCTAGGTCCCTCAGTGTCCTCTCTTAGAGATTTTCTGATAGAATTGACAGGAAAGAGTTTTTCTTGCATCTCTGATGAGGTTCTGTGAATATGTTATCTTCAAGTGTCTGCATGCCATGTCCCCACCTGATAAAGATATCTGCATATATGAAACCAACACTCAGAGAGGAACAGAGATGTGAGAGGGTCCTGTCAGCATCCTTTGTGCAGTCAGCCTGGAGGCCAGATCCTGCCCTGTTCCTGCCCAAGGCTTATCTTGTTTTGTTTTTCATTCTTTATTTCAGAATCCTAATTATTGCCCCTTTGGCCTCGAGGTAGTTTCCTCCATGGATGATTCAGTATTGCCTCTGCTTCACTGGAGAGAAGAACTTAGTCCGTAGGGAAAATAACTTGCTAGTAAATGACAGAACCAATCAGTTACTAGAACCAAACCTATGTGAGGTACAACATCAAAGTTTACAAGGCTGAGATTCGTGGTTATCAGTGATTTTGTAGATTGGGACAAATTTTATTTTTTTATTTTAAGGGAGAGAAACTCGTTTTCCATTTAGACACTGGCAGAAAGTCATCTTAGAGGAGATCTTTTTCTGGGAAAAGTCAGTGAGTCCCCTTCTGTTATGTAAATGACAACAATAAACACTATTTCTGGAGCAACATAAGACAGAAACTTTGGGACTCCACGAGAGCTTAATTTTGTAGATTCTTGTGAACCCATTTATAAAAGCCTAATGCTTTCTGAAAAGAAAAAATCGAGACCCAACACCTGCTCCCAGAGATTCAAATTTAGGAAAACTTGTTGGGGTAGATTGGAATGATCCTGACCAAAATCCTAGTCAGGAAAGAACAACAGGGCCTTTGTGTTGCTGAACAACAAGCAATTTCAGCTCTTCCAGATGTGACTAATTAGATGTATTCACTCAGCAGCTTTTCACTGAGATGAGAGGACAACTCAGGACCAGCTCTAAGCAGTGCAGATCACCACCTAAAGGGAGGGTCATTTGAATTGACTGACATGCCAGCCTCCCTCAGGATCTTAAATGCCACCCACTGAAATCATTTTTCTTGGGATCTTCCATGTTTAGGGGGCTACCCAAACCCCTGGGTCAGTATAGGGAACCTAATGACAACAATAGACAACAGTTAGTGAGGCCTTCCATGTGTCAGGCCCTATGATAAGAGCCTAACATTAATGTTCACTACAAACATATCTATGGTATTATCTCTTTCACCCCCATCATTCTCACTCCTTTAACCGTGCTTTGTGTTTTTCATAGCATGTACCATTGCTAAAATTATATATTTATTTGTTTCATTTTTTGTTACCTGACTCAAACTAAAATGTGAGCTCTATGAAGAAAGAACTCTGTGTTGTTAACCCTCATAGGCAGGTTGCTGGCAGACAGTGGGTTTCCAATGAAAATTCATTGAATGAATGATAGTATTATGTGATTTTATTATAAAAACCTTATGGGACAAGTTTTTGATGGGTTAAGTAAATTGTACAAGATAACATTGCTGGCAAGTAACAGAATCAAGACTTGAATTCAAGTGTGTATGACTCCAAAGCCTTTGCTTTGAGCCACCAAGTTATTCTGGCTCCCAATATACAGAAGTGGTGGCTGGGGTACCCAGAGCATTTAGTAAGTAATAGAAGGAAACAATGAGAGAGGAAGATTAACTTTAGTCATGTTAGGGAGATAATATATTTTCTCCTCATTGCTCATAAACTTGTACTTGGGATAGACCCCTATAACAAAAGACAGATTAACAAGAGAAAAATAAACAAATTTACTAATGCATGAAGTGCACATCACATGAGAGAAATCCCAGTGAATAGTAACTCAAAGCAGTAGCTTGGAACTCTGGCTTATATAGCATCTTCAACAAAGAACGAAAAATTAGAGAGAAATGCCAGAATGAAGGAAAGCAGTTCGGGGCTTCCGAAGCCAGAAACTGTGGAAGATAAATATATGAGAAGAAACTAATGAAGTAACATTTGATATCAGATTCCCCTGGCACTGTCTCTAGGCTGATAACAGTTGTCTCCTGTAAGGGAGAATATCTATACTGTTTTTAGGCCGAAAAGGGGAAGATAGAGCTCTTCATCCATTTACTGCTTCATAGTTACCTTTAGTTCAAAAATAATTTTTATATCCGTGAGGCATATTTGGAGGTGATATGTTATGGTTTCCTTCACCTACTTCACACCTCTGCCCAGGAACTGGTCTTGCCACCAATATTTACTAAAGCATAAGCTTTGAGGTTAAATCCAAGTTCCAGGAGGCCAAGTAATAGAACTTGGTCACAAGGATCACAAGGTCAGGAGATCGAGACCATTCTGGCTAGCATGGCGAAACCCCGTCTCTACCAAAAATACCAAAAATTAGCCAGGCATGGTGGCAGCGGGCGCCTGTAGACCCAGCTACTTGGGAGGCTGAGGCAGGAGAATGGCATGAACCCGGGAGGCGGAGCTTGCAGTGAGCTGAGATCACGCCACTGCACTCCAGCCTGGGTGACAGAGGGAGACTGTCTCAAAAAAAAAAAAAAAAAAAAAAAAAAAAAAAAAAAAATTCAAGTTCCATGCCTGATTCTCCCTAATTAGGGGAACTTAAGACCACCTAACGTCTCAGAATCTCTTTCTTCATCTGCTATCTCCTAAGGGTTGTAACAAGATTTAAACATAATAATGATGGCAATGAATGTAGAACAGTTGCTGCTTCAATAAATTCCAAATAAATAGTAACAGTGATCCCAAAGACAGAGATTGGTTGTCACACAAGGAAATGGCCCAGCTCTCTTCTGCCTCCAGCCTGCACTTCGCTGGGTTCCAGCCAGTACTGCTGATGGTCATTTGCTAACTGATCAGCTACACCATCCACTTATATTAGATCCTTTTAAAAAACTCTTCCTGTTTCCTGATGATGCCCCTAGAAATGCAATAAGATCCCAAATGTGAATACTTGAAAGGGCCTTGCTTACAATGAATATAATTCTGTCACAACTACCCAGTGGAAGAACTATTCCTTCTATGAAGGAGTGCCAGCCCTCTGCTCTGCAAACCAAAAAAAGTTTTAATATTTACTTTCAAATGTCTATGGAAAACATCTGGGCTTGAATTATTTGGAGTTATTTACTCAGGGCTATCACAAGGAGCCAGGAGAAGTACACAGTCTTCTGACAATTAGTTGAGGAGGCGTTTACTGCTGTTCTTACATACTGTAACAGAAGAGGTCACCATTCATATGTCTATTTCCCTTACTGTGCATCTTCTCTAATTTTCAATCATGAGGACCTCTTCTTGATGTCAAGAAATGTTATATAATACAATCCCTTCCCAAAAGCAGTGGTCCATTGACTGAGGAAATACATTATGAAAAACTGCTATTGTGAATTAACTAAGAATGGAAATTTTATGAATCACATTAACATCTATGTATATTTGGAAAATGGTAGTACATTTCTGCATGTAACATTTCAGCTATCCAGTAAACAGCCATCCAGGAAACTAAGAATCCCTTGCATTAACATCCTGGCGCCACAGAGACCTACATCCTGCAGGCTGGGAACCAATGTCTAAAGGTATTTAACTGAGAGTTTGGAGAAGAAAGTACTACAAAGTTAAGTTGAACATTATCTTTCTGAGTGGTCTATAATTCTACTAATGACTGCTGAATTTAAAAATCAAAATAATGATAGGCTGACTGTAAATAGAATTTTGTTTTTGAAACAGGAAAAACATGAATTTCTAGTTGCTTTGGAGTCTAATATTTAACTACGGTAGACTGATCTAAGCCTTGGCAGGATACGAGACATAATTTGAAACCATGAAGGTATAAGCCCAAGGGAACAATGTGTATAATGCTTGAATTATGTTCAAATGATCAGGGGGATGGCCATGGGGATTTCTTTATTAAAATTATTGAACAGGAAAGTGCCTTCAACCACAATATAAGAGGCAATTTGCAATTACTGTTCTACTTTTCCTCTACTTTCCATTTTTATTTTAGTGCACAAGCAGTTTGTGGTAAAATCAGCTTTTGCGTCTCTTGGACTTATATTTTTACAGGAAAAGATTTACTTCAGTTTTCATTTTAATGCTACCATGTAACAAATTGCTCTAAACTTTAAAAAAATCTGCTTTCTGGTCTCTTTACTTCCTTTTTGTCATTAAATGATTAGGAAGATAGCATTGTTGAGATCTTAAAGATTCTGAGGATGAAACATATATTTATGCTACATTAAGGAAGTGAAGCATTTCTTAAATCAGTATTAAAAGTGGAGTCAAATAAAATGTATTTATTTTAATCTCTTTGGGTTGATTTAGCTCTGGGCTATCCAAAAATGAATTTCTTAATATGAGAAATCACTGTTCAAAATAAAATTATGACTTTGAAAATTACATACTACAAGCCCTAGAATATAGTGGCACTCAAAAACTGATTATTTTTCATGGGCCTGGGGATAAAAATGCTACTATTTGTTCAGTTAGTATTTTTTTCTTTACTTCAAGACTTTTGATTTAGAATTAAAAGTTAAGTTCTAGAAAAAATGTTTCACAAATGAACATGTGCATAACATACACATACACATGCAAAACAGTGTATGAAAGTACTTTGTAAATTAAAAGGTAATATTGAGCCCATACCCATCAATATTTTAATGAAAGCCTATATCACAAAAAAGTGTTGACATTCATTTATTCCTTCATTTATCCATTCAACAAGCATTTGTTGAGTAATAGGAATTCTGCTGTGTGCTTAGGATTCAGTTCTCACAAGGCAATAGAGAAGCCTTGCATTTTAGGCTCTGGAACCTGCATTTGAATCCTAGCTTTGTCCCTTACTTATTGTGTGACTTTGGGCAAATTATGTGATCTTTCCATGCCTTGATTTTGTCTTCAGTGAAATGAAGATATTAATGACATCTAACTCACAGAGATGTTCTGGAATGGTGGTTTATAACCTACCTTGGCCGTGTGTTAAAATTACCCAGAGAGCTTTTTAAAAATACCAATACATTCCTCAGCTACTATAGTTCTGGTGAAGTGATAACAGAGACTTGGACTCTGACAGCCAACCAATAGTGTCATCTTGAGGACACCCAGTTATGGTTTTTCCTGACTCCCTCAAGAGGAGCCCACTATAGGCTTGCAGGTGGAGTTTTGACCAATCATAACTTTCTCCATATTATCCTAAAAGAATATGAAAGGGCCGTAATCTTTAGATCAGGCTACATCCTATAATGAGGAGCCAAAGAACCTGGTTTGTCTTTTACCCTGCCATGAATGATAGCTTGATCCAAGTAGACGTGAGAACTATTTCATTAGATATTCCACCAGAGGAGAAACTTACCAAGGATTCAGTGGCAATTTGTGGAAGATTTATGTCATCAAATTCAGAATGCCACCATGGCAAATATCACCAATGCTGATAAAACCCGTATTTTGGCACCAAAAAGCTTTCTCAGGTCTGCTCTGACACAGAAATAGCCTACAACATGTCAGGTTCTCTGGACAATGGTACTGATGTCTGAAGGATGGAAGTAAAATGTGAGGAAATTACGTGTGCAGACTCACCTGTGCAACCCCCTTGATTCACAGGTTCAGAAGCAAAAGCATCCCGTGAAGTCTAAGCCAAGGTCATTGCAGCTGGGGGAGAAAATGGTTCCATCCTGAGCTCTGAATGAAGCCTCAGTGGTGAGTAACTGATTCCCTAACACCCCTGAATCTGGAATGACTAGGCCCGAAATGACCAGAGTTGCTGAGAACTGTATGAATGTCTTCCTTTGTTCATGGATATTTAGCGAGGCATTGAATTTGTTTCCTATGGTTGCTGAAACAAATTACCACAAACCTAGTGGCTTAAAACAAAACAAATCTATTTTTTTATACTTCTAGAAGTCAGAATTTAGAAAATGGGTCTTATGGGGCTAAAATCAAAGTATTGGCATGGCCACATTCCTTTCAGAAGCTCTAGGGTAAAACCCACTTCTTTGCCTTTTATAGCTTTACAGGCTGCCCACATTCCTTGGCTTGTGGCTCCTTTGCATCTTCCAAGAAGCAATCACATCGTGACCTGTGCTTCTATGGTGATATATCCTTTGATGACTCTCCTGCCTCCCTCTATCCCTTATATGAGCTCCTGTAATTGCATTGGGACCATCTGAGTAATCCAGAATAATCTCCCTATTACAAATTCTAAATCATATCTGTAAAGTCCCTTTTGCCACATAGGATAACATATTTACAGGCTCTAGGGATTAGTATGTGGACACAGGCATCATGGGACAAAACATGGAATTACAGAGGTCAAGGCAGAGTTAACCTTCAATGCTGAGGGAAGAGTAGGGCAGGGTGACTTAAACTTCTCCTTCTCCCTCCTTTGACAGATGTTGAGTTTGGTATATTTAGAATGCACAGCAGATAAAAGAATTGTTAGTCTGTAAATGCCAAGAGACATACAGCTTGATGATTTATAGAAAAAAATCTCTTAGCTTTTATAATATTTAATAGTTCTTCATTTTTATCATTGAGAAGCAGGTTAAATTCCTCTTCCTTTAGTCTCCTATAGAGGCACACTTCACCCTAGAAACAAAGTGCAGTGTGTATGTTATAACCAACACAGCCTTCTCTTATCACTCTGCTTACTATTGCAGAAACTGATTGAAGAAAGGGTTCCCCAAATCTGTTTGGTCTGAAATACAGTTGAACTCAAACTGTATTTGAAAATAATCCTTACCTGAGAGTAGGCATGTCCTTGCCTGTGCCTGCCAGTGATGCAGGGTATTTTCTCAACCCCTTCACAGGACTTGCGGCAAGGGTGCCTCATTTACTCAGCCTGCCCTGCTCAACCCCTCTCAGGAGGGAGTGTGCAAGCAAACGAGTGTGGAACCAGAGTGAGCAAGTGCAGGAGCTGGTCAGTGGCCCAGCAGGAGCAAACTCCATTCACTTGGGTTCACCAGGCTCCACCTGTCATGAGAGGGAGTGTGAGAGTGAACAAGTGCAGGAGCTGGTCAGTGGCCCAGCAGGAGCAAACTCCATTCACTTGGGTTCACCAGGCTCCACCTGTCATGAGAGGGAGTGTGCGAGTGAACAAGTGCAGGAACCAGCTGGTCCCTTCAGTGCTGGCAGGAGCAAACCCCACTGGCAGAAGCAAACTCTGTACAGGCCCCTGGGACCCCAAGGCCCCAGAGGGTGTGTCACAATGCTTCTTTGCTCCACTGCCTGCAGACAGCAGTGTGTTTTCAGCTCAGTGGGCCTTTTGCTTTGTCACATGCAGTGGCTGCCCTTTGCCAGCAAGGGCAAAGGGCCAGTGTGACAGCCTTTTTGGGTACTCATATGTGGTGCATCCCAAATTCTTGTCCAGTGCCCAAGAGAAATGAGGTCACATGGACAAATTGAAGAATGGTGAATGTGGAGAATTTTATTGAGTGATGAAAGTGGCTCTCAGCAGAAAGGGAAGCTGGGAAGGGGATGGGAAGGGTAGGTCACTCTCCCCTGAAATCAAGCTCCCTCTCTGCCTCTGTCTTCCAAAGTCAAGGTGCCTCAACCAGCCATTGTCTCTGAAGTTAAGTCACCTCACCCTGATGTCCAGCCACTTCTCCCCTCTGCTGGCTGAGTCTGGGATCTTTATAGGCACAGGATGGGGGGCAGGGCAGGCCATAGGTAGTTTTAGAAAAGGCAACATTTGATTGATAAAAAGACATTATTCAGAAAGAACCAATTAGGAGAGAGCAGGCACACACAGGGATGGAAATTCTTCCTTTGGGCCATAGTGACTTCAGCTTTTCAACTTGAAGGTGGAGTTTTGCCAGGGACCTGACCCTGTCTGCCCAGAGTTCTCTGCCTTGGTCACAATTACCAGCACTAGGGAAGTAGGCAAAACAAATGGCAAAGCTTTTCCAACCCTTCCATGACTTTTAAATCTGCTGTTTTAGATATTCTTAATAAAAAAAGTACTGATTTGTTTTAATTGTTTCGAGCCTTCCTTATGAGTGAATAATTATACTGTGGATTGTCTTTTGAACCAGGTAAATACTGCCCCAAAATAGCCTAGTTTCAAATATCAGGCTTTAAATCATTTTGTTTTGCTTTTTAAATGAATCTTTCTCTGCTGAGCCATAGAGGTCAGGACAGAATAGCTATTTGAACCAGCTATTCTGAATAGCTATTTGAATAGCTTTAGAACTAATGTGCTTTTTCCAACATCTTTAGGGAAGCAGTGTATTTTACTCCCTGCATGTGGTATGCTATTGTGCACTGTGAAGGCCTGGATTACAATTCCTGGTTCTCACAGTGCACAATAATATTTGCACACTGGAATTCATCATATGTGGGGCACAAAACAGCCAAAGAACTTGGCAGATACCATCCAACTTGTGAAATAGAAAGCAAAATCAATGTAAAACACTCCAGCCTATTTGTTTTCTCCCATCCCCCAACATATGATTAATTCTGATCCTGAATGATTCTTACTCTCTAACATTGGGAAGCATCTTCCAGATCTCAATAGCCTGTGAATCTGTGTACATAACCCTCCTCCTCCTGGGACTAGGAAACCAACCTTGACATTCATATTATTTCTTCTTCAAGATTCTGAGTTGACCTTGAAAAGTCCAGAACTTGGGCAGTCTTCTCCCAGAGCCACCCTGGGCATCTGTTCTTTGCTAGACAAGCCTTGTCCGTCCAACCTCCAGAGGAAGGCTTTCAATCCATCCCTGAGTTTGAACCACACTCTGGCTTCCCACACCCAGGATCCTGGCCAAGATTATTTGAAGACATCTAGAGTTTTTTGTTTTTTTTTTTTCACTTGGAACTCAAGTTGCATGTTTTTCTTACTGAAGTTTAATGTTTGGTTTTATCTGCATTCTCAGAAACAACATCATCCTCTTCTGGTTGAAAAATCCCTGATTTAAAATAATGTGTGCATTAAAACATAATAATAATGGAAGCCAATGGAACAAAATATGTGTTTGTCCTATCCAACCTTTTTTGTTGGAAGCCTAGCCGGGACTATGATTTTCTTAGCAAATTCCTAAGCCCAGAGAAGCTAAGTGTGTGCATGACAGCACAAAGCCAGGGGCCTAGCCCAGCAAGATAGAGGGGGTGTTTTATGGGACACTATCTCAATGAATGACTGAAGCCTGGATATCTGGCTCCATGGGGTGCAATTACCACACAAGACAACGCGTCTGAGTGGAAGAAGGAAAGCTGGATCCAGGCCTCTGTGTGATGCTCAGTGTGGTGTTATTCAGCCACTACTAAGGAGTAACTACCTGCCTTCTCAGGACATGTAGCCTCCTGGATGACAGAACCTCCAGGGCTTTGCCAAATCACAGCTGCAGAAAGGGCAGTGCTTGGAGAGTTGACAGCATTTTAAAAAATTTTAATAGATGCATGTATCTAATACCAGGCATTAAATACGACAGAAATATCACCCAATGTGTTTACAAACCTTTGCTTTTTGAAAGGTTTACAAAGTATATTTTTTAGTCATAACTTTTAAAAAGGTTTTGATGATAACAAGTCCTGCTTGGCTAAAAATCCCAGGGCAAAAGTACATTGCTGGCCAGCTGGTAATGGCTGAAGACAGACCAGAGTATAAGTAGGTGTAGCAAATTAACAGCCCAGGTGATGTCATAACACTTAAAGGACTGCTATTAAAGCTACTCAACTTCAACTTGAACTTGTCTTTAATTCTTGACATAACTTTATGAAATATTTATATTTTTGCTCTAGCTATTCCTTCTTTCCCTTACTTCCTCTTCTCCCAATGAAGTAATTAGTTTGATTGTTTGACCAAAATTTATATTCTGAAGTATTGTGTGTAAATAATGAATTAAAAGGTACCCTTAAATCCATACAATGCATATGATTTTGAAATAAAATGTAGGTTCTTCAGGGCAACTGACACCATCATTAAACGATATCGTTATAACAAGTAAATAAAATGCTATCTTGTTAAAGAAAATTCATCTGCATTGATATAATTTTCCCAATTATAAAGGCTGAAGTTGATATTGGGGTAGAAAATTGGAACAAAAGAAAAACGTTTCTGTAATGTTTGCATTCTGACCACTTGGAAGAAAACTAGATTCAAAACAATGACTTCCAGGGAAAAGAAATTAATTGAAAGTTCTCAGGAAAAACTATTTAATAGTTGTTCTGTGAGAAAGCCATTATTAAATCTTTAAATAAAATTATATTTTTATTTGAAATCCATTATAAAAAAACAAAAAAAAAAATGGATTTTACCAAAGAGAAAGGTAAAAATATTGATAAGGGTCAGGCATGGTGGCTCATGCCTGTAATCCCAACACTTTTGGAGGCTGAGGTGGGCAAATCACTTACAGTCAGGAGTTCAAGACCAGCCTGGCCAACATGGCAAAACCCAGTCTCTACCAAAAATACAGAAAGAATTAGACAAGTGTCACGGCACACACCTGTAATCCCAGCTACTCTGGAGGCTGAGGCACAAAAATCGCTTGAACCCAGGAAGCGGAGGTTGCGGTGAGCTGAGATTGCACCACTGCACTCCAGCCTGGGCGACAGAGTCTCAAAAAAGTTTGTTTGATAAGATAGTAATAAGAAATAATCACATATCAGATGATGGAATTCTTTTTCTGGTTTTAAGTTGGGCTTCACATTCATTAACTTCTCTGTTCAGCTGCTGTTTTATGTCACTCTCTTCTCAGCTTGATTGTTTTTTCATTTAAAATGAACGGCACTGTCTGATTATTTAGCACCAAACAGGCCTTTTTATCTATTCATCTGTAGATAAAAAGTATTCTAAGTGCAGACCACTAAAAGTTTGTGTATATACATATATTGGGGGTATGCATTCAGGTAATTTTGTTAAAATTGTTTCTCTGGATTCAGCGGTACGTCAGGAAAGGCGATGAAAAATCATGTAAGCATTTAAATAATTCTCAAGGATTTCAAAAGAGAAATAATGAGGTTTCCTAACTTCTATGATGGAATTCTGTGAGCATGAAAAATGTTAGGAAAATACTGGTTAGATGTGATACCATAAGAAGAGTACTATACTAAATAGTGTAAATATGGTTTACACTATTATAAAGTTCTTCAAAAAACAATCATGCTCCATGTTCCTTATTTTCTTCAAAGAGATTTTTTCTCTATTATCATCAATGTATAAAAATTCACATTTCCATTTTATAAGGTTTAATAAGTTGCCCTGTGTCCAACATATTTTTCTGGCTTCCAGATAACTAGTGCAAGGCCAGCATGCCTTTTACATGGCCTCAGCCACAGGTGATCACACTTTATGAGGTCAGCCATCGGGCCTCAGACTGCACAGTGCCAAGTGGTTATAATAGGTCCTCAACCCAAATCGTGCTCCCCTGTCCCATACTACAACTTCCTTCAAAATTCTTCCATCACTTTTTCACCTTCTCACAAAGTCAGGGATTTTATTGGAAACCCATACTTTAAGCAAACCATGCAAAGGCAGAATCATCAGTGGTTCTGAAAGCAGTGGTAGGGAGAACAGCTGGGACTCTTTAATGACATTAAAAGCCTTGCCTCTCAGGTGCTAGAGTCTCTTCTTCAAGCTAGGTCATTGTGGATGGAGAGCTCACTGCCTATCTGGGTCATGTCGCCTGGAATTAAGATGTAATTACTATCCTGGCAGACTACCCCTTACCAAGGATAAACAGGTGGGTGCAGTTGGCAGTATTATCCCTTTTTCTGACTCACAAATAACCTGGCACCTTCCCCCACCATGGTTAGCAAATCCCAGCAGCCCTAATCATCAAGTAATTGTTTGATTGGGACTGGATTAGTCCTCAGAGCTAGAAGTGCCTGATAAGAAAAGGGATATACAACTCAGAACTAATTATTTTCCTGTTGTAGTTGGCATTTCAGCAGAAAGAAACCCAGGGTTTCATTAGAATGTTAATGAAGAGACTTTTTCACCTGAGTCTTATAATGAGACTAACAGGTTCTACTCTCCCACTACATCTTTCTGTTGCCACACAGGTCTTACCTAGAAATTGGTGGGTATTCACTGTATGGTGAGGACAAAACAGGTTCTGAAAAGAAAGCCTGAGAGTTAAACCTGCTAGACTAGGAAAACAAGCAATTATCTGAAAAATTCTGACCCTTAATCTTTTGTTTCCTCAAATAACTCAGGTAAAACATGGGGCTTCTCCTGAATTGTCTTAAAATTGCCTCAATTTCCTTCTTTGCTAGTGGAAATTTCCTTTCATTGTGCTTTTTCAGCTGAAAGGCGTGTCAAACAACTACGAGGCTAGACATTGTCCTTGCATCAGTAGGGTGGGCGTGGGTTTTCTGAGAGATTAGTGTGATTGCGTGTGTTTCTCTTCTTACTGATCCTTGCTCTCAAACAGCCTCAGAATGCTGATGCTGGTACTGTGGCCTTGTCTCAGCTTGGCCCTAGACAAAACTGTTATGGAAGAAGAGAGCCTGGTGAGAAGAGAACAGAATCTGTGGTCAGATAGACTCAGATTCCTATCCTGGCTCTTCTACCAGTTTCCTATGTGGCCTGTAAATTCATTCATCCCTAATTCAGTTGCTTGTCTGAGAGGACAGGCTAGAAAGGGTTATGGTGACAGTCTGATAAAACAGCATAGATGTAAGCAGCCAAGAGTATCTAGGAAATGCAAGCAATTAAGACCTGATTTCCCTTCTTTACCACTTGGGAAGGATGGCCAAACATCCTTGTTTTCCTGTTGTGTTGGAATAATTATTAACAGCACCCCAAGTATCCCGGTTAGGATGATAAATGACGTGGTTACGCTACACCCAGGTAAAGTTGGGTTTTGATCATTTCTAACCCTTTTTGTGATAACACCCTCTGCCTTTGTTAGAGAACTTTAGTGGGAGGGAATGAAACTCCTCCAGCCAGCTTAAGCAACAATTGGAATTCCCTGGAAAGGTGCAGAAGTGTTCACAAAACAGTCAGGCTTCATGAGAGGCCAGAACTCAGAAATTAAAGTTATGTTTTTATCTCCCCAGAGCTGCATGTTCTCCTGATTGCTTCTCTCTGCATATCTGGTTTTGTCTTTTCAAAAACTACTGGCTTTCACTGCGTTAGCATGCATGTGGCCACCATGATCTCCAGCTTTATACCATTCACAAGTCCATCAGACACTGACTAATGTCAGCTTATAACTCCAACTTCCATACTCCTAAATTAAAGAATGCCTGACTTTTTTCATGTACACAAATGCATTCCAAACACACTGCCTTGAGTGTGGTATCCACCTATGGTTAAGTCAGCTGTCTGGAGAGGAGATGAGGTCTCACATGGTCTGCTACCCCTTTCATAGATCTCTGAGCATTTTCTCTGAGAAGGGAGCATGAGAAAGTTCTTCAAGGTTCGCAAGGTGAATATAATGGATAATGAAGAAAAAGATGGCTTTTTAGTAACCCTACCCTACGCATATAATATTCTGATGTCCCACTGAAGCACTTTCCCACTGTTGCTCAACAAATATGATTTGTATACACCCAGAATTCAAACTTCTGCTTCTGGGGTCTCATCACTTCAAGTATTTTCTCTGTGCTGGGTGACGTCTAAGCCGTTATCTATCCTCAACAGCTCACATTTTGCAGTGACTGTAAATGCCCCTCCCCACTAATAGCCAACATGTGTTCATTTTACCAGAGGCTTCCTAGGGACAGGGTGCTTGAAACTAGCACTTCTCAAATTTTTCCAACAAAGTGGCCCTTATCGTAGAAAGAATTCCTATGCTTAGGGTTCTGAGACTGCAGTGCAAAGTAAATGTGAAATTTCTCACATTTTAGCTTTTAAACTCAGGTCAATTTGCATCTTATAAAACATTTGTATTTGTTTTGATATAACGTCTCTCAAATTTTGGAATGAAGCCACTGTTCTCAAACAATGTACCATGATTCTCTGTCATATCCCAGGCATACTGCCACATACCTACTGGGCTGTGCAGTCCCTGGTTTGAGATACATGGATCTCACCCAATGAAAGGGAAATAACAATACTGGAAATTTAGGCATCAGAATAAGTCAGTGGGGGATTCATTTTGGAGTTGAGGATTTTTTTTTTTTTTTTTTTTTTTTGGCATATCAGGTCACCTAATGTTTTAACATCCATTTTGGAGTTGAGGATTTTTGTTTTTGGCATCTCAGGTCACCTAATGTTTGAACATCTGGATGTAGGGTTGGGTCTAAATGGCACTCATCTTTTCTTCCACTTTCTAGAAATAGATGTGGATTCTAATCCTAGTTCTACCTATGTTCTCCCAGTCCTCCAATTAACTAGCTGTGAGATATTGAGCAAGTTGCTGGAGTTCTCTTTACCTCAGTTTTCTTATTTATATATTAGAGAGGTTGGTAAAGGACTCCTGTGAGAATTGAGTGAGATACCATTTGGTGTCTAGCACACATTTTTTTCTCCTCTTATCTTGCATTCCTTTCTTCCATATGTACATAGATTGCTTTCTTTCCTCCTTTTCCAATAACTCACACCCTTCTTTAGTCATGTAAAGTGCACTCTTGTCTCTTCAGTTAAAGTCTCTACTCTGGGGCCTCAGGAAAAAAAGAGGGACAGGCAGGGCTAAAAGTCAGGCTGGATTCCTGCAGTTCTGAGAGTTGCTACCTGCTCCCTCTTTCCAAATGTAAATGAGATATTTCTTGTATAGTCATTGATACCCTCCTTTCTTTCCTCTTCTCCTTACACACATAGTACGAAACCCAGACGTGAAAGATATACCAAAGGGAGCCAGCATGAACAATTTCCAAATTCAAGACTTTAAAGGAGAAGGATCTGAAAGGCCCATCCAATCATGGAGAAGCCATAGATGATGTAGAGAAGGCATCAGTGATTTCCTTCAGGAATCTCCTGGCTCATTCTTCCTGTCTTGTGTCTAGCTTCTGCCTTTCCACCCCGCCCATGGTTCAGTTCCTTTCCTCCTTATCTTCGTCACCCAGCTCTGGCTCTCACAAACCTACTATAGTAATTCAGGCTGGTTTCTGCTTGTACACAAGGCAAACAAAGACAGAGGTGGATTTTGCCTTTGTGTTAAAGTTCTTCTGAAAGAGTTTCTCGTGGTAAACAATATAACATGGACTCAAATGTGGGATACTAAGGGCTGCAGGCCCTAAAAGAAAGAAGCTCTTTCCATACTCTGATAGGCTTACCCAAATATTATTACCTAAGTAAGGGCAGAGCAAGAATGATGTAAGACAACCTGCACAAAGAGAACCTTGAGACTATAGCACAGTCTCAAGTATATGTGAGAACCTTGAGACTACAGCACAGTGCCTCCTTCTGAAAATTGTTTTAAAGACATATAAAAGAAAACCTAGTAGTGTCTTAAGATCCTTAGATTCAAGACAGAGTAAAAAGGGCCAGTGTATCAGCCGACAGCCACTCACTCATCTCCTTCTGCCCCCACATACTCACGTAAGGCAGAACCCCAAGGCAGAGGGTGGCAGGGAGAACAAATGACTTTTAAAAGGGCCAAAATCACAGCATATGTAGCAAGTGCCTCCATTTATGGTGAACCAGGCATTTGTTAATCAGCTTTTGTCACAATAATGCAGCATAATAAGCCACCCCACTGTTCAGAGGCTTACAGTAAGAAGTATTTCTTTTCACACTCATGGGCCTGGAGATCAAATCAGGTTCTGCTGACCTAAGCTTGGGCCAGCTGGGCTTGGCTTCAGGGTGTAGGTTGGGTTGAAGACTGCTCCACATTGTTGGTTCTGAGTCGTAGGATGAAGAGGCAGTGGCTACAGGGAGCACCTTATGGCAGATCACAGGGGCTCAAGAGTTGAGCCAAACTGAGCAAGCACATTTGAAGACTACATGAACCACATCTGATAACATTTCATTGGCCAAAGCTGGTCCCACAGCCAAGCCTGAAGTCAATGAGGCTAAGAAATTATACTCTATCTCAAGAAGGAGTGTAAGTTGAGTGACTATTTTCTGAACCATAACCCATTGTGCTGTCACACCAGGTTTAGGCATGTGTAGTTCCCACCACTACCAATCCGTTCAACACTAGAAGCTGAGAGTTGGAGGGAAAGTTAATGGTCAGCTAGAACAAACTTCCCTCCACAACACAGGGACGCTCTCCACAACATTTCCCAGAGGTGGTGATGGAGCTTCAGTTTTAGCATGTCCACTTAGAGCTTTCACTATCTTTGAGGAAGAATTTTGTAAAGTTCCCATTTAGAAAAATGTCCCTTAAATAGTATGTAAATCTGCTTCCTTCTTCCATTCATGGAGTTTGTATCTGGATCTGGAGCTACACAAAGACATTTGGGCCCTTGTCCAGAGGGTGGCCTTAATAAGGGTCTGCCTAAGCAAGCCATGGGCTCTGTAGTAGGCCTCACTAGGAACAGGCTCTAGAATTCAGTTCAAATCCCAGCTTCACTACTTAGAGCTGTGCGTGTTTACCATGTGTCTCCCTTTCATTCATCCATAAAATGGAGATAATAATATCTGTAATATACAGATAGTGTTAGGCTTCAACAAGGTAATGCCTGGAACATACCATAATAAGGCCTTGATAAACCTTGGCTATTATACCATAGGACTGAAAAAAAAAAACAATTTTATTACCTCAGTCTTCTTCAGACAAAATAGCCTGTGTCCTTTCTACTGTGTTGTGTACATGTTTCCTTTTCCCCATCCTCTAATTTAACACTGTCAACCGTGACTCCGTTAGGCACAAGGGACACCATCCACATTCTCCCTCACTTTCAGGACAGCCAGCTTCTCAGTACATGCAGCCCAAAATAGTGTCAGACATTCTGCTGCCTGCACATTATTAACTCACCTAAGCACTCCCTCTTCCCACTCCTGCCTGGCTACTTCCAAATGGATTGTTAGCAAATAGTCTCCCTTATAATGTCTTTCTACAGGAAACTTTTTTAAAAAATTAAACGAATGTCTTTAAATGTATTTTGACTAAATTTTGCCTTTTACTTTGCCTACTTTTTATTCTTTTAATGTCTTTTTGAATCCCGGGTCTGTTGTATTTTTCTGGTTTTTTTTAAACCTTGTAATTTTGATGAGTGTATATTTATGATTTTATTCAAATCACTAATAAATATGTTGAACAGGGCAAAGAATTCTGCAGGAGTCCACTGAAGTCTGTCCTCTGGGTTCTCTCATTCAATCATCAAAAATGCATTAAACATATCCTAAATACCAGACTCCTTACAAGGTAAGCTCATTGCAAGGCACAGGGGACACAATGCTGAGAAAATCAGCCATGGCCCCTACCCTCATGGAGCTTCCAGTTTAGTAGGGGAAATGGACATTCATTATACTCCTAAGTGCACAATTATAACAGGCAATACATGTTTTGGAGGAAAAATAAATGATGTTGAGAGGAGAATCTGGCCTGGTCTGAGGATTCAGGGGAGTTCCTTGAGCAGGTGCTGTTTGAGTTGGGAGTCAACAAGGTAAAGAGGGGACAGACACTGCAGGCATGGGACACAGCACAGAGAGAAGCTTAACTATGAAGCCTTGTGTGGTCACAGTGTAAGTGAAGGCCAGTATGGCTGGCCCACAGGTACTCAGGGGAATGATGTCAGACAAGAGTCTTTAGTGGGGTAGCATAGTAAGATTTTCATTCTTAAAAGATCATTCAGTGTGGAGAGTGATTAGAGAGAGACAAGAATGTTTATGGGGAGACCATTATGGAGGATATTGTAGTAATTCAGGCAAGTGGTGAAAGCAGTTTGGACTAGGGTGCCAGCAGTGGAGATGGAGGGAAATTGATGGATTCAATAGGTACTTAGGAATATAATAGACAGAACTTATTGATAGCTTAGATATGAGGAGTGAGGAGAAGAAGTATAAAGGATGGCCCTTAGTTTCTCATTTTTATAACTGCATGAATGGTGGTGTCCTTGATTGTGGCAGTGAATACTGGAAGCAAAGCAGGTTTGTAGGAGGGAATGGGATAGGTTTGATTTCAGATGTGTAGTGTTTGAGTACCATTGAAACATCTAAATAAAGATTTTGAGAACAGTAACAGCAAGCACTTATGTGTCAGATGCTGTTCAAAGCACTTTGTATATATGAATTCATTTACTCTTTAACCCTACGTGGTAGGTATTATTATTAATCCCATTTTATAGAGAAGGAAACAAAGGCATAGATAAGTGAAATAATCTCCCCAGAGTTGCACTGCTGTCAGCCTGTTCTCACATGGCTATAAAGACATATCTGAAACTGGGTAAATTATGAAGAAAAGAGGTTTAATTAGTTCACAGTTCTGTGGGTTGTACAAGCTTCCACTTCTGGGGAAGCCTCAGGAAACTTACAATCATGGTGGAAGGCAAAGGGGAAGCAGGCACATCTTCACATGGCTGGCAGGAGAGAGAGAGAGAGAGAGAAGTGGGAGGTGCTATACACTTTGAAACAACCTGATCTCATGAGAACTCTATCACGAGAACAGCAAGGAAGAACTCCGCTCCCATGATTCAATCACCTCCCACCAGGCCCCTCCTCCAACACTGGGAATTACAATTTGACATGAGATTTTGGCAAAAACACAGAGCCAAACTACATCTGCAGGGGATGTAATATGCAAGTTTAGAGCTGATAAGAAAGGTGTGGACTGAAGTTATAAATTTGAGAATCATTGCCAAGCATTAGGTATAGAGAAAATTGGTCCAGTGAGAAAGCGTAGAGTAAAAAGAACTGAAAATTGGGAAAGAAAAACTATTCACAATCTGTAAATAAGGCCAAGAGAATGGTTACACGTCCTTTCAATGTCATTATGAATAATTGTCAGGCCCACTCATGAATTATTTAATTTTCTAGGAAAATATACCATTGTTTAACTTTGCTTTTTACTATTAATTAAGGGTTTTGATTCTGTGACATTCCCTTCACTTGTACATTTGTGCTTGGTAGAGACGCAAATGATTTCTATCCTGTAGAAAAGAAAATCCCAAAGGTTAAAGCTAATGAGAACATTAACCAGTTTTGTACCCAAATTGCAATCTTAAGCTAACTTTCTTTTACTAAAAGGACTACATAAACCCCAGTGCCTTAAATCTTCTTAGAATCAGCTTTAGCATTTTGCTGGTTCCATCATTAGTGACTGAGTTGAATAAAACCCTTCACACATGTTTATTCTCTATTTATAAGAGAATTTATGTTTTGACTTCTGAGAATTGCTCAGTGAAAGAGTGAGCAGTGAAAGAACTGTGCCTTGAACATCTTCAGCAGTCTTTGAGACAGTCATTTTCCTGGCCACAAATCCACCCATTTCCATGCCTGCATTTCTCTTTCTTTGCATTTATCTATTCTTTAAAAAGTGTTACTGGAAAACTATTTAGTGCAAGGCATTGTGTAAAGCTCAGGGCATGGGAGAGAGAAATTGAAATGTGAAAACAATACCATTGAGATACTAATGGGCTATGGAGGGAAACAGATAATTTGAAAGGAAACCATAATATGAAAAATGCCATCCAGGAAAAATGTTAGGAAGTATATAAGAAGGCTTGGCACTAGGCCCTGAAAGATGACAGGGACTGTGGGAAGTGGAAATGAAAAGGAAGGATAGCCGGGCATGGTGACTCATACCTGTAATCCCAGCACTTTGGGAGGCCGAGGCGGGTGGATCACCTGAGGTCGGGAGTTCAAGACCAGCCTGACCAACATGGAAGAACCCCGTCTCTACTAAAAATACAAAATTAGCCAGGCATGGTGGCGCATGCCTGTAATCCCAGCTACTCGAGAAGCTGAGGCAGTAGAATCACTTGAACCCGGGAGGAGGAGGTTGCGGTGAGCTGAGATCAGCGCCATTGCACTCCAGCCTGGGCAAAAAGAGCGAAACTCCGTCTCAAAAAAAAAAAAAAAAAAAAAAAAAAGGAAAGAAAAAGAAAAAAAAAAGAAAAGGAGAAAAGGAAGGGTTAAAGGAATAAAACAAAGAAAGATGAGACAGAGAAAAAGAAGATATCATGGGAGATTTCTTAATGTTTTGGTGACTTTCAAATATTCTTTTCTTTGGTAGTCTCCACTCTGCTAGTTTAGATTCTGTGGGAATGAATCCTTAGCTCATTCCTTAGCTCAGGAACCCAAGTGGCTCACAGTGCTTCCTGCTGTTCCTCCTGAAGGCACAGAAATGATTCATGGTCACAGATCTCCTGATTTGTTACCACCCTCCCCATTCTAGAACATGGAGGCATATTACATTCAGCCTAATTCCTGCATCTGTCCCTTCACATTGTTGTGGTCACGCCATCTGCTATGGTCTGAATGTTTGTGTCCCACCAAAATTCTTACGGTGAAATCCTAATCCCTAGTGTGATGGTATTAAGAGAAGGGCCATAACAAGGTGATTAGGTCATGAGGGTAGAGCCCTCATGAAAGGGATTAGTGCCCATTTAAAAGAGGCCCCACAGAGCTGCCTTGCCCCTTCCGTCATGTGAGGACACAGATAGAAGGCATCATCTATGGATCAGAAAGTGGGCCTTCAACGGACACTAAACCTACCAACACCTTGCTCTTACACTTCCAGTTTCAGAACTATGAGAAATAAGTTTATGTTTTTAATAAGCTACCCAGTTTATGGTATTTTGTTACAGTAGCCAGAATAGACTAAGACAACATCCATATGAGATTTATGTGTTAAGAACTGAAGTTTATCTTAACTGTTGAAAAGGGAAATTAATAGCTATAAAAACAGAAGTAAAAAAATAGTTACATCTGGATTTCTTGGTATGTTTTTCTGAGAAGCTGCCTTTGAAACTCACACATAAAATGGACAAGCCAACCAGCCCAAAGTAGGCTTTAAAGATGATGTTCCTAAGTGAGTCTGTGCTAAATCAGCTGAGGCAGTCCTTTTTTATGCCATGCTCAGTGCTAAAAGGCCCTTACTTTGTACCAGACATTGTGCTGGCTCCTTTCACCTGCTCATTCTTAATTCTCACAATAGCCCAGTAGGATTGTTCTTTCCATTTTACAAAAGAGCAAAGCAACTTTCATAAAAAGTATGTAGAGTGCTAAAGGTCATGGAACTGGGGTTTTAACCCAGACCTTTCAACTTAAAGTGTGCAAAAGTTGTACTTTGAAGCAATTGGGTGCCAGTGCTATTTCCTGTTTGGGCTTTTGGCCTCCACTGGTAGGTTCCTGTGCCTCCACATTCCTTGTATGCATTGGTGATTACTGGCCACATTCTTACGGTGCCAAGAGGAGACCCTGGAGCTCCAGGCCTTTTAATATGATTTATTCCCTAGCCACAGTCCAGGGCCTTTACTCTTAGAATTTCCTACTAACTCCTCAGAGTATCTTATTTAAAATCTTCATTGTAAGATGGCATCTAACTAGATTGTGCCATTAATATAACTATATACTTAGTCAGGTACTAGAAATAGGATTCCAATCTACAGGGGCCAGATCAGAGATCTTCCACAAAACCAAATGACCCTTTCTTTGCCTCCAGAAGGAACCTGGTGTTTTACGTCTACACAGTTCATTGTGTTTCCACAAATATTTATCGAACATGTTTGTTACGTGCCAAGCACTGCTCTATGCTAGAAATCACCAGGGATGCTAACATGTAGAAGATGTAGTTCCTGCCTCAAGATTATGTTTCCTAGCATCTACTAGGGAAGGTTAAACATGTGCAAAGTGCCACGAGTTGAGAGTCTGAGGACTCTGTGGTAGTCTAAACAGGAATCGCCTGTTTGGAGGACAATTTGGCAGTATCTACCGACATTTAAAATATGTATATTCATTGATTTAGAAATTTTACATCTATAAATTTATCCATAGAAATGGTCACATACATATATGAGGATATATTTAAATGTGCATAGTAGGTTTTTTTTAACAATAGAATGTCAGAAAACAAATGTGCATCTAAATATTACATTGAAAACAACAAATTACATATTTATGTACTGACATGAATGTTTGTCCAAGTATAATCTTCATAGATAATTCCAAAACAATGTAGAGTGTGATTTCACTTATTTAAGAAATTAACTTTTATTATATGTGTGTGTACACATGCGTGCATGTGTGCAAATGCCCAAAGAAAGCTCTGGGTGAACACACACAAAATTGTTGACAGGACTTGCTTCTGGAGACAGAAATAGGAGTAGAGTTGGAGTAAAGATGGTCTTTCACTCTTCATTATACATACATCTATGTAATTTAAATTATTTTTCATTACCTTAAATATTCATTTAAATAACCAAAAAGTTGCCCCATGAGAAAAGCACAATGTGCTCTAGGGCTTTGGAAAGGTGAGAGCAGAAATCCTGGAAAAATCTCACAGCAGGTGAAGACATACATTTGGTTAGGCCACAAAAAAATGGGGAGAAGGGGTTTATGTGAGAAAGTATTCCAGGTGAGGAAATGGAGTGAACAGAAGGTATGCCATGCATTCTGCCAAGGGCATTTTGATGGTAGTTAGCAGAGGGCTTGGATGCTCAGGGAGTCCTTAATGACCCGGACAATTGTTAAAGCAATAGCATCTCTGAGAAACTTGCTGTGATTCTCCTTTTTGATTTGATCTTTTATGTGTTTGCCCATTGCTTGCATTACTGTAGGTGCCTGATAAGTTTGTGATAGAACAACAGCAAACATGGAGTTCTGCTTAAAACAAGAAAATAAACCTTAAAACAATTTTTTAAGTGCAATTGACTTTAGTGGTAGCTGAATTTATGTCCAATTGCCTCAAGAAGTCCACGTATAAAACAGAAAAGTTTTGTCTTTTTATAACCTAAAAGACCAAGAGAATTGAATTATCTGCTAATTTGTCAATGCATAGTATTGTGTGCACATCTCATCATAGCATCTGCTAAACTTACTAAACTCCACTCTAATTGTCTCCCTAACTTGACTATAAATCTTTTGGTGACAAGAAAGATGTCTTTCTCCCTTCCTTCCTCCCTTCCTTCCTTCCTTCCCTCCCTCCCTCCCTCCCTCCCTCCCTCCCTCCCTCCCTCCCTCCCTCCCTCCCTCCCTCCCTCCTTCCTTCCTTCCTTCCTTCCTTCCTTCCTTCCTTTCTTTCTTTCTTTCTTTCTTTCTTTCTTTCTTTCTTTCTTTCTTTCTTTCTTTCTTTCTTTCTTTCTTTCTTTCTTTCTTTCTTTCTTTCTTTCCTTTTATTTTTAAATCTACTAGGTTTAGTAAACAAAATAGATGATTCAAGAAATGTTGAATAAATGAATACGCCAATAAATGAACCAATCAAGGTTGAGATGAGAATTAAATAAACAAACAAATAAAACATTGATATCGTTTGGCTATGTCCCCGTCCAAATCTCAACTTGAATTGTATCTTCCAGAATTCCCACGTGTTGTGGGAGGGACCCAGGAGGAGGTAATTGCATCATGGGGGCTGATCTTTCCTGTGCTAGTCTCATGATATTGAATACGTCTCACGAGATCTGATAGGTTTATCGGGGTTTCCACTTTCACTTCTTCCTCATTTTTCTCTTACTGCCATCATGTAAGATGTGCGTTTCACCTCCCTCCATGATTCTGAGGCCTCCCCAGCCACGTGGAACTGTAAGTCCAGTTAAATCTCTTTTGTTCCTATTTTTGGATATGTCTTTATCAGCAGTGTGAAAATGAACTAATACAAATATAAGTAAGTGAAACAGGGCATGGAACTCAACTGTTCACAGCTGGGAATACCAGACTAAGGTGCTTGGGCCCATTCTGAGGGCAGTGAGAAGTCAGTAAATAATATTATTGTGTAGGTAACAATATTACTAGAATTGGCTTGGAGGATAGAAAGAAAGAACAGTTAAGGAGCTCTTCAAATAGTCAAGAGATGGAGTAAACATGAAATTACTCAAATCAGGTCAGAGTTGATTCAGTTGGCAGAAAAAAGCATCAAAGTGAGAACAAATAGCAGGACACAACATGTTTTGGTCAGCATCCAGATGGGGGAATGGTTCAGCATTTTTCTTTAGGAAAGGGTGGGAGAGAAAAGGAAGAGAGAGCCATCAAAAGGTACGAAGGGACAATAAACAGGTAATGGTGTGCTCAATGACAAAGATCACCCAGTTTTCTACCTCCCAGGGCAGCTTCTTTCTTTCAGATCTGTACAAACTATTGCTGATCTCTATGACTGCCTGCTCACATTTGCTTCTTCTCAAGGATACTGGTTTAAGAAAACTCTGAAATAAGGAAAGACTCTTGCTCATTTATTTTAAGATAATATAAGAAAGTAAGACTTAGGGGGAGTCTTTGTTATTTTAACAAACAATGTTGTCGATGGAAAGAAGAGTGGAGAATTAGAAACATAAATGCAAGCCTGAGCTACTGAAGCACAGAAAGTTCCTGAGGTCTCTTGCACCAAATGAGCCCTTTCCTGCTGTTGCTGCTGTCTTCACTACATATTTCAGAAAGGAAATAAAATAAAATTTGTGCCAAGTGAAATATTTATTGTTTGACTAAAGAGGACATGAATAATTGGAAGTTCTTTATACTAATACATTCCAGGGACCACTTCCTGCTGTCAAGTTCCAGTGGTAGCATTTGGCAAAATCATGCATGAAGCTCTGGTGGCATACTACGGGGTCACCCAAAGAGAAATCCTGGAATACCCAAGGGAATAAAGGGAAGGAAGAGATACTTGGTGGGCCTGCTTCAGTCAAAGGCCTTTGACAGACCAACAGAAAACATTCCCTTTAAAACAAGGAAATGAACTTTAAGAAAAAAAATTAAAAACAAATTTAATGCAAGTGACTTTAGGGTTAACTGAATTCATACTCATTTTTTTCCTCAAAGAATCCAGGTATTAAAACAGGAAAATATTTTCTTTTTATCACCTAAAAAGGCACATTGGTCATGTCCTACTTAGTTCAAAGTGGAAAATGGGATAAGTATAATTATCAAGTAATAGGATAAACTTTTCAGACAAGCATTAGAATCTAAGCAGCCAGAATGTAATGGACTAGCCAGATGAGGGCTCCTCCTTTGGGCCACTCAGTCCACTTCTCCTGGCCTAATTCCAGGAATGGGGCCATTGCTCAGATTGGGATGGAAGGTTCTCTGTAGGAAATGACTCAAGAGTCAACTTACCAGACATGCCAGGAAGCAGCCCTGTAGCTTTACAATCTCACTATATGTTTTCTTTGGTTGATACACTATTAATTTTTGTGAGGGTCACTATGGTTTTCTTGGGAAAGCTCTGGTACTGTTTCTGTAGGGCAAAGGGGCAGGGGAAAAAAGGAGAGCAGCATTTAGTTGTTGATTCAACAAAATAGATGCTAGATAAAATGCTAAATATTGGGACAATATGGCAAGCAAATGACATGTTCTAAAGGACCCAGCTGAGGTCCCTTATATGTGATTTGTCTGTAGTGTGGTAAATTCAGAGGAGGAACAGCAGTGAGTCAGCCTCTAGGAAGCAGACCGTCTGCTTTGTATCTGTGCATTTAACATAGCAGGCCCAAGACTGCTCTCCTTAGAAAGGCCTACTTGCAAGATTGGTCCTTTGCTGGCATCTGGAAACTTATATTTTGAGAGTGTTCCCATTACTCCCTAACTGATAAGGGTGTTTTAATGAGGCTCAATTGCTTGTACAAACAATGTCATTTATGCAGAACACCTGCTTTCTTTCTAGGAGTCTGGAATTTTGGTATGTGTGAGACAGAGGGTGCCTAAATGACCAGTGTCCAATATAAACATTGGATATTAAGTCTCTAATGAGCTTCTCGGATAGACAACATTTCTCATGTGTTGTTATATCTTGTTGCTGGAAGAATTAAGCATGTCCTGTGCATCTCCATTGGGAAATGACTCTTGGAAGCATGTGCCTGGCTTCCTCCAGATTTCACTCATATGCCTTTTTCCCTTTGCTGATTTTGCTTCATAATCTTTTTGGTAATAAGTTATAGCTATGAATACAACTGTATGCTGAGTCCCCTGAATTCTTCCAGTCAATCACCACACCTGGAGGTGGTCTTTGGGGATTCACTTCTCCATCTTTACTGTACCCTATAATTATTTTCAAGTCCCTCAAATAAGTGCTATTTTCAGAAGCTCGTTCAGTGGGACTTTCTGAAGGCAAAGAGTATCAGGGTGAATTTCGAAACAGAGGAAAGAAAATGAAGTTTATCCAGACTTCACTAACTCTTGGAGTTTAGTATGTATGTAAAGCTTTCATTGCTTTTGTGTTTTCTTTAGTATTATTTATTATGAGTGTAGTTAAAGTTTGCTGTGTGCTTTTTGTAGTGTCATCTCCTGTGTTTCTTATATTCAGAAGATGACAACTGAAGTTCATGCATCTCAATAATTACTATCAAAATTGTGTTTGTCCAGGTGTTGAGTTCTCCAATATCCAGTTGGAGCACTATTCAATGGCACTTCAGTTGCTGAGTTTATCATTAAAGCTCCTTTCAGAGTTATTTTCCCTCATTTTAAATGAAATTTCATTTGTGAGTCTCTGCATCTTTATTTTTAACAATAGAGACATCTACAATGTAGTTATGTGCTTCTTCTAGAAATGAAGTATATATGTGTGTGTAGTTGTGTGCACATATACCTATGGGTACATGAGTACATGAAGAGAGGGGAACTCTTCATGTTGTTTTAGCTGGTTATTTTTGCTTTATTCCTTTTCTTTAACCTACAGACGTGTCTTTCTTTTCTACATCTTATTGGTTCTACTATGCCTTCAGATGCAAATATGAGCCCTTTCAAGAGGCCCTGAAAGTTTTTGAGCAGGAGGCAGGAAAACAGAGATCATTATTTGCATTACCTTCAGAGCACTAAGCACTTTTGATGACTCTTTTTGGCAATAAACATGGCAGATACTGGTGGTTAGTACACCCTATAGCCAAACACTTTCTTCCTCCTCCTTTGCTAATAGAATTTGATTTGAGGTAAATGGCAACACACTAAGCTCTAGGAAGGTAATCATGATTGGTCCAAGGTACTTCCCTTCTCCAGTGGTTGTTCAGGGATCATCATGTGACCCAGTTTTGGTGAATATATCATAAGGAAAGTCTGCTGGAGGCTTCTAGGAAAGGCTTTCCTTTCCCTCAAGATGCATAAGAAGAGAAAGCTCTTTTACTTCCCTCCCTCCTTTTCTGTTTTAAACAAAATCAGGCAAGGACTTGATTTATGGAGGTGAAGCAGCTTCCTAGTGACCATGAAATTACAAATCTGACAATGAAAGCTAACATCTCATAACAATATAATGAAAAAATGGAAAGAGCCTGGGCCTTTAATGACTTCATTGAACCACCACACTAATCCTGGGGCTACCCTCCTGGACTCTTTTTTTTTTCACTTTCATAAATGTCCTCATCATTTAAGCCTATAGATTAGGTTTTCTCTTTATTGTCTCTGAATACATCTTAATACAATCACAAATGCAGTTTGACTCAAAATAATATAACATTGATAGGATACTGTGGATCTCTGTCTAGCCCTGCTCTTTATGTCCTAGGCACCCATCCCCCAGCTGCTGGGAATATGGGCTGTTGACAGCTCAAGTTGTGATATGGAATTGCTTCTTGCAAGGATATAGCCCCAAGCAGGGGGTGGCTGATGTGCAGAGATAAAGCTCTAACCCTCTCCCCTCAATTTGAGACAACTCTGAAGGGCTATCTATAGGAGAATGGCTGTGCCATGGCATCCTGATGACTTTTTATGTATCCGTATAGTGAAGGCTTGAACCATAGCTTATCTGAGTCTTGGAGAAATGCCTTGTGGTCCTCCCAGAACAAGAGAGGATGGGAGGCCTGTAAGGATCTACTATGAGGCCATCTCCCACTTGCCTCCCTAGCTCCCTTGGGAAACTGTTTTGAGTTGGTTGCTTATTGCCTCCTAGGTTCTGATGGAGTGTGGGGCTTTCTACCCCATTCCCCCCAAAGCAGGGCTGCAGGTGATAAAGCCACTTTGCTGCAATCTAGAATTGGTTTCTCAGCAACTGGGTATCCCACAACGCATGTCAGTCATCCAGCCCCTTTCATTTCAGTGCCATCCTTTGTGATGCATGGGACAAGGGTTGTAGGGACTGGAACCTTGGGCTTATTTTTCTTTTTGTTATCTATGTAGGTAATAAAGTGTCTAGATCTAAGTGGCTCATTGAATCTTTACCAACAGCATCATCAGCTTTTGGCCTTTGGCCCTGTCTTATATATTTGAACTTGATACCCCTCATAGTTCCCAAGGTTTCTGAAGGATTGGCTGAGGCCTCAGGGACAACTGCATTGCAGGCTAGCTTTTCTCTATGCCCGATGTACCTTCCTCTCTTCCCTACACGTGTTTCTCCCAAGAACATTTCCCAGTGAGCCAGCACACAACTCTCTTATTGTCTGTTTCCAAACCTAAGGTAATTGGTCCTAGCAGTGGCCCTAGAAAGCAGACTGTAAAATAGGAATTTAAAGATGGATTATTCACCCACCAGCTGGCAAGCAGGACCTCATCACTTGTGGTGGACAGATCTCTGACATGCTATAAAGGTGCAGTTGTTAGAATTTTCAACAATGGTGAACCGAGATGGGTGTTCACAGAAAATGTGTACTGGATGAAGCAACATTGCTGGTGCTTGAGAGATAAGGAGGAAATTTTAACTAAAAGACTGGCATTGGGTGGCTGTTACTAACTGCTATTGATTTGTCAAAAATAGTTCATGACAGGATCAGTGTGATTAATCATCAATTCAAGGCAAATTATGAAAGCCAGAGGGCCTCCTTAGCAAACCCTAATCTTCTATATCTAGAGGGCAAATCTAGAGGAAGACCAAACCCAGGAATGAATTACATTAGCAAAGCTTCAGAGCAAGCTGAAATCTTAGCCTCAGCAAATCTCCCATGCCAAAGCCAAGGACTTAATGAGGCAGGGCTGCCACCCTGAGATCGGGGGCTATCTGGGTAAATGCACTTGAGATCTTGAAATGCCAGACTACCCTGAACCCACTGGGCTTCAGAGTGGTTCCTTTTTGGAAGATAGTGATACTCCTTCTCATGCCTTGGGCAATAAACCTTACAAAGTTTCAGGGGCCTGTCAGGGAAGTTTTGGGAGTGTAGTGATATGGGCCATGCCAGAATATCTCCTCCAAAGTAAAGAAAAAGTTATTGGATCTTTTCCTTCCTATGACCAAGAGTGATGCACAGCTCTTGGCAGGCTTCGTCAGTTCTGGGGTCAACATATTTAGAACTTAAGAATACTGTCTTGACCTAATTACCAAGTGACATGAAAGGCTACTGGCTCCAAATGGGGCCCAAAGCAAGCCAACCCAAGACACAGCCCTGCTGCTTCAGCCATGTAATTTGGCAGACCTTTAGGTACTCTAAGTATCTGCAGTGGGAAAAGATGCCAGATGAAGTTGACAGTAATCCCTGTTCATAGGTCGGGTAGGCTCAGTAACATCACTGTTGGATGAAAGTGGTACATCTGTAATTGGGCATTAGCGGGCCACAGGACATTAGTAAGCTGCACACACGGAGACTATGCCATTCACCACGGTGGTCCTGACACCTCTGCAGCAGCCCACACCTATGCCTACAAGAGGGATCTTGAAAAATGCTTATAACTGAGTGTGTTACGGGCTGAGTTGTGCTCCAATCCCCCATGCATATGTTGAAATCCTAACCCTTAGTACCTCAGAATGTGACTGTTATTTGTAGATAGGGTCATTAAAGATGTAATTAGCTTTAAATGAGGCCATTGAGGTGGACCCTAATTCAGTATGACTTGTGTCCTTATAAGAAGAGAGGGTTAGGACACAGACTTAGACAGAGGAACGATCGTGTGAAGACACAGCAAGAACGCAGACTTCTGTAAAGCAGACATCTACATATTTATTTGCTAATACATATGTAAACATACTAGGAGGGAGGCTTCAGAGGAAACCAAACCTGCCAACAGCTTGACCTTGGACTTCTAGCCTCCAGAATTATGAGAAAATAAATTACTGGCTTTTTAGCCACGCAGTCTGCAGTATTTTGTTACAGCAGCCCTGGCAACCAGCACAGAGTGAAAAGGAGAATAATACGGCGGGAGCTGGAACAGAATACAGGAGTCAGGGCATTTTTGTCAAATTTTATGGACAAGTTTTAAGCATATTTCTTTGCTGAAAGAAGAGTAGAGCAGGCCTAGACTCCAAGGCCAGGGTGGTTTTTTAAATATTATCTCAGGGCTTCATCTCATATGTTTCTGGTTCTTGACTTGGCAAGAAATTGATCATATTAATTTGACTATGGCAATGCAGTTGTAACTGCCTGATGGGTTCTTCCTGTCCGCTGTACATAAAATCAACTCACTGAGACCATGGCATTAAGTAAAGAAAGAGTTTAATTGATGTGAGGTGGGAGACTGAGTTATTACTCAAATCAATTTCCCCAAAGGCTTGGAGGTTAGGGGTTTTTCTTTGTTTTTTTTTTTTTTTTTTTTTTTTTTTTTTTTTTGAGACGGAGTCTCGCTCTGTCGCCCAGGCTGGAGTGCAGTGGCCGGATCTCAGCTCACTGCAAGCTCCGCCTCCCGGGTTCACGCCATTCTCCTGCCTCAGCCTCCCTAGTAGCTGGGACTACAGGCGCCTGCCACCTCGCCCGGCTAGTTTTTTGTATTTTTTAGTAGAGACGGGGTTTCACCGTGTTAGCCAGGATGGTCTCGATCTCCTGACCTCGTGATCCGCCCGTCTCGGCCTCCCAAAGTGCTGGGATTACAGGCTTGAGCCACCGCGCCCGGCCAGGTTAGGGGTTTTTCAAAGATAATTTGGTGGGCGGGGGGATAGGGTAGGAGTCATGCTGATTGGTTGGGTCAGAGGTGAAATTATAGGGAATCAAAGTTGTCCTCTTGTGCTGAGTCAGTTCTTAGGTAGGGGCCACAGGACCGGGTGGCAGGTCCTGGTGGAGCTATCGGTTTTCAGAAATGCAAAAACCCTTGAAAAGGCATCTCAAAGACCAGTCTTAGGTTCTACAATAGTAATGTTATCTCCAAAAGTAACTGGGAAAGTTGCAAATCTTATGACCTCCAGAATAATGGCTGGCAATTATTTAGAATTCAAGCCCCTCTCATCCTCCTAACTTGGTGGCCTTTCATTAGTTTTGCAAGAACAGCTTAGTTTTTGGGAAGGGTTATTATTATTTAAACTGTAAACTAAATTTCTCCCAAAGTTAGCTTGGCCCATGCCCAGGAATAAGCAGACAGTCAACCTGTGAGCCTGGAGGCAAGATAGAGTCAACCATGTCACATTTCTCTTATTGTCATAATTTTGCAAAGGCTTTCACAGTAAGCATTTGTTCATCAGGAGAAAGTGGCTTTTTTAATCTTGAAAAAATCAGTCCAATCAATGGGTGGATTCACCCTTGAATTGGTAGATAGGACCTAGTGGCCTAAGGCAAAGAAAAATTTTCATAACCAAACTCATTTAATAACAGTAAGTGTATTGGCCAGGCACGGTGGTGCACACCTGTAATCCCAGCACTTTGAGAGGCCAAGGCGGGCAGATCACATGGTGATACCCCATCTCTACTAAAAATACAAAAAATCAGCTGGGCGTGGTGGCCTGTAGTTCCAGCTAATCAGGAGGCTGAGGCAGGAGAATCACTTGAACCCGGGAGGCGGCAGTTGCAGTGAGTCGAGATTGCACCACTGCACTCCAGCCTGAGCGACAGAGTGAGACTCTGTCTCAAAAAAATAAAAAAGAGTAAATGTGTTAATTAAATATTTTCATCATATTTATGATACACTGAAATTTTTCAGGTTTCCAATTCATTTTGTGTTGAGCAAGCAAAATCATTTTTACTTTAATATTTAATCAACATTACTTTTAACTTTAATTTTCTTTGAGTTAAGTAGATTCTATCCATGCAGCAGCATATGGCTTATTTTCATAAATGGGCCACATTAGAATCCACTCTCAATCTAGATCTACAGACCAAAAAAAAATCACTTTCAAAATAAGCATTAAAATATGTTTAGGATATTAGGATTTCCCAGAAGTTCAGTGATTTTCACTGTGACTTCTATACATTCTAAGCTTCAAATTATATTATACTACCTTGTTTCATTTTGGTTTTGTTTTCTGTTTGCTTTGCTTTTAAATTATGCAAAGCGTGACACATACATGTTGAATACATTCAGCACAAGAACCCACACTTCTAATGCCCTATATATATTCTATTCACATGAAGAATTTTGAGCATTTTTAATTTTTATTTTAATACATATGTAAAGAGGAAAATAATTTATATTCATTTAATGCAAAACAAAATACCCTACACTATGGTGTTGTGTACTATGGTCACTTTCAAAACCAAGCAAAAACAAATTTACTCAGCATAAACTTAGTTATACAACATAAATGTCAGTTCAACTCTGTACATTGGTGAGGCCTGAGAAATAATATAAATTAGGAAGTTTTTAAGCTGTCGTGTTTATTACATTCTCCATTGTGGAATGGGTAGAGAGAAAGAAAAGTAAGCTGAAAATGCTGAATATTTCGATTGATGTTTATTGTTCACATATATTTTATGTCACAAAGTATTTTAAATTTTATTAAACCAGCTGTAGGAGTGGAGGATAAATGCTTTCTGCTTTACAAGGAGAGTTTTCTGATATAGGAACCCACAAATAACTGATGGGCAGTTGAGCATACTCAAGATCCGTTTTTACAGCCTCTGTCAGGAATTTCAGATTCATATCTTCAATAGTTTCCTTGTACTCTGATTTGAATTGGGTTTGACTAGAGGTCAGGAAGTAGGAAAGATATCTTACAGAACGGTCTCTCTTCACAACCGTAAATACTATCCAAGGGAAGATGGGACAAAATTGTATTTCTCTGCTATTGCTACAATTTACAATTTTATTCCCTAACCCTTTCTGCTCCCCCAAAACACACACACACAAATCATTTACTCTAGTATGCAGGAGACTGTGTCAGCCTCCAGGCCACCCTTGACCTCTTACCCTAATGTTCTCACTCTTCCTCCACTGCAATCAAGGAAACCACTTCCTCAGAGTTTTTGCTTAATTCTTTAATTCCAAGTCCTTTTTTTTTTTTCTTTTTTTCTTTTCTTTTCATTGTTGGTATTCCCTCTATGAATTGTTTGGCACTTTGTGTCTTAAAACTCTCTCAAATCTGAGCTCACCTCCAATCTTAAGTTTCCTGAATCACAAAGAGAACAGCCCTCACACCTGGTCAATGTGGAGCAACAAAGTAAAGGTACAGTCCCAGCTGTCTCTCTTTTAGTTATGTGACTCTAGGCAAGTCACTCAACCTCTGGGGAATTTGGTCAGTCAACACTAATTTTACAAAAACGTTTACAATTTACAATTTATAACTTTTATAATGTTATAATTATTGTAATAAACTTATAATAATTTTAGAATCACTATTTCTAATATTTGTTAATGCATAACAAATTGTTGACACTTTTCTCAAAAATTCTAATTTCCCTTGGCTTTGATATTTCCCCCAGTGGATTTTTGTGTTCTTTGAGTTGCAAGAACTATGACTAATTTTCTTTGAATGGTTAATACCTCCTATCTGGCAATTGCTTTATATTCCAATAATATTTGCTGAATGAGAAAATGAAGAAATTAAATAAAAGTAAATAATATGTGTGACAACAATGTTCCAACATTAAACATGCTATATAAATGTGAGCTGTTATTTTTTCAGCCATTCATTCAACTAACAATTCTGGAGTGCTTGCCCTGTGTCAGGCACTGTGCTCGTCAGACAGGAGAAGTCTCTTGTCCATAGCAGCAATTCTTAACATGGCAGAGTTTATTACTGAGTACTCACAGAAGAGCTACTGTAACTGGATAGTGAAACATGACTGGAGAGTAAAACATCTGAATAGTCCTAAGAAAGAATAACACTTTGACTTTATGAAAGCACTGATGATTAGTAATGCAAACAACATTCTAAATCTAATATTTAATTAATAAAGAGCATTTTACCCAAATATGTTGCTCTCCTTTTCCTGTATTTTTTTTTTTTAACTTTGCAGTGGATAAGTTCACATTTTAATATTTTATTTTCTTTAAGGAATCAGATCAAATCAAAATACATACCAAATACGTATTGGGCCCTTAATTTGTGCATATCATCACTTTTTTCAAACAAGAGAAGAATTTAGCCTTTTGAAACTTCTTCAGTGATAAACAGTGGGCAAATAGTTCTTTCTATTAAAAATATTGACACTAAAAAATACTGAAAAGGGCTACTTACACAATTTAATTCCCCAAAATGTGTTAAAATTGTACTAAATACTGGGTCCATTTCTGAAGGCCGTACCAAACTGATTTACATATCACTGCTGCCTTCAAGGAGCTTAACTTTAGTAAAAGAGGTAAGACATGCATTCAAATATCCAGATATAATTGTGGAAAACATATATCATAAGGAAGGAGTTAATTTATGCACTGTCAAATATTCAGAGAGAAATTGCCGTTATTGTAAATGGATCATAATGACAGCCTCACAAGGTGTTAAAATTGCCTATAGAGCCTTGAAATAATTAACAAAGTGTCTCCAGTGGAAAAATCAGTCATTTCCTAGTTATTACCCAAGCCTTTACTATTCTGATTGCATGCATAATCTCAGAGGCTTTTGTGTAGTAACAGTAATTCATCTTGTACTTTATGTAGTCTTTTCAGTAACCATTGTTTGTATCTCTAAATACAGTCCACACAGACTCGGCTTTTCAATGCAATATTAATGTGGCATGTGCATAGAAATGTTCTCATTTACCTGTCTTTGCTGCTCTTATTCTAGTACTTTAAAAGCAGTTTGCAGCTGAGACATTTGTTCCTCTTATCGTGTGAGATGGGCTTATAACTCACATATAGTGGAGGCATAATAGCTAAACAGTTATTATTTTAGCCTGGAGGATCATAGATCTGCCCCCTGAGATTTATGCAGTAGTTTCAAAGCTCAAGTTAAGTGAAATGTGTATTGTCAGACTTGCTTTACTATTCTCTCAAATGAAAGTTTAATCAACTTGACATTTACAGTAAGGAGTATCTTGGTGACAGCATTTATGCAGCATACAGCAATCTCTATCCAAAAGTAAATATGAAAATATGGAATGAAGAAGGGAGGTTTGAGTGTCTAATTAAGACTCCAAGTCTAAAAACAGTCTTTCAAGGGCTGAGACATAGCTGAAGCCATATCATGATTTAGAGGCCATCCTTTTTCCTCCACAGTTTTCAGGTTTTATGAGGGGGAAAAAAGGATCAAGAGGTCAAATAAGTTTGGGAAACACCTCCGTCAAACATAGGAAAAAACTATTAAGAACTTCTGAGAATATTTAGTCGGCTAATGCATAATTTAATTTCCTTAAAAGAGATATATTGTGCACTTTCCAGAACTTTTATGATCACAGAAACTTTCTTTCTTTTTTTTTTTTTTTACAGGAAACAGCTTTTGAGACAAATGTTCCACGGAAGGTGTTTTAGTGCCAAAGAATTTTGCTTCTTCCCTGGGGGTTGTTTTACCTTGTCATTTTCACGATGGAGTCTATTTTTCTTTAGTTTTCTTCTCTACCTCATTAGAGTTTTTTGAAGTTTCTTCAAAACTTTATTTTTAAAAGCTTCTATTTCAGAAGTTAACAGGTAAAATTCAAGTAAATACCTATTTTATAGAGTTTTGCTATACCAACATAGATCTGTTAAATAGGTTTATACGATTTTGGTTATACTGTGGTTATGAGACTTGATTTATCATGCAATACATTGTTTATAGTTCATGAAAGTGCAATTATTTGAACTAATGATTTCACTTACATGAAGTACCTAGAGTACTCATAAAACTCAGAGACAGAAAGTAGAATGGCAGTTGCCAGGGACTGAGGGGGCATGAGGAATGGGGAGGGGTTGTTTAACGACTATAGAGTTCCAGTTTCGCAAGATGAGAAATTTCTGGAGACTATTAGTTGCTCAACAATGTAACTATGCTTAACACTAACGAGTCATATACTTAAAAATGGTTGAGATGGTAAATTTTATGTTATGTGTATAGTACCAAAATTTAAAAATTCTGTGATTTTCTTTTTTTTTTTTTTTTTTTTTTTAATTTTTTTTTATTATACTTTAAGTTCTAGGGTACATGTGCATAACGTGCAGGTTTGTTACATATGTATACTTATGCCATGTTGGTGTGTTGCACCCATCAACTCGTCAGCACCCATCAATTCATCATTTATATCATGTATAACTCCCCAATGCAATCCCTCCCTCCTCCCCCCTCCCCCCTCCCCATGATAGACCCCAGTGTGTGATGTTCCCCTTCCCGAGTCCAAGTGATCTCATTGTTCAGTTCCCACCTATGAGTGAGAACATGCGGTGTTTGGTTTTCTCTTCTTGTGATAGTTTGCTAAGAATGATGGTTTCCAGCTGCATCCATGTCCCTACAAAGGACGCAAACTCATCCTTTTTTATGGCTGCATAGTATTCCATGGTGTATATGTGCCACATTTTCTTAATCCAGTCTGTCACAGATGGACATTTGGGTTGATTCCAAGTCTTTGCTATTGTGAATAGTGCCGCAATAAACATACGTGTGCATGTGTCTTTGTAGTAGAATAATTTATAATCCTTTGGGTATATACCCAGTAGTGGGATGGCTGGGTCATATGGTACATCTAGTTCTAGATCCTTGAGGAATTGCCATACTGTTTTCCATAATGGTTGAACTAGTTTACAATCCCACCAACAGTGTAAAAGTGTTCCTATTTCTCCACATCCTCTCCAACACCTGTTGTTTCCTGACTTCTTAATGATTGCCATTCTAACTGGTGTGAGATGGTATCTCATTGTGGTTTTGATTTGCATTTCTCTGATGGCGAGTGACGATGAGCATTTTTTCATGTGTCTGTTGGCTGTATGAATATCTTCTTTTGAGAAATGTCTGTTCATATCCTTTCCCCACTTTTTGATGGGGTTGTTTGTTTTTTTCTCGTATATTTGTTTGAGTTCTTTGTAGATTGTGGATATTAGCCCTTTGTCAGATGAGTAGGTTGCAAAAATTTTCTCCCATTCTGTAGGTTGCCTGTTCACTCTGATGGTAGTTTCTTTTGCTGTGCAAAAGCTCTTTAGTTTAATTAGATCCCATTTGTCAATTATGGCTTTTGCTGCCGTTGCTTTTGGTGTTTTAGACATGAAGTCCTTGCCCATGCCTATGTCCTGAATGGTACTACCTAGATTTTCTTCTAGGGTTTTTATGGTATTAGGTCTAACATTTAAGTCTCTAATCCATCTTGAATTAATCTTCGTATAAGGGGTAAGGAAAGGATCCAGTTTCAGCTTTCTACTTATGGCTAGCCAATTTTCCCAGCACCATTTATTAAATAGGGAATCCTTTCCCCATTTCTTGTTTCTCTCAGGTTTGTCAAAGATCAGATGGCTGTAGATGTGCGGTATTATTTCTGAGGACTCTGTTCTGTTCCATTGGTCTATAGCTCTGTTTTGGTACCAGTACCATGCTGTTTTGGTTACTGTAGCCTTGTAGTATAGTTTGAAGTCAGGTAGCGTGACGCCTCCAGCTTTGTCCTTTTGACTTAGGATTGTCTTGGCAATGCAGGCCCTTTTTTGGTTCCATATGAACTTTAAAGCAGTTTTTTCCAATTCTGTGAAGAAACTCATTGGTAGCTTGATGGGGATGGCATTGAATCTATAAATAACCTTGGGCAGTATGGCCATTTTCACGATATTGATTCTTCCTATCCATGAGCATGGTATGTTCTTCCATTTGTTTGTGTCCTTTTTGATTTCACTAAGCAGTGGTTTGTAGTTCTCCTTGAAGAGGTCCTTTACATCCCTTGTAAGCTGGATTCCTAGGTATTTTATTCTCTTTGAAGCAATTGTGAATGGAAGTTCATTCCTGATTTGGCTCTCTGCTTCTCTGTTACTGGTGTATAAGAATGCTTGTGATTTTTGCACATTAATTTTGTATCCTTTTTTTTTTTTTTTTTTTTTTTTTTTTTTTTTTTTTTTATTATACTTTAAGTTCTAGGGTACATGTGCATAACGTGCAGGTTTGTTACATATGTATACTTATGCCATGTTGGTGTGCTGCACCCATCAACTCGTCAGCACCCATCAATTCATCATTTATATCATGTATAACTCCCCAATGCAATCCCTCCCTCCTCCCCCCTCCCCCCTCCCCATGATAGACCCCAGTGTGTGATGTTCCCCTTCCCGAGTCCAAGTGATCTCATTGTTCAGTTCCCACCTATGAGTGAGAACATGCGGTGTTTGGTTTTCTCTTCTTGTGATAGTTTGCTAAGAATGATGGTTTCCAGCTGCATCCATGTCCCTACAAAGGACGCAAACTCATCCTTTTTTATGGCTGCATAGTATTCCATGGTGTATATGTGCCACATTTTCTTAATCCAGTCTGTCACAGACGGACATTTGGGTTGATTCCAAGTCTTTGCTATTGTGAATAGTGCCGCAATAAACATACGTGTACATGTGTCTTTGTAGTAGACTAATTTATAATCCTTTGGGTATATACCCAGTAGTGGGATGGCTGGGTCATATGGTACATCTAGTTCTAGATCCTTGAGGAATTGCCATACTGTTTTCCATAATGGTTGAACTAGTTTACAATCCCACCAACAGTGTAAAAGTGTTCCTATTTCTCCACATCCTCTCCAACACCTGTTGTTTCCTGACTTCTTAATGATTGCCATTCTAACTGGTGTGAGATGGTATCTCATTGTGGTTTTGATTTGCATTTCTCTGATGGCCAGTGATGATGAGCATTTTTTCATGTGTCTGTTGGCTGTATGAATATCTTCTTTTGAGAAATGTCTGTTCATATCCTTTCCCCACTTTTTGATGGGGTTGTTTGTTTTTTTCTCGTATATTTGTTTGAGTTCTTTGTAGATTCTGGATATTAGCCCTTTGTCAGATGAGTAGGTTGCAAAAATTTTCTCCCATTCTGTAGGTTGCCTGTTCACTCTGATGGTAGTTTCTTTTGCTGTGCAAAAGCTCTTTAGTTTAATTAGATCCCATTTGTCAATTATGGCTTTTGCTGCCGTTGCTTTTGGTGTTTTAGACATGAAGTCCTTGCCCATGCCTATGTCCTGAATGGTACTACCTAGATTTTCTTCTAGGGTTTTTATGGTATTAGGTCTAACATTTAAGTCTCTAATCCATCTTGAATTAATCTTCGTATAAGGGGTAAGGAAAGGATCCAGTTTCAGCTTTCTACTTATGGCTAGCCAATTTTCCCAGCACCATTTATTAAATAGGGAATCCTTTCCCCATTTCTTGTTTCTCTCAGGTTTGTCAAAGATCAGATGGCTGTAGATGTGCGGTATTATTTCTGAGGACTCTGTTCTGTTCCATTGGTCTATAGCTCTGTTTTGGTACCAGTACCATGCTGTTTTGGTTACTGTAGCCTTGTAGTATAGTTTGAAGTCAGGTAGCGTGACGCCTCCAGCTTTGTCCTTTTGACTTAGGATTGTCTTGGCAATGCGGGCTCTTTTTTGGTTCCATATGAACTTTAAAGCAGTTTTTTCCAATTCCGTGAAGAAAGTCATTGGTAGCTTGATGGGGATGGCATTGAATCTATAAATAACCTTGGGGAGTATGGCCATTTTCACGATATTGATTCTTCCTATCCATGAGCATGGTATGTTCTTCCATTTGCTTGTGTCCTCTTTTATTTCACTGAGCAGTGGTTTGTAGTTCTCCTTGAAGAGGTCCTTTACATCCCTTGTAAGCTGGATTCCTAGGTATTTTATTCTCTTTGAAGCAATTGTGAATGGAAGTTCATTCCTGATTTGGCTCTCTGCTTCTCTGTTACTGGTGTATAAGAATGCTTGTGATTTTTGCACATTAATTTTGTATCCTGAGACTTTGCTGAAGTTGCTTATCAGCTTAAGGAGATTTTGGGCTGAGACGATGGGGTTTTCTAAATATACAATCATGTCATCTGCAAACAGGGACAATTTGACTTCTTCTTTTCCTAACTGGATACCCTTGATTTCTTTCTCTTGCCTGATTGCCCTAGCCAGAACTTCCAACACTATGTTGAATAGGAGTGGTGAGAGAGGGCATCCCTGTCTTGTGCCAGTTTTCAAAGGGAATTTTTCCAGTTTTTGCCCATTCAGTATGACATTAGCTGTGGGTTTGTCATAAATGGCTCTTATTATTTTGAGATACGTTCCATCAATACCGAATTTATTGAGCGTTTTTAGCATGAAGGGCTGTTGAATTTTGTCAAAAGCCTTTTCTGCATCTATTGAGACAATCATGTGGTTCTTGTCTTTGGTTCTGTTTATATGCTGGATTACGTTTATTGATTTGCGAATGTTGAACCAGCCTTGCATCCCAGGGATGAAGCCCACTTGATCATGGTGGATAAGCTTTTTGATGTGCTGCTGAATCCGGTTTGCCAGTATTTTATTGAGAATTTTTGCATCAATGTTCATCAGGGATATTGGTCTAAAATTCTCTTTTTTTGTTGTGTCTCTGCCAGGCTTTGGTATCAGGATGATGTTGGCCTCATAAAATGAGTTAGGGAGGATTCCCTCTTTTTCTATTGATTGGAATAGTTTCAGAAGGAATGGTACCAGCTCCTCCTTGTACCTCTGGTAGAATTCAGCTGTGAATCCATCTGGTCCTGGACTTTTTTTGGTGGGTAGGCTATTAATTGTTGCCTCAATTTCAGAGCCTGCTATTGGTCTATTCAGGGATTCAACTTCTTCCTGGTTTAGCCTTGGGAGAGTGTAAGTGTCCAGGAAATTATCCATTTCTTCTAGATTTTCTAGTTGATTTGCGTAGAGGCGTTTATAGTATTCTCTGATGGTAGTTTGTATTTCTGTGGGGTCAGTGGTGATATCCCCTTTATCATTTTTTATTGCATCTATTTGATTCCTCTCTCTTTTCTTCTTTATTAGCCTTGCTAGCGGTCTGTCAATTTTGTTGATCTTTTCAAAAAACCAACTCCTGGATTCATTGATTTTTTGGAGGGTTTTTTGTGTCTCTATCTCCTTCAGTTTGGCTCTGATCTTAGTTATTTCTTGCCTTCTGCTAGCTTTTGAATGTGTTTGCTCTTGCCTCTCTAGTTCTTTTAATTGTGATGTTAGAGTGTCAATTTTAGATCTTTCCTGCTTTCTCTTGTGGGCATTTAGTGCTATAAATTTCCCTCTACACACTGCTTTAAATGTGTCCCAGAGATTCTGGTATGTTGTATCTTTGTTCTCATTGGTTTCAAAGAACATCTTTATTTCCGCTTTCATTTCGTTATGTACCCAGTAGTCATTCAGGAGCAGGTTGTTCAGTTTCCATGTAGTTGAGCGGTTTTGATTGAGTTTCTTAGTCCTGAGTTCTAGTTTGATTGCACTGTGGTCTGAGAGACAGTTTGTTATAATTTCTGTTCTTTTACATTTGCTGAGGAGTGCTTTACTTCCAATTATGTGGTCAATTTTGGAATAAGTGCGATGTGGTGCTGAGAAGAATGTATATTCTTTTGATTTGGGGTGGAGGGTTCTATAGATGTCTATTAGGTCCGCTTGGTGCAGAGATGAGTTCAATTCCTGGATATCCTTGTTAACTTTCTGTCTCGTTGATCTGTCTAATGTTGACAGCGGAGTGTTGAAGTCTCCCATTATTATTGTATGGGAGTCTAAGTCTCTTTGTAAGTCCCTAAGGACTTGCTTTATGAATCTGGGTGCTCCTGTATTGGGTGCATATATATTTAGGATAGTTAGCTCTTCCTGTTGAATTGATCCCTTTACCATTATGTAATGGCCTTCTTTGTCTCTTTTGATCTTTGATGGTTTAAAGTCTGTTTTATCAGAGACAAGGATTGCAACCCCTGCTTTTTTGTGTTCTCCATTTGCTTGGTAAATCTTCCTCCATCCCTTTATTTTGAGCCTATGTATGTCTCTGCATGTGAGATGGGTCTCCTGAATACAGCAGACTGATGGGTCTTGACTCTTTATCCAGTTTGCCAGTCTGTGTCTTTTAATTGGAGCATTTAGTCCATTAACATTTAAGGTTAATATTGTTATGTGTGAACTTGATCCTGCCATTAGATATTAACTGGTTATTTTGCTCGTTAGTTGATGCAGTTTCTTCCTAGCCTCGATGGTCTTTACATTTTGGCATGTTTTTGCGATGGCTGGTACCGGTTGTTCCTTTCCATGTTTAGGGCTTCCTTCAGGATCTCTTGTAAGGCAGGCCTGGTGGTGACAAAATCTCTAAGCATTTGCTTATCTGTAAAGGATTTTATTTCTCCTTCACTTATGAAACTTAGTTTGGCTGGATATGAAATTCTGGGTTGAAAATTCTTTTCTTTAAGAATGTTGAATATTGGCCCCCACTCTCTTCTGGCTTGTAGAGTTTCTGCCGAGAGATCTGCTGTTAGTCTGATGGGCTTCCCTTTGTGGGTAACCCGACCTTTCTCTCTGGCTGCCCTTAAGATTTTTTCCTTCATTTCAACTTTGGTGAATCTGGCAATTATGTGTCTTGGAGTTGCTCTTCTGGAGGAGTATCTTTGTGGCGTTCTCTGTATTTCCTGAATTTGAATGTTGGCCTGCCCTACTAGGTTGGGGAAGTTCTCCTGGATGATTTCCTGAAGAGTGTTTTCCAACTTGGTTCCATTTTCCCCCTCACTTTCAGGCACCCCAATCAGGCGTAGATTTGGTCTTTTTACGTAATCCCATACTTCTTGCAGGCTTTGCTCATTTCTTTTTCTTCTTTTTTCTTTTGGTTTCTCTTCTCGCTTCATTTCATTCATTTGATCTTCAATCGCTGATACTCTTTCTTCCAGTTGATCGAGTCGGTTACTGAAGCTTGTGCATTTGTCACGTATTTCTCGTGTCATGGTTTTCATCTCTGTCATTTCGTTTATGATCTTCTCTGCATTAATTAGTCTAGCTGTCAATTCTTCCACTCTTTTTTCAAGATTTTTAGTTTCTTTGCGCTATGTACGTAATTCCTCCTTTAGCTCTGATAAGTTTGATGGACTGAAGCCTTCTTCTCTCCTCTCGTCCAAGTCATTCTCTGACCAGCTTTGATCCGTTGCTGGCGATGGGCTGCGCTCCTTTGCAGGGGGAGATGCGCTCTTATTTTTTGAATTTCCAGCTTTTCTGCCCTGCTTCTTCCCCATCTTTGTGGTTTTATCTGTCTCTGGTCTTTGATGGTGGTGACGTACTGATGCGGTTTTGGTATAGGTGTCCTTCCTGTTTGATAGTTTTCCTTCTGACAGTCAGAAGGACTGTCTGTTGGTCTGTTGGAGATTGCTTGAGGTCCACTCCAGACCCTGTTTGCCTGGGTATCAGCAGCAGAGGTTGCCGAAGATAGAATATTGCTGAACAGCGAGTGTACCTGTCTGATTCTTCCTTTGGAAGTTTCCTCTCAGGGGTGTACTCCACCCTGTGAGGTGTGGGGTGTCAGACTGCCCCTAGTGGGGGATTTCTCCCAGCTAGGCTACTCAGGGGTCAGGGACACACCTGAGCAGGCAGTCTGTCCATTCTCAGATCTCAACCTCCGCGTTGGGAGATCCACGGCTCTCCCCAAAGCTGTCAGACAGAGTCGTTCGCGTCTGCACCGGCTCCTGCTACTTCCCCTGTTGGTCTTCAGCTGTGCGCTGTCCCCAGAGGTGGAGACTACAGAGACAGGCAGGCTTCCTTGAGCTGCTGTGAGCTCCACCCAGTTCGAGCTTCCCAGCGGCTTTGTTTACCTACTTAAGCCTCAGCAATGGCGGGCGCCCCTCCCCCAGCCTCGCTGCTGCCTTGCGGATAGATCGCGGCAGACTGCTGTGTTAGCAGTGAGGGTGGCTTCGTGGGCGTGGGACCCTCCCGGCCAGGTGTGGGATATATTCTGGTGTGCCTGTATGCTTACAGCGCAGTATTGGGGTGGGAGTTACCCGATTTTCCAGGTGTTGTGTGTCTCTGTTCCCCTGGCTAGGAAAACGGATCCCCTTCACCCTTGCGCTTCCAGGTGAGGCGATGCCTCGCCCTGCTTCAGCTCTCGCTGGTCAGGCTGCAGCAGCTGACCAGCACCGATTGTCCGGCACTCCCTAGTGAGATGACCCCAGTACCTCAGTTGAAAATGCAGAAATCACCGGTCTTCTGTGTCGCTCGCGCTGGGAGTTGGAGACTGGAGCTGTTCCTATTCGGCCATCTTGCTCCGCCCCTCTGTGATTTTCAATATAGTACTTTATTAAACCTCATTAAATGTAAAGACAAAAATTGAATTATTTGAATATTTGAAATTATTTATCTCTTTTTTTTTTTTTTTTTTTTTTTTGAGACGGAGTCTCGCTCTGTCACCCAAGCTGGAGTGCACTGGCCAGATCTCAGCTCACTGCAAGCTCCGCCTCCTGGGTTCACGCCATTCTCCTGCCTCAGCCTCCCGAGTAGCTGGGAATATAGGCGCCCGCCACCTCGCCCGGCTAGTTTTTTTTTTGTATTTTTTAGTAGAGACGGGGTTTCACCGTGTCAGCCAGGATGGTCTCGATCTCCTGACCTTGTGATCTGCCCGCCTCGGCCTCCCAAAGTGCTGGGATTACAGGCTTGAGCCACCGTGCCCGGCCTATTTATCTCTTTATGAAAAAAGAAAACTGGACTGGTAGAGAAAAACAAAATCTCTACCAGAGATTTTTGACTAGAACGGAAATCTACAACTTTTGAAACAGTCTCCTCAATTAAGGCAGCAACTAACAATGCAAATATTTGGTATTCTGGTAAAACTTCAAAATTTTATGGATTTTAAAATAAAAGATACTTTAAAATTTCAAGTTGTTTCCTCAAATATATATATAGAGATTCTTATTAATCATATTTGTATCCATATTAATTGTATATTTCTAAATTAACTTCTGTTACCGTGCATTTAGATATTTATCCCTAAATTTTAACTTTTGGTGCTCCAAACTGCTATTACAATTACTAATATGATTTCCTATCTAAGTGATTTTTGGCTAGATTTCTGGAAACATTTGCCATTATTTAGGAAAACGACGTACTCTACAATGAGGAAAATACGTTTCTATACTCCTTTTTTCTCTAGCTCTGTTCTCGAGAACCATTTGGCTTCTTTTTTTTGGGTGGTATTTAGTAAAGTTATAATTGCCCTCAAGAATTTAAGGGCATGTGGAAAGTAAATACAAACCCCACACAGTACTTAATAATCAGGTGTAGCAGTATTAGAAAAACACAATACATACAGCAGCAAAAACTCCTCTCATACCAAGAGTGTTTGCTGCCTGCTCCCCTTTTATGTAGCACTGGGCAGGTGCTCCAAGGAAATAAATATAGGGTTTTCAATTAATGAATGACAACAGAAACATTAATATTCTTCCACACAGTCAAATCTATGCTGTATGAAATAAAACTGTATTCATTGTGTACGAGTAGAGTGGTAAATGCACACAGATGATAATTGAAGAGGGAGTTAGAGGAACTCTAGGTGAAGAGAATTGCAGGTGTACTTGCCATTTGTCTTTCTTCAAGTCCCAGAATAGAGTTTTAGTAACTATCTGTATTATTAAGGAGGGAAGCCTGTGAAACTGTTACAGGGTCAACATTTCAGGAGCAAGATGAGACTTGGAGGCAGAGTTGGTAAAGCAAATGCGACTAAAACAACAGAAAGGCATAATTTACAGGAACTGAAATTATCCCTGAAGAGAAAAATGTCATCTCTTCATGATCAGAATGAAAATGTCTCTCATGAGCCCTGAGGTACTAGAAATTTCCATAGTACCAAAAAGTATGAGTGATCAATGTTGAGATGTGACCAAATTCACACTTGGTTACATAGGCCTGGAGGACAAGAGACTTAAGGTTGGTGAGGAGGCTGCAGGAGAGAAATAGGGAAACAGGATGTCCTATGTGTTCCCACCTATTGTACCACCCCTGAATCTTCAGAATATCTACCTGGAAAGAGAGCCCCATGGGGATGAGAATTGTGCCTGTGAAGAAGGAGAGAAGGACCCTTCATTTTAGCCTTGTGTCCAAAAGTGTTAAAAATGCAGAAAATAATCATACAGAGACTTCATCAGAATAATGCAAAGATGCAGTTCATGAAGAAGTCAGGAAAAGGAGAGCTTCCCCACATACAGCATAGGATATGACAAGGTAATCGTTGTGAGAGCTTTTGGAGAGGTCTTAAAGCTTTCAGTGATATAGGAGAGGGGTAGGGAAGTGCTGGGTAGAGAAAAGTGGGGTCGCTGGCGAGGGCTCCACCCTCAGGCCAGTGCCCACAGACCCAAATGAGGACAGGCATTTCTGTTTTCACACTGAAAAAGTTGCCTTTTGGTCTGCCACGCCCCCCATCCCGTGCCCATAAAAACCCCGGACCGTAGCGGGCACACACACAAGCAGCTGGATGTTGAGAGGAGCAGAGAAGCAGAAGAACACACCAACAGACACCAGCAGACACTGGCAGGCCACTGACAGCAGGATGACCTGAAATTCAGTCAGGGGTTATCAGAGGAGAGTCTGGCCGCTTCCCATTCCATTCCCCTTCTGGCTCCCCATCCACCTCACTGAGAGCTACCTCCACCACTCAATAAAACCTTGCACCCAACCCATCCTCCAAGCCCATGTGTGATCCAATTTTTCTGGTACACTAGGGCAAGAACCTGGGATACGGAAATTCCTCTGTCCTCAGGATAAGGCAAAGCATCTAATTGAGCTGATTAACACAAGCCACCTGCAGATGGCAAAGCTGAAAGAGCATACTGTAACACACGCCCACCGGGGCTTTGGGAGCTGTAAACACTCGACCCTAGATGCTGCCGTGGGTTCGTAGCCCAAAAACACTCTCTATGACCAGCCTGTCTTCATGTTCCCCCTAGGGGTTTGAGCAGTGGGGTACGGAAGAAGCGAGCCACACCCGTGTCACGTGCCCTGTGAGGGGGATAAGGGAATTCCTCCCATTTCATCAGCATCTCATCATTCATTGTTTTTATCCCCCACCCCCTACTTCATATAGTATTTAGTGCAAAATTCTAAAATAAACAGGGTATATGATTCTTCAATTCTGGGTCAAAGAAAAATGAGAAAGCTAAGGAGATTGTACCCTAATCACATATACAGTCTTTAGAGTGAGAGCAGCTGGAGGGAAGGGAGGGAATCCGCCACATCCCTGAAACCCGGAGGGCATAGGAAAGCCTACTTGGGATGGAGCAGTGGGCTAGGGGTTTTACCCAAAAGAGATCCCACATAGACCCTCACTATCGAAGCGACTATTTCAAACTTATATATTTATTATTTTTCAGATGAACTGCTACAATGATAGTACAACAGAATCATTTCCACTAGAAGCCCAGATATATTAATACAATTTATTAAGCAAAGCTGTAAAATGAAAGAGAAAGTAATTTTTTTAAAGCTCCCTTGTAAAGCAAAAACAACGGGAAATCCTAAGTCTAGTTACTAAATCATCTGGTCTTTTTTCTCTAACAGTAAATCATTTGAACTAAGAGTTGTGCCTGAAGAAGTTTTTAAAATTCCCTGTTTAAGTCTAAGAAACACCCCTAAATGTGTCATCTGAACTCATCATTTCACAGAACCCAACCTGGATTCTTTTCGCTCGTGCACACTTGATTTCCTATCAGTAGTGACCCAAGGTTAAATGGCATGATTATTTTCTTCAGTTCATAGAGTTAAAGTTTATTCTGTCTCGTAGCTTCCTGCTGAGATATCTTTTTACATTAGTTCCCATATTGTGTGATTTGAAGGCTCTGCCTCCATGGACAGTTCCAGAACACATTGTGCTGCTTCCTGCAGCAGTTCATGCACAAACTCCCAACTGCTTGAAAGTGGCTCCCAAACCTTTCCATGCACAAAAATCACCTGGATCTTGTTAAAAATGCTGACTCCTGATTTTACATGTTGAAATCAATTTTCCCAATGGTTCAATTGCAGATGATTCTCAGATCCTGCTTTGACAAACAATTTTATTTTTCCCTGTCCTGTCTCTTTAATGAAGTTTTTCCAAATCCTGTGCAAAATACGGATTTCTTCCTCTGTCTATCTAAAGTGGGATATTGATCTCTGATTCAGCCCTGGATAGTTTATCTTCTTGCATTGTTGCTGATTTCATGTGTTATATCTCAATTCTGAAATATACTGAACACTACCGGGAAGAATCCCATGTCTTAAGTGATTGTACAGTAATATATAATAAGCTTTAAGTAATACTGGCATGGAGTATCCATGGAACAGAGAGCCTTTAATAGTGAAAGAATGGGCCGGGCGCGGTGGCTACACCTGTAATCCCAGCACTTTGGGAGGCCGAGGTGGGCGGATCACGAGATCAGGAGATCGGGACCATCCTGGCTAATAAGGTGAAACCCCGTCTCTACTAAAAATACAAAAAATTAGCGGGGTGTGGTGGCAGGCGCCTGTAGTCCCAGCTACTCGGGAGGCTGAGGCAGGAGAATGGCGTGAACCTGGGAGGCGGAGCTTGCAGTGAGCAGAGATCTTGCCACTGCACTCCAGCCTGGGCGACAGAGTGAGACTCCATCTCAAAAAAAAAAAAAAAAAAATAGTGAAAGAATGGAGTAATTTATATCCTTGGAGATAAATGGACAAAGAGGACCTGGGAGAAAGCAGAGGCATTAGATAAAGGATGTATTGGGACATGGACAGTGTTGCAGCCTAATAATCCCTTGGTGCCACTATAGACATAAAAACATGAGGCAATCCACACACAACGTGGGGCACCACAAAGCCAGGGAGACCCATGGACAGGCTCTGTCTTTCCTTGCTGTGTTTCTTGGGTGTGTCTTTTTTCTAAACTTTAGCATACCCAGCTAGAAAATAAAATGGTATTATGTGTTGTCGAAGATCCCTTCTGATGCTACAGAGTTTAGAAATTTTTTTGTATCTGGGGAAGATACCAACTGTATCAGAAACATTGGTGTTATACAAATGAAGAATTTTCTGGTTGTGAAGTTGTCACTGTCTTTGTTCTCAGTTTTCTTTTTTAAATTTCAAATTATTTTCTCCTTTAAAAAATCTTTACACATATTTTCTCCACTGTTTTACATCCCTTATTAGAGGCAATGCTATTTGATATTATATGTAATTATTCTGATTCTATATGTAATTATACTGAGGCTTTTTAGCACACTGCTATTCATTTCTGCTACTTCTATGGGAAATGTCTTCTTGGAAGATTTTTGCATCTGAGAACTTCCCTGAGATATTCTATTTTATTATCCTGTTTTCCTTTATATCATCTGTAAAATCTTTTTCCACTTCATCTCACAATTTATTTTTCCTTTCCATTACTCTGTAAAATGTGCATTTCACAGTACAACTACATTATACAAATCCCAGGCTTCTTCTAGACCTAAAAGAATATGTGTGGTTTTATAAGTAAGGTTTTTATAAGTTGATTTCTATTATTTATAGCTGATATATAGGTGTTATTTAAGTACCTTTAGTTTTACAATAGAAATGATAATAGGTAAGTAGATTTTTTCAAATATCCTATAAAATTTCTACTAGAAGTATTTAAAATTATATCACTTTTCTATCTTTTGTAGCATAATACATTTCAAATATTTAGTTAATTTAAATTTTGTTTAATGCTAAACATTATCACTTTTTATTATTTAGGTAAAATGACAAAAGTTAAGAAAAAATTAAAAGGAAAATATTAGTGATAATTCTCTTAATTTACTGTAAAACTTCATTCATGAATGTTGAATTAATCATAGCATAATGCCATTTTGTAATTCTTTTTGCTTTCTGATATATCATAAAAATTATCATGTAATCATTATAATTTTTAATGGTTGCATAATGTTTCATTGAGTTAGTGTGACAAATTTCCCATCATTTTGCATGTTTAGGCTTGTTTTCTATTTCTTTATTATTTTTTGGTACTGCTATGATTCATGCAAATAGTCTTTTTCTACTTTCAGATTATTTCTAATAGGTTAACTAAGTTAACTAAGGATAGGATAACTAAGTTATAAGGATAGGATAGTTATCCTATAGGATAACTAAGGATAACTAAGTTAAATAGGATAACTAAGTTAAAAGATAGAAACATTTTGTGGGTTCTGAGGTAAATTATTATCATATTGCTTTCTAAAATGTATTATTTCACTTTTCATTGCCACTCTCAGTATAAATGCATTAGTGAAACACAGCTTTATCCTAAGCAGCAAGTATAGCAAGTGTCATTCACTTTTTAAAACATTGTGGTACAACATATACAACAAAAAATTTACCCTTTTAACAATTTTTAAATTGTTGGCATTGAGTATATTCATAATATTGTGCAACCATCCCTACTATCCACTTCCAAAGCTTTTTCATCATCCCAAACAGAAACACTGTATCTATTAAATAATATCTCCCCATTTTTCCCCTTCTCAACCCCTGGTAACTTCTATTCTGTCTCTCTGAAACCTATTGTAGGTACTTCATATAAGTGGCATCATACCATATTTGTCTTTCTGTGACTGGTTTATTTCACCTAGCAATATGGTTTTAAGATTCATCCACGTTGTAGCATATATCAGAATTTCATTCCTTTTTAAGGCTGAGTAAAACTCCATTGTATGTATTTACATTCTGTTTATCCATTGATTGATCCATGATTATTTGGGTTCTTTTCCACCTTTTGGTTATCATGAATAATGCAGCTATGAACATTGGTATATGAGTATTTGAGTCCCTACTTTTCAATCTTTGGGGTATATGTGGAGAAGTGGAATCATTGGATCATATGGCAATTCTGTTTAACTTTTGAAGAGTGTTATTCTTTCATGGTCAATAAAAAGTTCTTTGATTTTTTGCTTATTTGTTTTCTACTTTTCATGTTTGCTTTGTTTTGGCATAGCTTTTACTTTTTTAAATCTCAACATTTTCCTTATCTATATTAATTTATATTGCATCTTCTATAATTATCAGTTCATGTCCTCTGTCCATTTATTGATTACCTTTTTTTCTGAATGTTTTTCTAAAAATTTGAATGAGGCCCATCATGGACATCTCCTTCTTTTGCCTACTCAGAGTCCTTTCTCTTTTATACATGGATTTTCCTTTGGGAATTATCCCTCTTCTGCTGCAGACTACACAGCATCAGACATGTGCCCACTCCCTGGCCAATTAAACACTCCCTGGTGCTTGAATCCTGAAAATAATGAAACAAAAATAGAAAAGGATGAAAGCCACATCAAGATGCCCATAGCTTTCTGAAAGTCTGCCCAGCCATTAGAGTTTCTCATATTTACATGAAATTTCCCTTGGTTCTCATTCATACCAAGAACTGATATTTTTGTCTTTAGTTTTACAAGGTGCATCACATAATTTAATTCAAAAAATTCTTCTTTTTAAAAAATAAATTATCTAGAGTTGATTTCTATTGTTTATAATTAGATTTGATAGAATAGTTACCTATATCATATAATCAATCCTTAGTCAAATTTATATAATATTTTTCCCCAGTTTGTTGACTTCTTTTTAATTTTGTTTTTTCACTTTTTAGAAATGTTTAATTTGTAGAATTAAATCTCTAAGTTTTTATGTGACTTTTTTACTCAATTCCTTCAAAGCTAAAAATTAGCTTCCCTCCACCAGTCTAATAATTAATATCTTCACTTTTTATTTTGACTACGTCTGAATTATTCCAATTTGTACCCAATTTTTCGTTATTCCTAAATATATATATTTTTAATGCTTACTGGTGGCAAATGACTTTAGATTGATTAATATATTTTTATGTAGCTCCAGCTCTCTAGGTCTCTTAACCTGTTTGATTTTATGCTATAACAGATACTTCTCACTTGTTGAGGAATCCATTACAAAGCTCCTAAGGGTAATGATGTTCTATATATACTATATTTTAGGAAAGAAGGAAGTGGTGGAAGCATATGCAGAGCTATTCTTTGTTGCTCTTCCTAGTCTCAGTTCTTCTTTTTTTTTTCTTATCAGTGGAGCAAGGATGACAATTCTATAGGCGGCAGGAGAGGCTCTGGATTGTAATCCAGTGGGGAAGCAAAGGCATGTGCTGGGAAGAATGCCCATCAGAAGCCAGGGTGAAATGGGGAAATGTAGAGCATGGGAGAGTTAACTAAGTGAAAATGATATAAAAGTATTGGAGGCTCACTCTTGGCCTCATGCAAAAGGGACTAACCTGAGCACTTAAAACAGAGATGCAAAAATAATAACAAGAATTTAAGACTCTTATTACATAAAAATCTTAACACAGAAGCTAAATATCTACAGTAGGTACTGATGGTGGTGGTGGTCCATCTGGAGCAGCTGCTGCAGAGACACCTGCTGCAGCAGAGAGGGCATAGCAACGGCTGCATGCTTTGTGGAGCTGGCAGGGGCAGGATCAGGAGGGAGGCCTGCCCTGTACTCAGTTGGCAGGGCAGGAGCCCCATACTCCTGGGTGCAGCTTTAGCTGCCTAGCCATGGCTCCAGGCCCCCGCATTCCTGGGGCTCTCAGGGTCCGGGAAGTTCCATGCCCCTGCAAGTTTGAAAGTGCCCTGCTCCCTGGTCTCTCCCAACTCCTGGTGCCTGCTGGGGATGGAGCAAGGTTGTGGCCAACCCCGGGCACTGTCACAACTTGACCAGCTGTGCCCACACTCAGGGTGGTGCTGACACACCAACCCCTTGCCATCTTGGCCCCTCTTGACTTTGGGTGCTGAGGAGTGCAGGAGGGGAGTAAGGAGTGGGGAGGGCGGCTGAGGGCACCTCTTGGCATGGACATCCTGCATGCTGGAGATGGCATGTTAAAGGACATCTTACATGCTGGAGATGGCATGTTGAAGCCCCAGCATGGGGGCTGGTCTGCCAGTTCTGGGCAAAGTCCATGGCCAGGAGTGAGATCTTCTCTGATGACCACTCAGTCAATTGGACAGTGCTTTTTCCAGGCCTGCCTGTGGCTGCCCATGGACCAATCAGCACACACTGCCTCCATTCTGAGCACATAAAAACTCCAGACTCAGCCAGACTCACACTCATTGGGATGACCTGACTGCAGAAAGGAACTACCCACTATGAGTCTACTCTCCGCTGAAAGTTGGACACTCATCAGGATGATCTTCCTGCAGAAAACAGCTATCCACTCCAGGTGGATAGCTCTCCACCAAGAGCTGAATACTCACCGGGATGATCTGCCTACGGAAAAGAGCTACCCTCTACAGGCCTCCTCTCCACTGAGAGTTGGACACTCATCAGGATGATCAGCTTGCAGAAAGGAACTACCAACTTTGAGTCTCCTGAGAGCTATTCCATCACTCAGTGCAGCTCCTCTCTGCTGTGCTCACCCTCCAGCTGTCCAGGTACCACATTCTTCCTGGAGGCAGGACAAGAACTCTGGACCTGCTGAATGGCACTGAAAGAGCTAACACAAACAGGGCTGAAACACACCCCTCATTCACCATGTTGCAGGCAATGAGAAGAAGAGAAGAGCTACAGTCCTTTGAGGAGCCCACACCTAGGGGCTCCCCAAGCCAGTGCTGTGACACCCTTTTTAGGGGTCTGCAGTTCCTGGTGTCTCCAAGCTTCCGGACACAAACTCATTTCCCTTGCCCAGACATGTACCCACATCAGAAGCTGCTTGCATTACATCTGATCCAGCCACAGTCTTTCACAGAGCTGGCCCCCTGAGCTGGTGCCTGTGCTGACACCTGGAGCTGCCTGCCCTGTCACAGCAGTTGGCATGCCTGGCTGTGAGCAGTGGCCCATGCTTACTCACTCACACCCCCTTTGCTGCTCCATGCCTGGCTCAGCCTTGGAAGGTGTAGGATCCAGGCCAGTAGCACAAACCGAGCTCAGCCTGCCAGGCCAGGTGGGTGGAACGAGCCCAGTGGGTCCAAACTCAGACAAAGGTGCCACTGGCCACAGAGGTTTCTGGCTGGAAAAGCTACACTTAAGGATCCTGTGACAGTACCAGCAGAGTTGCTCTGATTGTAACCTAGCCCATCTGATTCTTCTTAATCTGCTATGATTCCCATGATACTCTGGGAACTCTAGGGTTCTACAGGACAAGATTTGAAAACCACTGGTTTAAAAAATAAGAGATGTCATACATCATCATAATTTGTGTCTTGGAGAAAATGGCTGACAGTAGCTTAAATAACACCTCTCTTTGAGGGAGTTTTAGTTGAAATAGGGATCAAAGTAACTGAACCTCAGTAGAAAATTTTCATAAATCAGAGTGAGTGGGAGAATTGATAGTGAGGGAGGTGGCAGGCACAGAACCAATTCAATTGTTCTAAAATCATGTTATTCATCCTGTCACCTACTCCCTGAATGAAGTGATGGCCACAGACAATTTATTGTGAGTCATTGTCATTAGAAGACACTTGATACTTTTTGAGGAGCACACTGTTCACACAAATTAATCCTAATCCTACCAAATAGGCCACTTTATGAATATACCTAGTAATAAATAGGCATTTGAAATGACTCCAAGAAAGACTAGTAGAGAAGACTAAAATTCAAATACAATGATGGCAAATTAGAAAAAAGAATTTAAGATTTTTCTCCAAGTCAATCAAACCAGGCTAACATATTTAAAGGGAAAATGGCAAGTGGTGATTATTTAGTGCCTAAGAGCCTGAGGGAGGGTTTTGTTTGTACTCTCAACCAAAGAACTGAATGTTCCAAAATGTCACTGAAGAACAAAATGTCACATGGTGGAATTGATGGCTGATAAAATTAGAGCAAGAAACTATTGAAGACACTATTACTTTGTGCCACGTATAGCCAACTTGTGAAACCCACTGCCACAGGAGGTTATGGAGTTGAACACCATAGATGGATTTAAAATTGAATGAATAACTTTATGACTAATAAATGCCAGTGCCAGTTCTTCATGCTAAGATAAAAGGGGTAATCAAAGTACATGTTTCAGAGCACAGGCCAAGTGCTGCAGGGGTTAAAAGTAGGGACCTTTCCCTTGTAAACACTGATATATAATTAGCCATTCAGAACACAAGAAACATTTCTACCTCTCTGCCAGAACTAGATACTGCCCCCTGCAGAAGTAGGGGTCCAGGAGAGGGGCTGCTGTGGGAGTTAAGTGTGGAAGGATCCTCAGTAAGGGGCCTGTGCTGAGCTTGCACAGCCATGAGCTACCAATAAGCAAGCAAACAAAAAAAGTTGAGACTGTTCTCCTGCCACCCTCAGTTACCTCCTCCACCACCTCAAACATTTTCATGCTGAGCTTGCATCCTCCTGACTAATATCAACGTTGGGCCACCACCTTCTTCATCAGCTGAGTATCCTGGTGGCCCCATTCTGCCCTCCTTTCTTCAGCAAAATAGACACTCTATTTCTGAGTGTCTGCTCATAGTTCCCATGCATTCTCCCATCTTGATAATCTGGACTAGATCATGAAGAAACATGAAGATCCTTGAACACTTTTCTTGGTGCAGTGTTCACAATTCAACAGCTTTGAGGGTCAAAGTAGGTAATGTAAATGTGTGCAGAAGCCCAAGTATGAGAACATTTAACTTTCAGAAATAGAATCAAACAGTCTTTATTTTTACTGAATTAGAACTAAATTAGAAGTGCATGGCATAATGTAAGCAGATATGATATTTAGGATTATATATTAAATTCAAAATAAAAAGATTAACTGAAAATTTTCAAACTCCAATTCCTCTGATTCTTAATTAGAAAACTAACATCTTTTTTTCTATATAACATGTATTGGACTTTGTATTTCTCTTTAAAATAGACATACAGAATTTGGCCTTGAATCCCTTAAATGAGAAAATATTTTGTTTTATTTTAGCTCATAATGGTGAACACGTTTTCAATATACGTACTTCCAAACATAGTTTGCTTTTATGTTTACAGTAACCACTTTCAAGACATTGAAGAAATCTAATCATATTTTGCTATTAGTATCATATTATAATGCTACTTGGTTTATTTGATAACTTCATTCCTTCATTCTATCAGTATTAATTGTGAAAAACAAAGTGAAAAACATTTGTTTATTTTTAAAGAGTTTGAAGTTAGAGAACTTACTTTGGAATTAGGTCTTCAACTCTGCAACTGGGGAATTCCTGTACTTTCCAATTCTGAAAACTGAGTCTGGTTTAAAAAGTGTGGTAGATTGTTTCTTGCCAAAGAAACAATTCTTTCTAAAAATAAAATAATCAAAACATAAATTAAAAAAAAATCTCCCTTGCATTAAAAAAACTAATAATTACTTTTCATGGTAGCATTACTTATTTGATTTGCTTCTAAAACAGAACACTATTGAAATTTCTGTTGTTTCTCTCAGCTCATTAAGTTCTCATCATGCATTATCTTTCTGTAGTTTGTTCATCATGATGACTTCAGTTGCATCCTTTTGACAAAGACATACTTTGTGTATTAAAGATGTAAGAGTTGTCTCCAATTGTTTTCCTTGTAGAAATCTTTCACCTGCTTGGTTAAATTTATTCTTAGATATTTTATAAGTTACTGTAAATGAAGAGTGCCTTCTTGATTTCTCTGTCAGCTATTACATTATTGACAAACAGAAACACTACTGATTTTTGTATACTTATTTAGTTTCTTTGAAAACAACTTTGCTCTCTCCTACTTTTCTTGAATTATACTGTCTTTGCAGTCTCTTTGTCATTTTCCACTTTTGCTACAGACATGGAGTCACAGAATACAGAAAAATAACAGCACAACTATGACAAAAGAGGAAACTGATATGATCATTGTCACACTCATAAGATGTGCCTCTAGTAAATTGAAGAGAACATGCCATTCTAAAGAGAATGGCAATTACACAGTTCCAGCCAATTGCCACCTTGTAAGACTGAGGCCCAGTGTTGTGAGAACATCTGGATGATTCCAGAGAGTTCAAATACCCAGATTTCTCCCAAGTTTTAAATGTAACCAACTAATTGAAATATTTTTTATTGATACATAGTATTTGTGTATTTTTATGGGGCACATGTGACATTTTCTTACATGCACAGAACGTATAACAATTAAGTCAGGGCATTTAGAGAATCCATCACTTCAAGTAGTTATCATTTCTATATGTTGGGAACATTTCAAATTCTCTCTTCTAGCTATTTTGAAAAATATGATACATTATTAACTATAGTCATCCTACTCTGATAATAAATATTCATTCTGTCTAACTGTTTCTACCCTTAACCAGCCTCTCCTCATGCGCTTCCCACACATTCTTCTCAGCCTCTGGTAGCTATCATTCTACTCTTTACCTCTATAAGATCAACTTTTTTAGGTTCAGTATATGAATGAGAATATGCAATCTTTGTCTTACTGTGTCTGGCTTATTTCACTTAACATAGTGATCCCTAGTTCTGTCCACGTTGCTGCAAATTATAGGATTTCATCCTTTTTCTAGTCAAATAGTACTCCATTGTGGGTATATACCACATTTTCTTTATTCATTTATCTGATGTTAGACACTTAGGTTGATTCCATATCTTTGCTATTGTGAATTATACTGCAGTAAACATGAGGGTACAGATACCTCTTTGATACACTGATTTTCTTTCCTTTAGATAAATACCCAGTAATGGGATTGCTGGATTGTATGGTAGCTCTATTTTTAGTTTTTAAAGAAATTCCTATACTATATTCCGTAGTGGTTGTACTAATTTACATTCCCACCAACAGTGTATAAAAGTTCTTTTTTCCCTCTACATCTTCAACAGCATCTGTTATTTTTTGTCTTTTTAATAATAATAGCCATTCAAACTAGGGTAAGATTAGATTAGTAATATTGAACTTTTTTATATACCTGTTGACATCTATGAAGACGTATATGTATGTCTTCTTTTGAGAAATATCTTTTCATGTACTTTGTCCACTTTTTAATGGGATTACATGGTTTCTTGCTGTTGAGTTGTTTTAGTTTGTTGTCTTTTTTGGATATTAGTCCCTTGTCAGATGAATAGTTTGCAAATATTTGCTCCCATTCAACAGGTTGTCTTGTCACTCTGGTTATGATTTCTTTAGTCGTAAAATCTTTGCATAGACCAATATCTTGAAGTATTGTTTTCTCCTAGTAGTATTTTATTTTCAGGTGTTACGTTTAGGTCTTTAATACATTTTGAGTTGATTTTTTTTTTATATGGTGAGAGATAGAGGTCTAGTTCATTCTTTTGCTTATGGGTATCCAGTTTTCCCAGCACTATTTATTGAAGAGGATGTCCTTTCTCCAGGGTATATTCTTGGCGCCTTTGTTGAAAATAGTTGGCTGTAAATACTTGGATTTGTTTCTGGGTTCTGTATGTTGTTCCATTGGTCTATGTGTCTGTTTCTAATACCAGCACCATGCTAATTTGGTTACTATAGCCTTGTAACATACTTTGAAGTCAGTTAGTGTAACACCTCCAGGTTTGTTCTCTTTGTTCATAATTGCATTGGCTACTCAGGGTTTTTTTTTGGTTCCATACAAATTTTAGGATTTCTTTTTTCTTTCTGTGAAAAATGACATTGGTATTTTGATAAGAATTGTGTTGAATATGTAGATTGCCTTCAGTAGTATGGTCATTTTAATAATAATTCTTCCAATTCAAGAGCATGGGATGTCTTTCCATTTGTTTGTGTCGTCTTCAATCTCTTTTCTCTTCTTTTCTTTAGAGACAGGGTCTCACTGTGTCATTCAGGCTGCAGTGCAGTGGTGTGATCATAGCTCATTGTAACCTCAAACACCTAGGCTCAAGCAATTCTCCTGCCTTAACCTCCCAAGTAGCTAGGTCTATATAGACATGTGTCACCATACACAGCAATTTTTTTTTTTTTTTTTTTTTTTGAGAGAGAGAGGCTTTTGCTATGTTTTCTGGGCTGGTCTTGAACTCCTGGACTCAAGAGATCCTCCCACCTCAGCCTCCCAAAGTGTTGGGATTACATGCATGAGCAATCACACTCAGCCATCTTCAATTTCTTTCATCAGTGTTTTGTTGTTTTCCTTGCAGAGATCTTTCACCCCCTTGGTTAAATTTATTTTTAGGTATTTTTAAGCTATTGCAAATGAGATTGCCTTCTTGATCTCTTTTTAGCTATTTCATTATTGGTAAATAAAAATGCTACTGATTTTTGTATATTTATTTTGTTTCCTGCAAATTTATTTGATTTGATTATCAAGTCTAAGAGTTTTTTGGTGGAGTTTTCAGATTTTTCTAAATAAAAGATCATGTCATCTGCAAAAAGAAACAGTTCGACTTCCTCTTTTCCAATTTGGATACCTTTTATTTCTTCTCTTGCCTGATTGCTCTGGTGAGGACTTCCAGTATATAAATATAAAACTCACTGGTAGAGGAAACACACAAACAAGGAAGAGAAAGGACTCATGTTACCGCTACAGAAAGCCACCAAACTATGATGACAAGCAATAAAAGAGAAAGAAAGAAACTAAGGACATACAAAACAACAATGAACAAAACTACAGAAATAAGCCTTCACTTACCGATAATAACCTTGAATGTAAACAGATTAAATTATCCACTTATAAAATATAGACTGGCTGAATGGGTCCAAAAATATATGATCCAATTGTATGCTATCTACAAGATAGATACCCATAAAGACACACATATATAGACACACCCCACCCATAAAGACACATATAGACTGAAAGCAAAGGAATTAAAAAAAAATTTCCACACAAATGGAAACCAAAAGGGAGCAGGCGTTGCTATGCTTCTATCACATAAAAGAAACTTTATGTCAAAACAGTAAAAAAGAGACAAGGACAGTAGTGAGATAATGATAAAGGGGTAGATTCAGCAAGAGAGTATAATGATTCTAAATACATATGCACCCAACACTGAAGCACCCGGATGTATAAAGCAAACATTATCCAAAGGGAGAGGTAGACTTCAATGCAATAATAGTTCGGGACTTCAACCTCCATCAACACTAGACAGATATTCTAGACAGAAAGTTAACAAAGAAACATTGAATCTAAAATGAACTTAAATTTCACTTTAGATCAAATAGACCTAACAGGCACCTACAGAACATTTTATTCAACAACTACAGAATATACATTCTTCTTCTTGGCACATGAAACATTCTCCAGGTCATATGTTTGATCACAAAATGAGTCCAACAATTTTTTAAAGATCAAATTTATACCAACTATCTTCTCAGACTACAGTGAATTAAAACTGGAAATTAATAAAAAAAGGAACTTTGGAAACTGCAAATACACAGAAATTAGACAACATTCTCCTGAACCACCACTGGGCCAAGAAAAAAAAATTAAGAAGAATTTTTTTAAATTTTAGATTTTTTTTTATTTCTCCAAATTTGTTATGTATCAGGAGTGACTGAAATAAAAAATATAATTGAGCCCCGTCATCATCACCATCATCATCATGGAAATGGCTTTAAGGGAAAACTGGTCAGATGAATATTATTGCTTCTCATTTTCAACGAGTAAATAGTTGCCACTGATAAATTGATAGCCAGGAGTCTGTCAAGAATGCTCAACATATGTTATATAACACAACACACCCGTTCACGGGGGGGAAAATCCTAGGAAATAACTTATGTGTGGTTCTTGATTTAATCATACAAGACAAGCACAAAAGCACCACCCATGCCTCTGAGAACACTGGACCATGCACCCTTGAGAAAAGCTTTGCCTCCTTCATCACCAGCAATCTTCTTCAGTAGTCAAGCATGTCTGTGTACGTGAGGTCAGTTCCTTTGCGCCCTGACTGCATCATCATGTGGGGGCGAACAGTGTCAAATGGATAGGAAGCCAACCCACCAAGGGCAGTGACAGTTTGTGCGATCATCCAGCTGAGGACAATGTGAGTGTTCTTGGGATCCGGAAGCATTCCGTTTCTAGTGTCATAGATACCGAAGTAGGCAGCTCAGTAGATGGTAATACCCTGCACAGACACGTTAAAGCCTTGGTACAGGCCCTTAATCCCATTAGATTTGCATATCTTAACTAGGCAGTCACCGAGGCCTTGGAATTCCCTTTCGCTCCAGCTTTACCCACATCGGCTGCTAGACGGGTAGGGGCAAAATCAAGAGGGTACACAAAACACAAGGATGTGGCCCCAGCGGCACCGCCTGATGCCAGATTCCCTGCAAAGTAGTGTCAAAACTGGGTCCTCTTGTCCACCCCACCCAGGAAGATCTGCTTGTGTTTATCTTTGAAGGCCAACTTGAGAGCCTGGATGTGGAAGTATCTGATGACACTGGCCAGGTTACTGGGCCAGAAGGACAGGACTCCCCTGCTCCTTGGGAATATGGACCACGCAGTCTATAACGCCCTTGTATTGCTTACCTGCGGTGATCTGTTTGCTGGCATGCTGCAGCAACAGCTTGACCTGGTCGATGGGTGCTATCGCCGTCTTGAAGATGGCTGCGGCCACTCCACCTGCCAGGAAGTCCATGGCGAAGGACACAGAGACATCTGTCATGTTGAAAGAAAAGAGGAGGCAGGCTGCTGCGGGACGGGACTGGGTCGGCAACCGGCTTTGACTTCGGGGCTGCGAGAGAAGAAAATTTTAAAAAATTGAAACGAATAAAAATGGAAACACAACAAGCCCAAACCTGTATGTTAAAAGGGAAGTTTATAGAAATAGACATCTACATCAAAAAAGTAGAAAGATTTCAAACAATCTAATGAAGCACTTTAGGAACTAGGAAAGCAAGAACAAACCAAATCCAAAATTAGTGGAATAAAAGAAATAATAAAGATCAGAGAAGAATTCAACAAAATATAGATGCAATAAACAATATAAAGGTCCAATGAAACAAAAAGTTGGTTGTTCAAAAACAGAAATAAAACTGATAAACCACTAGCTAGACTAATAAGAAAAGAGAAGACCCAAATTTAAAAAATCAGAATGAAAAGGAGATACTAAAACTGATTCCACAGAAATACAAAAGATCATCAGAGATCTTTGACATGAACATATCATATGAACAACTATATGCTAACAAACTAGAAAATCTAGAGGAAATGAATAAATTCCTGGATATATGCAACCTACTAAGATGGGATCTGGAAGAAATAGAAAACCTGAACATACTAATAAGTAATGAGATTAAATCAGTAGTAAAAAGTCTTCCACGACAACAAAAAAGCCCCAGGACCAAATGACTTCACTGCTGAATTCTACCAAGTGTATGAAGAAAAATTAACACCAATTTCCCCCAAAGTATTCCAAAAATTTCAAGAGGATGGAATTCTCCCTAACTCATTCTGTGAGGCTAGCATTACCTTGCTACCAAAACCGGACAAGGACACAACGACAAAAGAAAACTATAAACCAATATCCCTGATGAACATAGATGCAAATATCACCAACAGAATACTAGCAAACTGAATTCAGTAACATATCAAAAAGATAATACACCACAATCAAGTGAAATTTATCCCAAGGATATAAGGATGATTTAACACATGCAAATCAGTAAACATGAAACATCACTGGGACAGACTAAAGGATAAAAACAATATGATCATCTCAATAGACACAGAAAGAGCATTTGTTAGAATTCAGTGTCTCTTCATGACATAAAAAAAAAACTCTCAACAAACTAGGCATAGAAGGAATATACCTCAGCATAATAAAGGTCATATATGATAAACCCACAGCTAACACCTTACTGAATGGGGAAAAGTCGAAAGCCTTTCCTCTAACAACTAGCACAAGACAAAGATGCCCCTTTTCACCCCATTCCTATCCAGCTGATCCTGGCCAAGCTGGGTTCCTTCAAAATTTTAAAAATACAATACATATCACTATACACCTGCTATAATGGTTATAATTCAAAAGACAAATAAGTTTTGGTAAGGATGTGGAGAAACTAGAACCCTGATAACATTGCTTGTAGGAACAGAAAATAGTACAGTCACTTTGGAAAACAACTTGGCAGTTTCTTAAAAAGTGAAACTTAACATACAATTCAACAATTCTACTCTTAGGAATTTACCCAAGAGAAAGAAAACATACATCCGCACAAAGACATTTAGATAATAGTTCATGACAGTATTATTCATAATAGCCCCAAACTGAAAAAAACTCAAGTGCCTATCAATTGGTGAATTAATAAACAAAATGTAGAATATTCATATAATGGAACATTACTCAGCCATAAAAAGAATTACGTTCTAATGTATGCCATAGAATGAATGATCTGCGAGTCATTATGCTCATTGAAAGGAGCCAAATTCAAAAGAGTATATATTGTATGTCTCCACTTATATGAAATGTCCAGAATGGACAAACCTATTAAAACAGAAAATTAGACAAATAGTTACTTATTACCTCAGAGGGTGGGGAAACTTAAGGAAAATGGGAAATAACTGCTAATGCATAAGCAATTTCTTTTGGGGATGATAAATATGCTCTAAAATGGATTGTGGAGATTGCTGCGTAACTCTCTGAACATACTGAAAGCCATTAAACTGTATATTGCAAATAGATCAACACTATGGTACATGAATCGTATCTCAATAAAGCTTTTTTTATTCAAAAATGAAAAATCCAGTAGAAAATGGGAAGCTAAGCTTTAGGATAGCTAACAAGAAGAAACAGAACACAATGGGAAGAGGGTCAGGAGTGAGACAAGGAAGCTGAGCATTATATGTTGGAGTCTGGTGAGCAGAGGGAAGGTCTGGAGTTGGTGGGGTGAATGACTGAGAGGTTCATTCCTGACTCTACCCAGAGCTGAGTGCTTAATGAATATTAGAAGATAATGCTCGATAGCATCATTAGGGGGCAGAAGAACAGTGTCAATACCTGCAACCAGCTGTGACTAACCAGTACCTGCCTGGGTTTTCTGGATTTATATGATCACATAGAGAGAGGGAGGGATCCCTAATGATCAGGGACATTAAATGTTCCATTATTGATGAGAGTGGGATCTCAGTGTGGATTAAATTTGATCCAGATAAATACTGCAAGAAAACTGCCTGAAGTGGGCATAATGATTATCTCATTGATATTCATTCTCTTTCTTCCCCGTTGTGTAGTGACCATGAAGTTTGGGGAGACTGATCTTCAAGGACATGCCCTGAATAGTATCAGTTACTCAAAGTAAACCCATCTCCTTTGCCACAGTACAGAGCTACATCCCATAAAATGTTCTGCTTTTTGCTATAATGGTTCTTGAAAAGTCATATCATTTTCAGACAATTCATTTTTTTCTATGTAAGGCTTTTCCTTTTTACCCCAAAACACACTAAATGAAAAATAGAAGTAGTAGGAATAATATATAATTAAAATAATAAATATTATTTTTGACATTGACACATTCAATGTACTCAGACATGTTCAATTTACTCAACACAACATTTTCTAGTCAGACAATTTCATATGAATCTAATCTGAATTTTGAGCAATGTCTAGAAAAACACAAAAAAATGACTTTGCTTATGCATGCCAAATAAAAGGGATAGAAGATTTGCAGCTTTCACAATGCTTAGTATGTTATGAACCTATACTATTTCCACGTTTCAAAGCTTTCATTTTCTTAGCTTTGATTTTATCCCAAAAGTAATTTTGCATGCTGTGATTTTTCAGTGTAGTTTAAGAGCAAGATCACCAGAGTCCCAAAAGGTTTAACAAGAGATGAAGAAAACGGCACAAAAATAAGACAAAGAATAAATCAGTAAACCCTTAGAATATTCTATTTTAAGCCAAACTTGAATTTTTGTTTTCAAATTATTGGATTTTTAAAAATTGTGTAAACTTATTTGAACTGTTATATAAAATTGTCAAGTACCTTGAGTTGGGACTAAATGCATCACAATTTTTCTTTTAAAATGAAAATATATTTTTTGCACTTAGCAACAGAGGTTTCAGGAAGGAATTAGATATTAAACAAGGAATATGTTTTAAGTAATTCAGGAGTAAGTTAATCAAAGCATGACATTTCTCTTATAGGATTTGGTTCAGTGGTTGCCCATTGGGAACCATATGAGTCAGAAAATTCATACGATGGTTAGAGAAGGGTTCCCTCTCTTCATAATTGTGGACATAAAGTATCCAGTTCTGTGGGTACTGGTACCATTTTGTGACCATGTCAGGGAGATAGATTGCTTTGGGTTGAGGCCTATACGACAGGCAGAATGAAGAGGCTGAAAGAATCTATGGCTTTGAGGATGTGATTTAGCTGCCAAATTAAACTAAACAGAAAAATCATGTTTCTTGAGTTTCTAGTTATGTCTCTGCAGCTTACAGTTTGTTACAGCAAACTGATCTGGGTGTTTTTTTTATACATTTCAACCAAAAGTGTCGTAAAATGGGTTTTTTGTTTCCAAAAGTATGGCAGAATACATGTGCAGAGAAATCCTTCCAGGAGTAAGAAAAATAATATTAAGTAAATACTTAAATTTTTTTGGAACATTGCTGAACTGGAAGTAAAGAAATGGAACTAGAGGAAACAAACAATGAGACAGTATGATTCCATGAGGATTAGCTGAGCCCTAGAGCTTGCATTATCCTTGAGAATATCTGCCAATTATTATAGCCTGAAGTCTGGGTTTTAATTGGCAAATGTTTCAAGAACAGAAGCCAAACCAGGTGCTAGAGTAGAGTAGAGAAAGTAGGATCAGAGATACCTGCATGAAACCAGGACCACGCAAAGCGTGACACTCACAGTGGGTAAACAAGAGACAAATGTGACCCACAGCAGGGAAGATGTTCCTTCTCTTTGCATGGAGCAGAAATAAAGAAAATAAGTCCCCCCTGAGAGGTCTTAACCACAAGCCATATTCCCATCATTTTGCCACTGAAATTGATATTGCCTAAAAATTTTAAACTAGATATTGAGTTTGAAAGTTGTTAATGCCACAGGTACTATTGTTATGAAGAAATATATTTTATTTGCAGGCCTCAAATAACATATTATGAACTCAAAATAAAAATTATTAAAGCATATGCAAAGAAACCACCATGAATAAAAAATTTAGCATAAATACCAATTCTAGAAGCAGCTGTACATTAATAAAAATAAAACCCTTCAAAACTTTTGGAACATAGCCAGTAATCTTCATAGGGAAACTTAAAGCCTAAAATGCTTGTATTAGGAAAAAAATCAAAACATGATTACCTAAACATTTATCTTAAGACGTTAGAAAAAGAAGAGCAAAAGTCAGTCATTCTTCACTTCACTCGATGATGATACATGCTGAGAAATGCATTGCTAGGCAATTTTGTCATTGTGCAACCATCATAGGGTGTACTTACATAAGCCTGGATGATATAGCACACTCACACCTAGGCTATATGGGATAGCCTAGTGCTTGGAGACTACAACCTGTACAGCATGTTACTGTACTCAATGTTGTAGACAATCATACTGCAATGGTATTTGTATATCTATACATATCTAAATACAGAAAAGACACAGTAAAAATACTGTATGAAAGATTTCATTTATTTTTTCTTTTTTTTATTATATTTTATATTTTAGGGTACACATGCATAATGTGCAGGTTTGTTACATATGTATACATGTGCCATGTTGGTGTGCTGCACCCATTAACTCATCATGTACATTAGGTATATCTCCTAATGCTATCCCTCCCCCCTTCCCCCCACCCCACAACATGTGTCATATTTTCTTAATCCAGTCTGTCATTGATGGACATTTGGGTTGGTTCCAAGTCTTTGCTATTGTGAATAGTGCCGCAATAAACAGACGTGTGCATGTGTCTTTAGAGCAGCATGATTTACAATCCTTTGGGTATATACCCAGTAATGGGATGGTTGGGTAATTTATAGATTCAATGCCATCTCCATCAAGCTACCAATGACTGTCTTCATAGAACTGGAAAAAACTACTTTAAAGTTCATATGGAACCAAAAAAGAGCCCGCATTGCCAAGACAATCCTAAGCCAAAGGAACAAAGCTGGAGGCATCAGGCTACCTGACTTCAAACTATACTACAAGGCTACTGTATAAAAGATTTTAAAATACTACACTTGTTTAGGGCACTTACCACTAATAGAGCTTGCAGGACTGGAAGTTTCTCTGGATGAGTCAATGAGTGAGTGGTGAATGAATGTGAAGGCCTAGGACATTACTGTATACCACTTTATAAACACAGTACACTTAGGCTACACTAAATTTATTTTTAAATATTTTTCTTCAATAATAAATGAATCTTAGCTTACTGTGACTTTTTTACTTTATCAATTTTTAAATTATTTTTAACCTTTTTACTCTTTTGTAGTAACAATTAGCTTAAAACACAAACACATTGCACAGTTGTACAAACATACTTTTCTTCATATTTTTATTCTATAAGCTTTTTTCTGTTCAAAAATTTTCTGGTTTACTTTTGTAACTTTTTTGTTAACTAAGACACAAACATTCACATTAGCCTAGCCTATGCAGGGTCAGAATGATCAATATCACTGTCTTACACCTCCATATCTTGTCCCATCGGAAGGTCTTCAGGGCAATAACATGCATGACAGGGCAAGAATTGTCATCTCCTGTGATAACAATGCTTTCTGGAACACCTCCTGAAGGACCTACCTGAGGCTGTTTTACAGTTAATGTTTTTTTCATAAGTAGAAGGAATATGCTCTAAAATAGTAATAAAAAATATAGTACAGTAAACACATAAACCAGTAACATAGTCCTTTATCACCAAGTATCATGTTCTGCACATCATTGCATGTGCTATACTCGTACATGACTGGCAGCAAAGTGGGTTTGTTTACACTAGCATCACCACAAACGTGTGAGTAATGTGTTATGTTACAATGCTAAGAAGTCACTGTGGGAAAGGAATTTTTCAGCTCTATTATAATATTATGGAGGGCATCATATATGCACTCTGTTGTTGACTGAAATGTCATTATGTATCGCACAATTGTAAACCTAGAAAATGTAGAAGTAAGAAGAAATAAAATAATAGAGACAAGAGCAGAAAAGCATAAAGTAAAAAACTTCATACTACAAAATCAAAAATGATTATTTGAAAAACTAATGATATTGACAAACCTCAGGCAAGATCGATTAAGGAAACAAAAGAGACAGCACAAAAGAACAGGAATGAATAAGAAGGTGTAACTAAAGAGGCGGCAGAGATCAAAATTACAAGAAAATATAAGTAATTTTAATGTTAACACATTTGAAAAATTAAGTGAAATGAACAAAATACTTTTAAAAGTTACCAAAATTGACTCAAAATTAGTCAAGAAATAAAAATCCTAAGGTTATCTGTAGTACATAATTTTCCCTTGAGAAAAACAGCAGATCCATGCAGTTTTACAGGAGCATTCAAAGAAACATTCAAAGAAAGGTAACTCCAAACCTGAACCTCCAGTTAACAGAATAAAAGGGAAGGTTTTCCAATTCAGCTTACATATTTAATGTATTTTATTATCAAAAGTAAAGAGAGTAAAAGAAAGGAGAAAAACAGGCCAACCTTATTTATTAATGCAAGGACAAAAAAGAATTCTTTTTTTTTTTTTTTGAGATGGAGTTTTGCTCTTTGCTCCTAGGCTGGAGTACAACGGCATGATCTCCGCTCACTGCCACCTCTGCCTCCTGGGTTCAAGTCATTCTCCTGGCTCAGCCTCTTGAGTAGCTGGGATTACAGGTGCCTGCCACCACGCCTGGCTAAGTTTTATATTTTTAGTAGAGATGGGGTTTCCCCACGTTGGCCGGGCTGGTCTTGAACTCCTGACCTCAGGTGATCCACCCACCTCGGCCTGCCGAAGTGCTGGGATTATAAGCATGAGCCACGGCGTCCGGCCAAAAAAATTCTAAAAAAGGAAAAGTATAAATTGAATTCAGCAATGTAAAAAAGATGATATAACGTTACCAAGTTGGATATAATGTAGCAATGCAATTTTAACATTATAAACATTAGATTTAACATTATAAAATCTGTTAAGTAATATATCATGTTAATATATTAAAGGAGAAAATATTATTTTAATAGGTATAGAATACATAGTTGATAACATTTAATAATCATTTTTGATACAAAAACCCAATGGACAAGTCATAAAAATGAATTTCTTTAACCTGAAAAAGTTATGCATGGAAATTTTATAGCAAACATTATAATCAATGGTGAATCATTATAATCATTCACAATATAACTATTGCTATTCAACATTGGATTAAATATCATAGCCAGTGCAATAAGAAAAAAAAAAGAAATGCTATAAGGATTGGAAAGTTAACTATTATTATTCAGAAACAACATGGTTTTCTACAAAATAGGAAACCTGAAGGAATTCTGCCCGAATTATTATAATTCATCATTTGGGGAAATAATGCCATAAATTTGTTAAGTTTCTGGCAAAGTTACCAGTTATAAGATTAATAACTAGAAGTCAGTGGCATTTTTATATAGCAGCAACAAACAGCTAGAGAAAAATTTAAAAACGTACTATTTACAATAGTAAAAAGGAAAAGAAAAAGTACCCAGTAAGATTCTAACAGAAAGTATGTAAAAACATGTTTTTGTTTGGTTGGTTGGTTTTTGTTTGGGTCATTTTGAGTGTGTTTCTTAAGACAAATCAAACAGAAACCTAGGCTGTCCTTTTAGTGGGGTTTCTAAAGGGAGTAGAGGTAAAATGGATATTTTTAATACAGACTTGCATCCAATCCTTTTTTCTTAAGTCCCACCTGTATCCTACTTCCAGAATAACAGGGGTCAAGAACCCTGAAGCTTTGCAGATTCTTCAATGGCAATTACTGTGCTTCTAAATTTTTCCCACTAATGGCTTTATTCAGATTTCATGGATCTGCTAAATCAGTTACCACACAACCATCCACCATTCAGATTCGACTACCTTCTCCTCTCTCATCCCTTTGCCCTGTAGCATTTCCACTTCCCCAACCACTTTTTCTTCCCTTCAATCCCTTGACAGTTTTTTGAGAGTTTCTGGGAGAATGTGGAGTTGAGTATGTGTGTTTAATTCTCCATTTTTACCACCAGCCCACTCTAATTTTCTACAAGCATATCTCTGAGAGAAATCAGGTATTCACTTGGAAATCAGGTTAATCAAGTATGTATTTGGTAATGGAAGAAAAACCATGCTCTTTTTTTCCCAGCAGGGTTGATTGTTCCTAGAAATTCTAACCGGTGGACAGCAACACACTAATTGGCTTAGCCTATATGCCACCTTTATTTAACCTGGGTTGAGGGTATTACCAGTGACTGAGTCAGGGTCAAGTATAACAAATGGTTCCAGAGGGGATACCAAAATGTTGCTCTTTGGGGCCTGTTTAAATGTAGACTTCCTCTCAGGAGTAGGGTGAGAAGAATCTAAGGCGCCCTACCAGATCCCCCATTAAGCAGAACTTTGATGGTTTTGTGAGGCCAAAATAAACAAAGCATGACAGCAGTGATTTATGCCTTTCCCTCTTCTCATGACTGAGAAGAAAAGATATACAGTAATGTAATGACATGCCTTTTGGACTTCCCCTTTTGCAACTGATGTTTAATATGCACTGGTTGCTACTGCTGTGCTTTCTCAGGTTTTTCATATTACACATGTACCTCAAGGTGATTGTTCACAACTGACATAGTTTTAGAAATACTTTTTAATTATGATTTAAAAGATAATAGTTGTAAGAACTTTACTAATTTAGGCTGTGGATTCTTATCTATAGCTGAACAAAATTACACTCTAATTTCCTTCAAAACTTGTAATTTAGCACAGAATCAAATCTTTCCTTTCATCTTCAGATCTTCTGCCTAGTTTCCAAATCCCTAGAGATCAATCTAATCCTCTAAGGTTCTCTTCCTTTTAACTCTTTCCTTTTTGGGATCTCAGATCATGAACCCTCTTTTCAAAACCTATCGTCGAGGGACTGGCATCAAATCTAGGACAACATTTAAAATGTTGAACAATTGATCTAATGACCACTGACCAAGGAGATTTTGTTTCTATATTCATCACAGGTGCCCCTGTATCCTTGGAAAATACCTTAAGCCCAGCTTTTCTCCCCTTTGTAAATAAAAATTATAGTATTTGTAATCAGTGTCTTTATGCAGGGGAAGCGTGTATAGAAAGAAAAATATATAAAGGTATCAGTGTGTACTATTGTTCCCAGTTTTCTATGGTTAGTACTGAAATGCTATGAAAAAGAGAATAAAATAAAAGTGAAAGGAGAAACAAGAAAAAAGAGACAAGAATGAGAATTATATACAAGAATATAAAGTGATTCTTTTAGAGGGAAATGTAGACATAGATTTCTTCAAGAAGCTTCTGCCCAAATAAGTGATACAGGAAAAATCATCATGAAGTATATGTAACAAGCTTAATAGAAAAACTAACAAAGCAGTGAATAAAAATAGAAGGGAGACTTTGTTATCTCAATTGGAGAAAATGGGAAGTGAGAAGTTTATTGTGTAGAAATATTATTTTAAACAAGCCTTAAAAAGATATTTTTTAATGTTCAGAAAAGAAATGTCATGCTGCTGTATTTATACCTTAAAAAAATCATCTGCTTGGCTTTTTAAAAATTGAACCTGCTCTTGTTTCAACGTTATATCCCCCTTGAAGCCTTTCCCAATTTCCAAAACACAATTAATTACTCTCCCCTTAAGGTCTCATAGGACTTTGAAGTTACTTGTCTTGTAGCATTGCAGTTAACATTTTTCTGTGTTATTCCTCCCCCTTAGGACTTGAGCTACTCTAGGAAAAAAAAATATGACTTATTCTTTTAACCCCAGGGCTGAGATCCGTAATACGAATAAAAGAGAATTTTCTTTTTTGTTCTTTTCCACTATGTATTGCCTTTTTAAGGTGGACATTTAACTAGACATTCAAACTTGTTTATGATAATGTCTCTTCACACTTATTTACAAGATATTTATCATTTCTTTTACTTAATTAAGATACTAGCTCTTTCTAAAATTCTAATTCTATTACACCAAATATATATTTTATATAAAATAAAATGGCAATAACATCTATCTGCATTTGGTGATGATGTTTATCTTCCATATAAACAGACAGAATTTCTTTATCAGTGTATTACTATAACAAAGTTAAATGCCTTAGCAGAATTTTTTAAAAGTCACCTGTACCTGACTGCAAGTTGTTTCCATGAAGGACTGCCAATGACAATACCCTGTTTCAATGAGTAGTTTTCTAAATTTGAGGTATATCTTGTCAGAAACCAGTGGAGAGAAAAAATATAATTATTCCAAACTTTCACAACACAGTTGACTCTTTTACAACCTCCCCTTACCCCCCAAATAATTGTCTAAATGAAAGGAATACAAACAGTAGGGTGGTTTTGTTTTGTTTTGTTTTGTTTTGCTTTGAAATGCTTGAGTTAATCACTCAAGGGAGAAAAAAAGTAAATGACATAGTATAACTCCATTGACACAGGGAGAAAGCACGGGTTAGGCTATAGGTCTTAAGATTTCCTGTTTGGTTCCCATTTCAACACTTCTGTCATTAACTGTATACCTTGGTCCATAACATTTTAATCTCTCTTAGACTAAAACATATACAGGACAATATGATAGTCAATCCTCTTTCCAATACTTCTGCTAGTGCTCCCACCTTATAACAAAGCCTTTTTCTATTTCTGTAAACCAAGTACATTGGTTGGGATTAAATCCTGACCCACCCCATATAGAATTCCAGTCTACACCAAGTAGCATTACGGGGAAGGTCTAGCACGCATGTGTACATAATCACACTCCATGCCCTTAGGGTTGGAAATGTGGTTATATCTGATTATATAAAGCAGCTTTGAGCTGGTGATAGGTTAACATTAAAAGGATTAAGGCTTGCTTTGACATGGGCTGACATACAAAAATTAGATTTAATGCTAACAGCTGGAATGCTCAAGAAAATAAAGAGTAAGTAAGGGAAAGACAAATGGAGTTAAATTAGAGCAAGTGGGTGTTAAAGGCATGCCCAGGATTATTTTCAACTCAGCTTTAAAATGTTTCAGTCAATGTCTAAAAAAGGTAGAGTTAGCATCAATTCTCATCAATGATTATAAAATATAGAAAAAAAAGTCTCAGGTGGAAATTTTCATCTTGCAAGGTAAGTATTGTACCATTGCAAACTTTTTTTTTTTTAAAGAGAAGTGACTAATCCTGGAGCTTTTTAAGTACTTTCAGCTTCACCACACTTGAAAAACATGCTAATATTTTAAAATCTAGAAGACCTGTTAAGTCTTAGGAGGCAGATTTATTTTTCTCTCAGCATATTAGCTAGAAAATTAACTTATAGGTCTGAGCCACACAGGTTAACTTTGATTACAAAGCTTTTGATGGCTGATGTGGAGTGCACCTCAAGGTATATTTGCTGAGCTGCAGGTGGTTGGTAAGAACCAGGACATAGTATCCATAAATTCCTTTTCCCCTATATACCTCTGTGCTCTGTGGACTGCCTGTGTCAGGGTCATAGGACTAAGGGTAGGGCATATTAAAAATGCAATTTTTTTGCCTCCACTCCAGACCTACTGAAGCAAAAACTCTGAGAGTGGTGCTTAGGAACAAGCACCCTGAGTGATTCTCATGCTTACCAAAGTTTGAGACCACTGACCTATTTTCTGACTATTCTCAATATTCTCTATACTCGATCTCTCATCTTATTTTTACTGGAAACAAAACAAAACAAACAAACAAACAAAAAAACATACTTGCTAAACATTGTCTTTCACTGGCTTGGGTGGTGGGCATTACTAAAGTTTGAAGTCTTCACTCTAGAAGGTCTGGTAGATGAGATAAACATGAAAACAAAATGTGCCCATGCTGTTGACTTTGCCTGAAGTGCTACCATCATCCCTTCCCCTTACAGCCCTGCTAAATTCCTTCCTTTTCATTCTCAAGACTCAGCTGCTGTAGCTCCTCCTATTGACTCTGAAAGCAGAGATCATTATCTCCTCCTTTGGGCCATTATTTCATATTACTCTGAAATAGACAAACTATAGAAGTGCAATTATAGTGTGACTGAAATTGTCTCCTCTGTAAAACTGCTCACTTGAGGGTAAGAGAAAATTTCTTATTATTTTATCCCCACTTCCTAGGTGACTCTCTGGCACAGAATCAATGTTCCATCATTCTTGGTGAATGAATAAGTGATAAAGAGAGTCCACAGGATTTGGGGAGGTGACTAAATTTTGAAAGCAGCATGAATTGTGGTGAGATACTAAAATTAAATCAAAATACAGTAATCTTCAAAAGTTATAGAGACCCACATTGCCTATACCTAACACTGTATTGGACATTGGTAAATTTGCCCCTTCTATGATAAATTAAAGGGTGAACCTGGGAAGTTCAAGAACAGAAGAAGACAGACACTTGATTTCCTTCCCTTTGGTGGTTCTGGGGGCTTGGTAAGGGCAATTAATTAGCTGTTGATTAACTCAATTCCTTTAAGAATGCTTATTTTTACTTTCAGCTATTAACATCTTAAAGTCTCTGACAAGTATAAGGATAAAGATTTGTGGGTCTGTGTAATAATTATTTGATGCACATAGCCATGTGCATAAAACATAAAATGTTTTTTATGCTTTTAGAACTGAAAGTCTTTAATATCTTTAATTCCAGATGCTAATCCATCTAGTTTTACAAATTCCTCTATCTCTGGGCTTTACAGACTATAGATTATATTTTATACTAGTAAGTATCATTAAAATGCTGATGAATTATCATGTCACTGATTCTAAGATTTAGTTTTTAAAATATTTCACATGGCAGAATTCAGGATTGTCTTAAAACTGATGACGTCTTATTTTAAATGAAATATTGTAGCTTTACTCCTATCAATAGTAACACTAAACAACTACAAGGGATCTCAAATGCTATAGCTAAAGCTTGTAAAATATATAATTAAATGTATACTTAGCACATAAAGAACTTGCTTGTAAGAGAATTGAAAAACAAAATTTAATGAATTTCTGTCTTGTAATAAAGAAGACACAGCACTTTATTTCTTAAGCTATGAAACAGACCTCAAAGTTTAAGGTATATCTTTATCTTTTTCTTTCACACCTGAAGCTATGACTCTGCGAATTGTATGTCTTCAGAAATTAAAGACTGACTGAAAGTTTATTCCAAATCATGCACATAGGGAAGTACTCTCTGGGCTAAGGAATGTAACTTATGTCAGAAATACAAGCATACCTTGGAGATACTGCAGGTTTGGTTCTAGACCACCTCAATAAATTGCAATAAAGGGAGTTACACAATTTTTTTGGTTCCCTAGTGCACATAAAATAAATGTTTATAATATACTGTAGTCTATTAACTGTGCAATAGCATTATGTCTAAAAATAATTTGCATACAGTAATTTAAAAATACTTTATTTCTAAAAAATTCTAACCGTCATCTGAGCCTTCAACAAATTGTAAATTTTTTTGCTGGTGGAGATTCTTGCCTTGATGCTCATAACTGCTGACTGTTCATGGAGGAGGTTGCTGTGGCAATTTCTTAAAATAAGACATCAGTGAAGTTGGCTGCATTGATTGACTTGTTTCACAAAAAATTTATCTGTAGCATGTGATGCTGTTTTATAGCATTTATTCACAACAGAACTTTCAAAACTGAAGTCAATCCTCTCAAACCCTACCACTGTTTGATTATAAGTTCATGTGATATTCTAAATTCTGTTGCCATTTCAACAATGGTCACAGCATCTTCATTAGGAGTAGATTCCATCTCAAGAAACCACTTGCCCATCCATAAGAAGCAACTCCTTATCCATTCATGATTTCTTATGAGAATGCAGCAATTAAGTCACATCTTTAGGCTCCACTTTTAATTCTAATGACTTTGCTATTTCCATCAAATCTTCAGTTACTTCTTCCACTGAAGTCTTGAACCCCTCAAAATCATCAATGAGGATTGGAATCAACTTCTTCCAAACTCCTGCAAATGTTGATATTTTTACCTCCTCCCATGAGTCACAAATGTTCTTAATGGCATCTAGAATGGTGAACCTCTTCCAAGAGGTTTTCAATGTACTTTGTCCAAATCCAACAGGTATGGCAGTTATAGTCTTATGAAATGTATTTCTTAAATAATAAGACTTGAAAGTCAAAACTACTACTTGATTCGTGGGCTGCAGAATGGATGTTGTGTTAGCAGGCATGAAAACAACATTCACCTCTTTGTATATCTTCATCAGAGCTCTTTGGTGACCAGGTAAGCAATAATATTTTGAAAGGAGTCTTGTTTTCTGAGCAGTAGGTCTCAACAGTGGGCTTAAAGTATTTGATAAACCATCCTGTAAACAGATTTGCTGTCATCCAGGCTTTGTTGTTCCATTGATAGAACCCAGGCAGAATTGATTTAACATAATCCTTAAGGACTTTAGCATTTTTGGAATGGCAAATGAGCACTGGCTTCCCTTTAAAGTCACCAGTTGCATTAACTCCCAACAAGAGAGGTAGCCTATCCTTTGAAGCTTTTAAGTCAAGCACTGACTTCTCCTTTCTGATAATGACAGTCCTAGATGGTATATTCTTCCAACAGAAGGCTGTTTCAACTCCATTGAAAGCCAGGTTGGCTTTTTGTTAGTTGGCCTTAAAGAAGAAGTAGCTGATTTGTCCAGACCCTCACTCTTAACCTCTGTGCTCTACAGTCCTCTACAGCCATTTCCTGTGAACCAAGGTAGGGAGCAAATTTGATCTGCCTCCAATGATGATGAGGAGGAGGTTGTGACTGGTGAGTTTTTCTCTTTAATGAAGGCAACAGAACACAAGTACAGAACAGGAAAATGAGTGCAGGGCCAGAAAGTGTTTCTTGTCAACCTTTCTTTTCATTTTTAAGCCCATGGAAAGAAACATGATTGTAGTCTTTCTACAAGTAGAGGTATACCCACTGGTTCAAAATATCTTCAGAATGAACACAAATACACATCCTTAAAACTCTTCTGGCTTCAATTTGTGAGAAGGAGCATTATGAAGGTAAACAACTTGGCAGTTTTATAAAAAGTACTCAGAAAAATAATTCTTTGTGTCTCAATTGTGTACATTTTAAAACTGATGTTGATGAAATATGAAAACAAGTAAATGAGTAAAATTTTGAGACAATCAGCATACTTCTATTTTCTATAAAATAGATACGGTTGACTCAGGCAACACAGTATTGAAGTGCCTGGGTCCACTTATATGCAGAGTTTTTTCAATAAATCTATTGCAAAAATTTTTGGAGATTTGTGACAATTTGGAAAAAAACAGAGGAGTCTTGCAGCCACAAATATTGAAAAAATTAAGAAAAAGTTAGATATGTCGTGAATGCATAAAATGTTAGTAAATATTATTCTACTAGTCACTTACTACCCTAAAACATACACAGATCTTATATTAAAAAGTCAGATTTATCAAAACTTATGCACATACAGCCTCACAGGGTGCCTTTTGCAGTTGAGAGAAATGTAAACAAATGTAAAGATGCAGCATTAAATCATAATTACATAAATTAGCTGTAGTATATACTCTACTACTGTAATAACTTCATAGCCATCTCCTCTTGCCACTGTGGTGAGCTCAAGGGTTGTATCTGCTTAAAACACCATGTGATGCTAATCATCTCCACATGAGCGGTTCATCTTTCCAGTAAACTGCATATCCCAATAAAAAGTGATCCCTCACAGTTTTTGCATATTTTTAAATTGTGGTTAGTGTAATACCATAAACCTTGAATAATGCCGTGGGACTAATATAAAGTGCCACTAGTGATGCTGGTAGTGCTCCCAGGAAGCAGAGAAAAGTGGCATTATAAGAAAATGTTGAATTGCTTGATATAGATACCATAGATTAAGGTCTGCCCTTTTGGTTGCCAGCCAATTCAAGATAAATCCAGCAAAAGAACCACTGTAAGAAAAAGAAGAAGAAGAGGAGGAGGAGGAGGAGGAGGAGGAGGAGGAGAAGAAGAAGAAGAAGAAGAAGAAGAAGAAGAAGAAGAAGAAGAAGAAGAAGAAGAAGAAGAAGAAGAAGGAGGAGGAGGAGGAGGAGGAGGAGGAGGAGGAGGAGGAGGAGGAGGAGGAGGAGGAGGAGGAGGAGACACTTGTGAAACTGTCACTGCAGCTATGCCAACAGCATAACAACTTTGCACTTTTTGTGAAGTATTTTTTATCTCGTTTTGAAAATGCAGCTTTTATGTGGGTGCAGCGTTGTTATAAGAAAGGCATACCTATCGGCTCAAATATGATTCAAGACAAAGTAAGGTCATTATATGAGAAAAATGGAAAATAAAGTGAAGGATCTAAATCTAGAGAGTTTAATGTCAGCAAGGGATGGTTTGATAATTAAAAAAAAAAAAAAGGTTTTAAAATATGAAGATAACAGGAGAAGCAACTTCTGCTGACCAAGAGGCTGCAGATGAGTTCCTAGAAACATTAAGAAAATCATTAAGGAGAAAAGGTATTTGCTTGAACCCATTTTTAATGCAGACTAAAGTGCCCTATTTTGAAAAAAATGCCATGAAGGACATTAATTAGTAAGGAAGACAAGTGAGCACCAGGATTGAAGGCAGGAATGGATAGGCTAACTCTACTGTTTTATGCAAATACAGTCAGGTTCATGATCAGGACTGCCTTTACCTATAAAGCTGCTAACCCCCAAGATTTGAAGGGAAAAGATGAACATCAACTGCTAGTCTTTTGTTTGTATAACAATAAGGCCTTCACACTGAGAACCTTTTTCTGGATTGGTTCCATTGATGTTTTTTCCTGAAGTCAAGAAGCACCTTGCCAGTAGGAGATTACCTTTTAAAGTTCTTTGATAGGGGACAAATTGAACAATGCCCCTGGTCACCCAGAACCCCATGAGTTCAATGCCAAAGGCATCAAAGTGGTCTACTCACCCCCCAAACACAACATCTCTAAATCCAGGGGGTCATAAGGACCTTTAAGGCTCATTACACACAGTACTCTATGGGGAAAGGATTATCAACACTGTGGAAGAGAACCCTGACATGGAGAACATCGTGAAAGTTTGGAAAGATTACACCATTGAGGATGCCATTGTTATTATAGAAAAAACATAAAAGCCATCAAACCTGAAACAATAAATTCCTGGTGAAGAAAACTGCATCCAGATGTTGTACATGACTTCACAGGATTTATCACAGAGCCAATCAAGGAAATCATGAAAGCGATTGTGGACACGACAAAAAAAGGTTGGGGGGAAGGGTTTCAAGATATAGATCTTGAAGAAAATCAAGAGCTAATAGATATCACACTAGAGGAATTAAAAGATGATTTGATGGAGATGAGTGCTTCCAAACCTGTGACAGATTATGAGGAAGAAGATAGAGAAGGAGCAATGCCAGGAAATAAATTGACATTAGACAATCTGGCAGAAGGGTTCCGATTATTCAAGACTGTTTTTGACTTCTTTTACAGCCTAGACCCTTCTTATGATAGAGGCACTGAGACTAAAATAAATGGTTGAAGAAGGATTGGTACCAGATGGAAACATTTTTAGAGAAATGAAAAAGCAAACAAGTTAGACAGAAATTACAAAGGATTTCTGTAAAGTTACACTGAATGTGACCTGCCTGTCTTGCCTCCTCTTTCACCTCTTTCATGTCTTCCGCCTCCACCACTACTGAGACAGTGAGATCAACCTCTCCTTCTCTTTCTCCTTTTCAGCCTAGTCAACATGATGACAAGGATGAAGGCCTTTATGATGATCCATATCCACTCAATAAATGTAAATATTTTTTTTTTCCTTACGATTTTCTTTCTTTTTATGATTTTCTTAATAACATTCTCTTTTCTCTAGCTTACTTTATTGTAAGAATACAGTGTATAATACATATAGCACACAAAATATGTCTTAATCCAACTATTTATGTTATTGGTAAGGCTTGTAGTCAATAGCAGGCTATTAAAGTTTTTGGGAAGTCAAAAGTTATATGTGAATTTTTGACTGCACAGGGTGTGGTGTTGGCGCTCCTAACCCCACGTTGTTCCAGGCTCAACTGTACTCTATACACTACCTCATCTAAGAAGACCTTCCAGATTTTTCCAAATAGAATTAACTTTGTTCTCCTTTCTGATTCTCATAAAATTTGGTTGTATGCTCATTTCAGCCTTCCCAGTATTAATTATTTGGATATCTATATCCCCTAAAAGATTGCGAGTTCCAGGAGACGGGATGTCTGTTTAATAATAATGATAATAATTATTACAACTGACATTTAAATATTATAAAGTTTACAAACAATGCCTACATACATTTTCTCATTTTTTCTTTTTTCCTCACATGAGCCTTGTAATAGCTTTGCATTTTCTTTCAGCACTGCATATAATACTTTGCATATAGTAGGCTTTCAAAAATATTTTGGGGCTTAATTAAAATTAAAACTGGATTGTGTGGGTTGAATTAAAATGCTGCCAATTCTCTGAATTTTTATGTCCTGTAAAGCAATTAAGAGAGGGAAAGAAGATTTTGAATAATTTCACTTTTTCATTTGTATACAACCAATATATCCCTAAAACAAAAATTAAGAAAGTATTCATTAGACCGTTAAAATTAATTATGGCAACATCTAAATAGGGCAGGTTTTAAAATATGTATTTATTTATCTACTAGGTCAGAACATCTCTTCTTTTTCCTGCCTCCTTTGTTTGTTCACTTGAGTCTTGGTCAGTATTCTATAAGCTACACATATAGCATGTACATTGAGGAAATGAAAAGTCACACCAGGCTTCAAGAAAGTGATTCTGTTGGTAACCAGGACCAAGCCGTTATGCCCATTCAACCCACTTTCTTTTAGAAGACACAGCTTCTCGTAGCCCTTTGGGGCCTGCTTAAATTCGGACATTTCTCTATTGGAAAATGAACTGAAGTTATCAACCTACATTTCACTACACAGATCACTAGTAACTACAGCTGAATTATAATCTCATATGATAACTATCCCATGAGACAAAAGCTTTCTCACCATTACGCACTCGAAGTAATCAGGTTTTTCTGCCAAGACTCTTCTATTTTCATGAGCAATTTAAAAATCACTTACAACTCAGAAAATAGGTCACCGCTTCTTTCAATTTTGAAGACAGTTGCAAGCAGTGTCTACCCCCTGTCAAAAACCATTTCTTATTTTCATGGGACTCAGATTGCCAATGGCTCTCTGGAACAGAAAGGTCATTCAAAAATAAATGGAATGAGAAGGTGGCTAACATAAAGAACTAGAGTTTTTTTAAAAATGAAAAACAAAACCTGAGAAGAGTACTTAGAAGCTAAATACTATTAGAATGAGAGGTAAGACTCCTGGAAAAACAATAAAAACAGAATAGAGTTGAGAGACAGAAAGGAAAGCAATGAATTAAGAAATGATTAATGGTGTTTGCATGTAGAGTACATGCAAGAAGAGAAAGAAATAAAATAAATGGTCTTGGAATTCCACCTACAATTCAGACATTTCTCCTGTAGGCATTCAGGATGTATTAAACAAAAGTAAAACTCTGCCAACAATAATGGCTGCGTTTCCACAGTCCTTTGATGGACCAGAGCTTGTTTTAGGGAATAAGGAACGAACGAAGGTTTTTATGCACATGGTGACATGGTCTATTTGTGATTTAGAAGGGCCCCTTCTGGCACATTATAGAAAAATTATTGGAAGGGAAAAATCAGAATAAAGAGTTGTAAGACACTGCAGTATTCTAGAAATGAGAGAAGAGTCGAGAATCCAAAAGTGACATTGAATTACAAGGAGATAACGAAGAGAAAAGACATTAGGAGATAAATTCAATTGAACTCAGTAACTCCTGGGCTAAAGAAAGTAAAAGGGAATAGCATGAAGCTAGGAAGAGAGCTCATTATTTTACAGTGCCTTGGATAGATGGTGGGAGGGGTGTTGACGACATTAATCAGGAAATGGAAGAAAAGAGAAGGAGATAATGCCTTGAGAAGATGAGCATACTCAATGGAGCTGACCTGAACTCAGTTGCAAATCATATCATCCACATGAAGGCAACAGTTGAAATAAAAAGAGTGTCCATAATATATTAGAAGAAGTAACACTTTTAAAAATTTGTGGAAACACATTTATACTAATAGACGGATTGCTGTTACAGTAATTCAATTGATTTCCATTATTCATTAAGTACATAATTAACTTGAGAGGCATTAAGATATAATGGATAGGTATGTCCTGCTTTACCAGCTTAGAGCACAGGAAACTTCTAACATTCAGAATAGTATGACTGAGCACCTTCCCATCCTCCTTATGACAAGAAGGTCTATTTTCCCTCCTCACTACTGAGTTCTAGGGATCTGTCCTTCTTGCTAACCTTCACTGAGAGAAAAATAAAAGCACTTCATTAATCTACCTGAAGCCCCCTTCTTTGCCACACCACACTACTCTGGAAGGCATTAACAGTTATGCACCCTGGGCAGGCCTCCACATGGAGAGAGAAGCCCTTCAGAGGCCTGCCTATCTGCAACAAACTAAGTTGAAGCTTCAGGGCCCCTCACCTTCAAGGGCCCCTGCCATGTCCCTGGAATGGGCCCTAGCAACTTCATATTCTGAATTTTGTATTCTTTTATTTTTAAAGAAGGAACCCAATATGTTATAAATTCAGATCCAACAACACCTGAATTGGCCCTTTCCCACCCTCTCACTGCTGCTCTGAGAGCAGCTCCTCCATCCTGGGGAAGGAAGAAGCAGTCTCCTGCCTCTCTGTCCAGTTTATGGTTGTGCCATAAGATGGTAGACCTGGGATTCTCAGGTACAACTCTTCAGTGACAGCAGTGGAGTTTAATCATGGACAAATGCAGGAAGTATGCATGGTCCTCACCTAAGATGCTTAAATTATTGCACATGAGCTGTGATCTGATGCAGTGTTTCCCACATCACCCCAGGCTCTGATATGAGTGCTAGGCACCAGTTCCAGCTTTTTCTCTTCCAGAAGGGTTCCCCTAAGAGTCTTCTGTCGTTCTTACTGCCAACTGGTCTCAAACTAGGACACCTCAGCAACCAGGCATTGTAGTGACATTGAAACTCAGAGCTTCAGGGTCTCCTTCCCATTTCTCCCCAAAGTCTCCTTGGCCTTTATGCAAATTTGAGCAACTTATTCATCACCAGAAACCTCCAAGTGGAATATTTTTAAGGCAGAAAGCCAGGCACCACCTGCCTTCAGAGCTAAAGTTCCATGTCTTACAAGCCTAAGAGGGAAAATGATACTTTAACACCTTTCCTTCACAAAAAAAGTGATGCCCATTTCATTCATATAATTGAAATGGGCCATTAAATTTTTTTCCAGAACAAAAAAAGGCAGCTTCCATAATATATTTTTCTAGATAGATGTACATATATTTTGCAAACTTTAAATAGCCTCATCTCATTCTCTTTGTTTTTTTTTCTCTCTCTCTCTCACACCACACCTTGTACCATTAAAATTCTGCTTAATTATATTTCCCTCAAAATAAATAAAATATTTATTTAGAAACGTACCTGATACAAACTAGTGTTATCCACTACCCAGGGCAAGGCTTTATGGTTCTGGGACTTACAGGATCACCTTGAACTCCTAAAATATTGCTTGATTTTATCAAATACACAGTGGAAATCTCTAGTTGTGAATATACTGAAAATAGCCCTTTCAATGCTTCTGTGAACCTAATGGAACCTAAACTGAAAGCTACCACCTTGATTTAAACTTTGAAGGAATGTGAATAATTAAGGAGGCATATTCAGGATTTAACTATTTCAGAAGGATAAATGTCTCACATATGAACTTGTCTTCTAATTCAATTAACTTAAATGATGTAAGAGTTCATGTTTCACTGAAATACGATTTTTTTTCCCACTATTTTGTTTTTTCTGGAAAAAAATGCAAAATTTTGCAATATTCTGCTTTTTAGAAAATGAATCCAGCAGCAATATTATCTTTTATTTTTCTACCTTTAAAAAACCAAGTTGGAGTTTGTTTTACACATTATTTTTAAAACTTGGGGATAAGTAAACTTTTAAATAGGATATCAAAAAGACAGCAAAAATCTGTAAGAATGTTTTAAAAATGAGAAGTGAGGGGGAGACTAACTCTACGAACTATTAAAACATGTTGTAACGTTAAATCAGGAGTAGTGTGAAGAGGCGAGGACGACCAGGATCGACCAAAGCCTGCGTCCGGCAACTATGCCCTGCCGCCATCACCCCCACCATGCCCAAGAGAAAGGCTGAAGGGGATGCTAAAGGAGATAAAGTCAAGGTGAGGGACGAACGACAGGGAAGATCTGCGAGGTTGTCTGCTAAACCTGCTCCTCCAAAGCCAGAGCCCAAGCCTAAGAAAGCCCCTGAAAAGAAGGTAGAGAAGGTACCCCATGGGAAAAAGGGAAAAGCTAATGCTGGCAAGGATGGGAATAACCCTGCAGAAAATGGAGATACCAAACAGACCAGGCACAGAAAGCCGAAGGTGCTGGAGATGCCAGGGGAAGTGTATGCATTTTTGATAACTGGGTACTTCTGGTGACTGTACAGTTTGAAATACTATTTTCATCAAGTTTTATAAAAATGCAGAATTTTGTTTTTTAAAGCTATGTTGTTAGCACACAGAACACTTCATTGTTGTTTTGCAGGGAAGGGGCATAAGTCACTAATAGAGTGTCTTTGAAGCTGGATTGATGTGGGGAAAACACTTTTGCCTTCTAGTTTTGAGAGACTTCCTCTTGGCTTCCAGGAGGAAGGATTCCCTGACTTTGACACACATGGCCACCTTGGCACAAAAACCTTGTGGTATGGAAAAACAAATTCGTTTTTATGTCCTCTCCTCCTTTTCCACCTTTCAGCATAGACTTAACTCCCTTAAACCCAGACATCTGCTGGGACCTGACCCCCAGTAGTTGGTTATCGGTGTGTCAGGCAATCTGGACTTTCCAGTGATGCCACTGAAATGGCACCCCTCAAAAGATTAGTGGTTCTATTTCTAGATTGTAGAGCTTCAGATAAATTCTGCCATTTTCATTTCACTTCCTGAAAGTCAGGGTCGGCTCATGAAAAGTTGTTAAACAACATGCTGAATGTGAAATGTCAACCCTCGCTCTAAACTTTCCCTGTTCAGAGCATCAGATGAAGGCTTCTTTGGATTTTATAGTGGCTTTCTGATTTTTGGTAGTCCATCGAAGAAAGGAGTTTGAAAGTTGTTGTATACTGTTAGAGATTGCCTACCCATGTCCTGCCTGAAATACCATGATAGTTTACGGAAAGTATCTTTAATAAAGCTGGATGCAGTTTGGCTTGAAAAAAAAAAGTTAAATCAGTGTGACAGTAACAAAAGCATATTATTAATTAAATACATATTGGCTATTATTTTCAATGATATTGTTATTATAAAGACTTCTTATATCATCCCCATCCCCTGAAGCAGCGGTTAGTCACCTAAGGTATCTGAGTCTCCCTTGTCAGAATTCTCAGTTTACCGGATTGCATATTTGCTTTTACTCAGGAATAAAAGCTTGAGTGGCCGCCTCTGACTCAGCTCTGGTCACGTGTCCACAGGAGACTCTCTTGCTAGCATCCCCTCGAACTCCTAAAATATTACTTGATTTTATCAAATACACAGTGGAAATCTCTAGTTGTGAATATATTGAACATAGCCTTTTTGATGCTTCTGTGAACCTAGGGAACCTGAAGTGAAAGCTACCACCTTGATTTAAGTCTCTGGTGTAAAATTCTTTTGCAGTTCTCCTGGGGAAATTCACTTTTGGAGGAATTGCTTTTGCTTCTGTATGAGTCCCTCAGCTCTGTCATGTTATCACTGATCTGTTTGCCTCTGCTTTCTGTGTTCCAGAAACCCTCACTGTCCTGGCCTGCAAGTGGGGTCCTCCTGGATTTCCAGAGTTGCTATGTGTTTTATTTTTAAAATTTATACTGTCATTTCAATGGGATCTGGGAAGAAGGGGAGAGCTCTAAAATGGGGATATAGTCTACTTTGTGGAAGAACTCTTTTATGTTACATAATCAAATCAATTATCTCCCAAAACAAGTTTTTTCTTTGATATTTACTTATATTTTTCTTTGGATAATATTTGGCATTTTGTATCTAATTCTTTAATTAGCTTGATTTTTTTCCAAATATGTAACCTATTATCCTAGTAACATTTATAAAATTATTAATCATTTCCTCTCTTTTTCTCTTTAAGAAAACTCATATATACATGTTTATATGAAAACATGTCTAAAATATAATGACTAAAAAAAGAAGTTGCAGATAAATTAGTTTGTGTTTGAAAAAAGGGGAGAGAATTTTATAGGTCACTATATATTATGCATTATATATACTTGTATATAAATAGAAACATTACGGTAGGCTGGAAATCAAAAACTGTTAATTTCTTTTGGAGAGTAGAAATGGGAGAAAGTCAGAGGTGAGGGAACATAATTTCAGGAGCAGAGAGAGTGTGAACTAAGAGAAACAGCAGCCAACAGGTGGTTGGCAGAAAAAAAGGGCTAGGACCTGCTGATTCTAGTGTTTGCTGAAAAATAAAATCAGCACACATGTTCACGAATTGAACATTTAAAAACATAGCTAACATGTATTGAAATCTTACTATCTGCCAGGTCCTGTTCTCATAGCTTTATATGTACTGATTCATTTACTTCTCATAATAAATGCGGGTAAGTACTACTCATCACAACCGTAAAGACAGGGAAACTGGAGCACAAAGTGATTCGGTAACTTTTCCTGTATATGCTATGTATGGCCCAACCAGAACTTGACCCCAGTTGATGTGGTATTAGAGCCCCCCTTAATTGCTATGTTCTATTGCACAGCCTTAACGATCACCTCCTGAGACTGAAGCTTTTCTCACACACTTCTTACAGTCACCAGTGCTCCTAAAAGCAGAACCTTTATTCTAACCACAGAAATGAAAAGCTTCACTTTGAAGAAATGAAATATACTCTAAAGATGAACACTATGTTATTTAAACATTCATCTAAAAGTATAGTCTGGAAATGCAGAGTCAAAAAATATTTGAGAGAAACCTAGAGCAAAGAAAACAAATTCCAACAAAGAGATTTAACTCCCAAGAAAACAGAGTTAATATATAAAATAGAATAAAGTAGCCTAACAAGTCTAATTCCTATTTTCAGAGATACAAGGGGATGTGTTCACACATACTACACAGATTGGAGTTCTTGATTAAAATATGATTACTGAAATTAAAAACGGATTATCTAACAGAATGAACATAAAATATCAAGTTAGTGAATTGAAAGACTAAGGAATTCTCTCAAGATATGATGTGAAGACAACAGCATAAAAGTATGGAAAAAATATTGAAATAGAATCAGAAGTTCTGTGATAGGCAGAATAAAGATTCCTCAACGATGTACCACATCCCGCATCCTAATCCCTAGAACCTGTTTATGTTACCTTACATAGCAAAAGTGACTTTGCACCTGTGAGTAAATTAGGGATCTTGATATGGGGAGATTATCCTTGGATTACTTGCATAGGCCCAATGTAACGGCTTACGTAAGTAGGGTGCCTTATGTAGGGTCCTTATACATGAAAGAGCAAGAAGGATCAGAGGCTTAAAACAACACAGATTTATTATCTTAAAGTTCTGTAGTTCAGAAATCTGAAATGGGTTTCACTGGGATAAAATCAAGAAGTTGGCGGGGCTGCATTCCTTTCTGGAGGATTCTCTAGGGGAGGATCCATTTCCTTGCCCCTTCCAGCTTCTAGAGGCTGCCCCCATTCCTTGGCCCTTGGCCTCCATCTTCAAAGCTAGCAACAGGGGGTAGAGTTCTCACATCACATTGTTGACTTTCTCTTTTGACTCCTTCTTCTACATTTACGAACTCTTGGGTCCATCCCAAGAGTCCAAACCAATCTGCCTATTTTAAGGTCAACTGGTTAGCAACTTTAGTTTCATCTACTATCTTAAATTCCCCTTTGCCACATAAGGTAACACATTCATAGGTTCTGGGAATTAGCACATGGACATCATTAGGGGACCAATATTATGCCTACTAATCTCACCCCTGCTCCTAACTTTAAATGCCTCCCAGCTTTACAGTGTAGATCATTTCAGGCATCCCCAAACTTCTACCTTTAAACTTTCCAATTCCAATGTACTCTTGGAAGGTGGGGTTTGGTGGGTGGCATAGCGTTGTAGTTTAGCGTACGCAGACAAAAATATACTGGGTGTCCTGTCCAGTGCACTTTTCAGGGTTTTTCAGCCTTTTGTGGGCTTTGAGCTACTTTGCAATTCTGTAAATTGTAGAAAACTAGAAAACTGATAATAATGCAAATGACTTTGTTTATAGAAATGCAAATATTGTCTAGGAGAATACAATTTATTATTGCCCTATAGATATTGACCTAATTTGCCAGTTTGTATTCATTTTTCAAGTCTTAGCATGTCTATGCATTTGTTTTCTCTTTGAATACTCCTTTGAAATGATTTGTAACATTTTATTGATTCCCTCATTAATGAGTTAAATAAAATTTTGCCACCCATTCATAATTACACCCCTTTTAAAGTTTTTCCTTTAACAGTAAAAATTTTATTATAAATGTATAGTCACTGGAAAAATTTCTTCAACTCAGATGTCCATAGAAATGTAGTTAACTATTTGTTAAAATTTCTCTGATCTCCTTTACAAGAGATCCCACCTACTCGTTAGGGATGGAGTGGTGAGCAATCTAATTTACCCAAACCAGATTAAAATTTAGTCTTATTCAGTAATATAAACTCAGGTTTAACCCAGTCTTTTCCACTCAATCTCTCAGTTTCCCTCCTACTTCTTTTCACTTCTCTTATGTTTATAGAGAACAGGGTAGGATTATAATGACCTAATTACTTCCTCGCCGGATTCTCAGTGGCTCTGTAGACCACTCTAAGTCTTTATTCCATCTTGCACATGGCCTCCAGCCTAGAGGTCCATGCTAAAACCTCATTTCTCCCCAGCAGTCTCCATGAGGGGCCCAGTGCTTCTCAACTCAGTGTGGACACCATGCAGACACCCAGAGAAGGTTGGGAGAGCCAGCTAGACCCTCTTTTACCATTATCACACAGTTTGTCTGAGAGGAGGAATGTGGGATTTAAAATGCGTAAAATATGCTTAAGTATTTTTTTTTAAATTTTATGACAACTAGAGATGTTTTAAAGTTTCAATTGAAAAAAGAAAAAAAAAAATCTGGAGCTTTACACCTGAAAGCGTAAATAATGGTTCTTCTAGACAGTGGAATTATGATGGGTTTTAAAGTTCCTTTTCCTTTTCTTTGTTTTCTGATTTTTTAGTAAAGAATATATAAAACTTTTTGTTTAGGATTGCCCTGGCTATTGCAGGTTTTTTTTTTTTTTTTTTTTTTTTTTTTTTTTTTTTTTTAGTTCCATATGAATTTTACAGTTTTTTTCTAATTTCTGTAAAAAAAATGATGCTAGTAATTTGATTGGAAGAGTATTGAATCTATAGATAGCTTTGGGCATTCTGGCCATTTTTAGTGGTATTGATTCTTCCAGTCCACGAGCAGGAAATGTTTTTCTATTTGTGTCATCTATTACTTTTTTCAGCAGTGTTTTGTAATTCTCTTTGTAGAGATCTTTCACCTCCTTAGTTAGATGTATTCCTAGGTATTTTATATATTTCTTGGTTATTATAAAGAGGACTGAGTTCTTGATTTGACTCTCAGCTTGAACGTTAGATTGGAAAAAGAAAATGTGGTAATATATACCATGGGATACTATGCAGCTGCTAAAAAGAATGAAAGGATGTCTTTTGCAGCAACATGGCTGCAGCTGGAGGCTATTATCCTAAGTGAATTAGCATAGGAACAGAAAACCAGATACCACATGTTCTCACTTATACGTGGGAGCTAAACACTGGTTACTCATGGACATACAGATGGCAACAACAGACACTGGGGACTGATAGAGGTAGGAAGTTGGGAGGGAAAGAGTTGAAAAACTACCTATTGAATACCATGCTCATTACCTGGCTGATGGGATCATTTGTACCCCAAACCTCAGCATCATGCAATATATTCATGTACCCTCTGAATCTAAAAGTTAAAGTTATTTACAAAAAAAAATAAAGTAACAAATCATTTATAAAAAAGAATATATAAAAGTAACAAAAGTCATTCGAAAGCTAGTTACAAAATCGTATGAATAATGTGCCCTCAACATGTTAAAAAAGTGTATAGAAAAAAGGCATAAATAAATTACACTGAGATGTTAACGGTGATTGTTTAAAATCGTTTAAGATTGTGGGCAATGTTTTTGTGTGTATGTATCTACTAAAATGTAGCGATACAACAAAACACTTTCTGATATTGGTTGGACTCAGTTGTTTTGAGCCTGGTGCTAATGAGTCTAGACTTCGGTTGGGTAATAGTCCAGTCCCTTCAGAAATATTGTGTTCCACAGATATTGACTAAATTTCAAAGTATTTAATATGGTCAGGCTTTGTGTCCCCACCTGAATCTCATGTTGAATTATAATTCCCATAATCCTCATAATCCCCACCTGTCAAGGGAGAGACCAGGTGGAGGTAACTGAATCTTGGGGATGGTTTTCCCCATGCTGTTCTTGTGATCGGGAGTGAGTTCTCACGAGATGTGGTGGTTTTGTAAGGGAATCTTCCTACTTCGCTCAGCACTTCTCCTTCTTGTGAAAGAGGTGCCTTGCTTTCTCCTTCACCTTCCGCCATGATTTTAAGTTTCCTGAAGCCTCCCCAGCCATGCTGAACTGTGAGTCAATTAAGCTTATTTCCTTTGTAAATTATCCAGTCTTGGGCAGTTTTTTACAGCAGTATGAAAATGGACTAATACAGTATTTATCAAGGTTCTACAAAGGAACAGAACCAACAGCAGTGTGTGTGTGTGTGTGTGTGTGTGTGTGTGTGTGTGTGTGTGTGTGTTTATGTATAGAGAGCATCCAAGTCTTCTTATTTAAGCAAGAATGATCATAGTGGTTCGTATTAAATATGGTGTGTGTATATATATGTAGTCTCCAATGCATATACTTAAGTTGAGGAATGGTCTTTCTAGCCATAGCTTAGTAATAATGTTTTAGTTTTGTTGCTACTGCTGTGGTTTCAAATGAGGAATGGATGTAATAGGGATTTTTCTTCCAAAATGCATTAACAGATTTTTTTTTTTATTGCAAACCCTCCTTCAATTACTGATATAGGTCTTACTTAGCCATGATCTATCCTCCTTTTAACATGTGTCAGAATTTTATTAGTTAGGTTTTTCGTATCTATGTTCATAACTGAGGTTGGCTTGTGGTTTTCCTTTTTTCTACTACCCTTGTCTAATTAAGGCATGAAGATCATGCTAGCCTTACAGAATAAGGTGAGAAACTTGTCATTATATAATATATATATTATTGTCATTATATAATATATATTATTATATATAATATATATAATCACGGCTATATATATATGTAGAGAGAGAGAGAGAAATTTATTTTTAAAAATTGGCTCACACAATTGTAGGGCTTGAAAGTCCAAAATTTTCAAGGCAGGCCAGCAGGCCAGAGACCCGGGGGAAGAGCTGACATTGCAGTGTCAAGTCCAAAGTCAGTCTGCAGGCAGAATTCCTTTTTTCTTAGGGGACTTCCATCTTTGCTCTTAAACCCTTCAACCAACCGGATGAAGCCTACCCACTTTATGGAGGGTAATCTGCTTTACTCGGTGTCTACTGATTTAAATGTTAATCACATCTTTAAAAAGGCATCCACAGTAAAATCTAGACTGGTGTTCCACTGAACAACTGGACACCATATTCTGGCCAAATTAGTACATAAAATTAACCATCACAATCCCTATCTTTATAATTCTTTCTTACCTCATTGTAATCTCTCAAAAGATATTCTGCTTCCTTGTTAATGCTAACCCCTCCACATGAGCTCTTGATCTCCCCTGCTTCTGTCTTCTCCAAAAATTTTTCACAATGATTTATTTTTTCCTGTTGTGTTATGAATCACTTCATTCTCACTCATCTCTCCCTCTAGGTAAACATGTTCAAGTCTTCCCTCATTTTAAATAACATTTCCTCATTGTATTACACTCTCTAGCTATTACACTTTGGTCTGCTTAACTTCATTAGCAAATATCTTTTTAAAAATTTATTTATTATTTTGTCTTTTTCTATGATCTGAAGTAATTCATAATCATAGGGATTGTCTGAACCTTACAGGTTTCCTAGAATTCTTCACATGGGACATGAGACTTTGAAAACTAGATCTTTGACTGCCTATTTAATTTCTTCTCTTACAGCTTATTTATTTAGGCTTCTGTTTTGTTTTGCTTGTGTATGAGAGTAAATTTATGTTTTATAAATATATCTGAAATTCTGTTGACTCTAGGGTAAGATACAAACTAATCAAGCTCATTTATACATTGATGGTTACAGCTGTAATGAAGCTCTTATTTAACAATTTTGACACCAAAATATAATAAAAACATATGGAATCTGCCATTGTTCTAGCTTGTCATAGATGTTAACCAAAATCTGGTTTGTATTGAGACAGGAAAACATTTTTGTCAATTAAAAAAAAAAAAAAAAAAAAAAAACTTGTTCACTTCCATTTTAATCTTTTAAATGGTTGTTTCTTTCTTTAGTGTTTCTGTTTTTACTGCATCCTTTATTTCCAAGTAGTTTTTATTTCTTTTTATTTTCATTTCCTCTGTTTCATGCTGAGAGCTTATTTCTTGTCTTTTACCCACATCAATACATAAGCTTTTGCTATTTTGTTTCTTGCATTATTTTTTTTCTACCTTAAAGTTATCTGTTTATACTTGTGTTTTCTTTTTCATTTCTCAAAGTTGATTTATTTAACTCTTCTCTATTCAACTTTGGCAATATGTATTTTTCTTAAAAATTAGACATGTAAAATTTATTGACTGATTTCTAAAAATCATCAATTTTATCTTCTTTGTTAAGTTATTGGCAGAATGACAGAGCAGTATTATATTTTTAACAGTTCCTTTTCCTCTATAATTTTGGTCATTTTTCAGTCTTAATGTGGTTTATTTATATCTTCTCTTTTTTAAATTTTTCAGCCTTGCCTACTTTTATAGTTTTTTTCAATGTCTTTTCAAAACACTAGTTTGCGTTTTATTGATGAAATTAACTAGAGTAAGTTTTTATACTTTAATAATCACAATTTATATTTTTTATTAATTCCTTCAGTCCTTTAATTTCTGTTCTTTTCTAATTTGGGGCTTAATTATTGTTCAAAAATTCATAGCTGTCTAATAAATATCTAGGAGTACACCTTCTCCTTTAGGAACTATTTCAAATTCACCCTACTAGGAGTGATACCTGCTACTCTCATCCTTATTTATTTTCCAATGGTTGATATTTTATTTCCTCTTAAGCTCAACAGCTTTTTAGAGTGAGATTTTTAAATGTCCAAGAAATTTTTTAAAAATATATTCTTTCATTATTAAGTTTAATTTTACTGCACCGTTTTTAGAGATCACAATTCACTGGTATAGTTTTCTCCATTTCACTATTTTCCAAGTATCTTTGGCACATTGTTCTGGATAAATTTCTTATAAACAATATCACAGGACTTTTTTTTTCTAAATTAAGCATAAAAGAATTTAACTCATACACATTATTATTATGTTTGAGCTTATTTGTACAATCTATTTTATATTTTCTACATAGTATTCTTCTCATTGTTCTAATTTGTTTTCTTCTCTTTTGTTATGCAGATAGCATTTTTTCATTTCATTTACATTTCTCTGGTGCAAGTATCATTGGTAAACATTTTCTGTAAAGGGTCTGATAGTAAATACTTTTGTGGATCATACAGTCTCTGTTACAACTACTCAACTCGGTTAGAAAATGAAAGCAGCCATAGAAAATACATAAATGAATAAACATGGCTGTGCTCCAGTAAAACTTCAATTAAAAAAAATTAGGCATTTGGCCTAAGGGCTTGTTTCAGTTGGTCCTAGCTGCCATAACAGAATACCATAGACTAGGTGGCTTAAACAACAAACATATATCTGTTGCAGTTCTGAAGGATGGAAGTCCGAAATCAGGGTGCCAGCACAGTCAGGTTCTTGGTGAAAGTCCTTGATTATGCTCTTGCACAGCATAATTGGCACAATAATATACAGGGCAGTATCACATCTTTAACAGTTCCTTTAGCTGTATAACGTTGGCTCTTTTTCGTTCCTAATGTGGTTGACTTGTCTCCTCTCTCTTTTTAAATTTTTCAGCCTTCTTACTTTTGAAGTTTTTTTTTTTCACGATCTTTTCAAAACACTAGTTTGTAGCAGTGGGAGTCAGGGGGCGGGGGTTATTGACAAAGTTAACTAGAGTCATTTTCTTGGTGCATGCATAGAGAGAGATCTTGCATCTCCTCCTCTTTTTATAAAGGCGTTAACCCTATCATGATGCTCCACCCTCATGATCTCATCTAACCCTAATCACCTCTCAAAAGCACCTCCATCACACTGGGGGTTAGGGTTTCAACATATGAATTTGGAGGGGATGCAAACATTCAACCCATAACACGGCTATTGTTTCCTAGCCCTGCTCTAGTGTTTTGTGTTGTAAGAACAGTTTTAAAGCCGTCTAGCGGAGGGCCTCCCTTCAATTTTCTTTATTGCATTTTTCTGGAAATTCTATTAGGTCATATCTCTGAATCCATTTCTCACATTTACATCTCTTTATTACTGTTACTCCTGAAGCTTTTTCTTTTTGTTAATGGTAGTAGTACATGGACACAATAAAAATCAAACAGTAAAGGAAAAGCAACACCCTCCCATCTTACCACTCAGTCCCTACCTACAGGCTCTAACTCCTCTTTGTGCCGTTTTAAAAAATTTTTTCTGGTCATAAGGCCAAGTAATATGTTTATACCTCTATTCCTTATCTCCCTGATATGAAAGATAGTGATTTAGTTCAATTATGTTACCTTCCTCTATATGACTGTGTTCTTTCCTCTCTTCCCCAAATTTGATATCTGTAACATAGCTTTAGCTCTACTAATAGTTATCTTAATCCAATCAACTTTGGCAGGTTTTTTTAAAAATAGATTTTACTTTTTGGAGCAGTTTTAGGTTTTCAGCAAAAGCAAAACTGAGCATAAGGTACAGAGATTTCTTATATCTCCACTGCAACAGAGTATTTTTTTATTCCACAGTTTGTGAGAAGGAATATTAATAATCAATTATAATAGTGATCCTAAAACCAAAGATGAAGGGATTATTGTCTTATATTATGCTAATTGTTTAAAATTGCATCTTATTTTCTTTTTAATATTCAGATCATGGCTTTCTTGTTCACCTTTCTTTCTTCTCTCTTTTTGCTTCTGTTTTAGTCTGTTTGGGCTACTATAATAAAATATGAAGTGGGTGGCTTATAAACAACAGAAAATGATTTCTCACAGTTCTGGAGCCTAGGAAGTCCAAGATAAAAGTATCAGTGAATTCCATATCTGGTGAGGCCTCTTGGTTCACAGACAGCTATAGTCTTGCTGTGTCCATAGCAGAAGGAAAAGGTTGCTCTCTGAGCCTCTTTTATAAGGGCACTAATCCCAATCTTGAGGGCACATCGTATCTTCTTATACATGATGCTCTTTTTTTTAAGTACTTTTTTCATCATACCACCTTTTCTCGAGTTCCCTGTCATTTTCCTGAAGATATCTCTCCTGGGAATCTATCTACTTATCCTCTGTTCCTCTCTGCACTGGTTGCTCTTCAGGCCTGTTCTGCAGTTGTTTTCCAAATATCTCTCTTCCCTGTCCTCCTGGGCCAAGGCTTCTGTTTGTGAATTGCATGTTGTCTTCCTCTTGGTCGGTTTGCCCCTAATTTTATTGGACTACATCCTCAAGGGCAATTACATTTTTAACTTCTAAAAGTCTTTTATGCTCTCTAATTGTTCTTTTTCCTAACAACCTTTTATTGACTTTTCTTTGCAATATCCCTAAGAGAATATTTTTTAAGTTCTCAGTCCTTCCTTTTTCTCTACTGCTTCTGTAGTTTGTTTACTTGTTCCTATTGGTCCTCCTTTTCATTAGGTTGCTTTTCTTCAAATATTTGATGATCTTTTGTTGTTCATTCTTATCTATGAATGAGAAGCTTAATTAATTATTTAGTAATCAATTGGTATGGGTTTTCTCTCCCATATGGCAGAGTAGACTGCAGGGGTTATGTAACTGGGTTCAGCTTCACTTTAGGGCACCTGGGCATGGAGCAGGCAGGCTAGCTGGAGTTCCCAGTTGCTAAAACAAGAAGGGATTTTCTGGCTCACGCCTGTAATCCCAGCACTTTGGGAGGTGAAGGTGGGAGGATCACTGAGATCAGGAGTTCAAGACTAGCCTGGCCAACATGGCGAAACCCTGTTTCTACTAGAAATACAAAAATTAGCTGGGTGTGGTGGCACACACCTGTAATCCCAGCTACTCAGGAGGCTGAGGTAGGAGAATGGCTTGAACCTGGAGGGCGGAAGTTGTAGTAAGCCAAGGTCACGCCACTGCACTCCAGTCTGGGAGACAGAGCGAGACTCCATCTCAAAAAAAAAAAAGAAGGAATTTTCTGTGACAGTGACTATCTTTCGTCTTCCTCTCTCCTGGACAGGGCTTTTTTATTCTTTTAGTTTGACTGCATTTCTCTCTCAGACAGCTGTACTCTCCTTAGAATTCTATTCTAGCTGGTGTATAAGTTTTCTCTGGCCTGTATCTTGAGGATTTTAGCTTTAGGTTAGTGATGCCTTTGCAATTCAGTTGTTAGGGCTCCTGTCCTAATTATATTATTAATTATCTTTTTATTGCCCAGTACGCTGCACAGTTCCTGGTATTTGTTCACCCTATTTCTTTTCTTTTTTTTTTTTTTTTTTTTTTGAGAGGGAGTCTCGCTCTGTCACCCGGACTGGAGTGCAGTGGCCGGATCTCAGCTCACTGCAAGCTCCGCCTCCCGGGTTTACGCCATTCTCCTGCCTCAGCCTCCCGAGTAGCTGGGACTACAGGAGCCAGCCACCTCTCCCGGCTAGCTTTTTGTATTTTTTAGTAGAGACGGGGTTTCACCGTGTTAGCCAGGATGGTCTTGAACTCCTGACCTCGTGATCCGCCCGTCTCGGCCTCCCAAAGTGCTGTGTTCACCCTATTTTTAGAATTTCAGTGGATTTTGTTTTATAGTCTCAGTGGTTTCCTCATGTACATAATATATTTTGGGTTTCCTCAACTCTTGTCAATCCAAACCTGTTGATTTTTTTTTTTTCTTTGGGTGCACCTCACAATTTCTGGTTTGCTGACAGTGCCTTCTTGCTTGCTAGTGCCAACATGGCTCTACATGACACACAGTCTGTAAATGTAAGGGATCTGGGTCGGTATTTACATAGACATCAAATTCAGTTCCCTGGTTTATTCTTATTGAGGTCGTTTAAGCTAGTCATTTGCTGGGATAGTTTTAATTTCTTACTTCAAGCCACCTTGTTATTAGCCTGTCCTAAAAATGTTACATTGACTTTTTTTTTATGGGAGCAAGTGGTTCATATTTACTGGGCAATCGTACTTTCCAGAAATTGTAGGTGTCTGAACCTTTATATTTGCACATGACTATTGCTCTATGTATAGTTGTATTTTGTGTGTGTAATGCATAAGCCACCAGTCCATGAATTTGCTCTAAATTCTAAGAGCAAAGATGTCTTTACAATGAAACTGGGTGCTTTAGCTTTCCTTTGTAGCCCTTTGTGTCATCATAGACTCCTGAATTATTTCTTCAACATGATAGCCTTCAACCAAATAAACACGTGACACCTACTGACTACACTTATTTTTCCACGTTGGAAAGACCCATCATGATAGAAGGGGATGTTAATAGACTTGCTCAGTGGAGCTTAATAAGTTAGTTCTTGAAAGAGGAACTGAATGGAATGGTAATAACACAGATTCTCAGTAGCTCAATGGCCCTCCCCAGCAGAGAAAAGGCTGACCTCATTTCTGGATCACTCTCTGACATAAATTTCTCAGTCATAGGATATTTCAGAGACTTTTACATGAAATGCAGAAAAACCACATTCCACCCACATTTGGTCTTGACAGAGACTCATGTTGTGACATATATGCTTTTCTATTATGTATACTAGAAAAGAAAAATCTCAGAATGGAAATTTGGGAACTTGCTGGGCTTACCAAAACTGAAAATATAACTGTGGCTGGGTTCTTGTAGAAGTGAGTGATAAAGAAATTGTCTTTTATAAGTTTCAGAAAAGAGATGGTATTTTTATGTGGGTGACCTTTGAGAACCAGCAAATCACTAACAAAGAAGATACCCAAATTCCCCATTTTAAGAATATAGTAGAAGTATAATTTCAAGATTAAAATGCAAGTCCACACATATGTAGCTAAGAACACAAGCCCTCTAAGATGAGCCAAGAAAAAAAATTACTGATGTTTGACTCAGTTAGCTATTCTTTCTGACAGGAGATTAAAGCCGCCTGTGAGATTTCTTTGACTCGTGACTCATTTAATTCGTTTAGACATTGCCAGCAGAGCAAGCTACAACAAAGCAGATCCATCTTAACAAGCTCACTCCTGGCTGTTCTAATAAAGAAAAATAACTGAATTGCTGATTTTGATTTTTCAAAATGCACTCAGCATTTGAGTATTTGGCTTCACACTCCAAATAAACATAGAAATATTTATTACATCATCTTCTTCCCCAGAGTGAATGGGAAAAAAAGCACATGCACAGAATTAGCTCCAGGTAACCTTTAAACTAGTATAGCACTCAAGTATGTTTGCCATGTTTAGTTTATTATAACTGAATTTTTAACTTAAAATCTTACTGTCTTATTTGGAAGAAGCACCAGTTCAAAGCACATGTAGATAAATGAATAATGCTGATGTTAAGCACATTTATTATGAATGTTATTTCTCAAGATGCATCTGCTGCAGCGGAGAAGAATCAGTCCTGGTCAAAGTGAGCAGTAGGTAGAGCTGAAGCAGCAAGCTGGTGGTCAGACATATTTATTCAACCTGAACACTGTTTTTTAAATATGCATAAACATTTGAAAATCAGGAGACTCCACATAAAAATTCAGACATGTGGTTCCCTTGCAAATTTATAGGAATTAGCAACAGGAAAGCTCATTTCCAATCCTCAGGTGCTAAGTAGCAGTAGATTCCTCCAGTGCTTGCAGTGTGGACACACGCACTTCACCAAGTGGCCTCATTCGTATTTCCTGCCTGATCCGTAACACAGGTTTGGGAACACTGATAAAGACAGTAAAGCATAAAACTTAGAATTAAAAGACCTCTATACTCATTCCACTGTTAGCACCAAGGCAATGCTCATTTGGATGTAGCTAGCATCTAGACAGCTAGATCTTATCCAAATATACTGATGATGGGCTGTGTATCATCTTTAAGAGGCAGCTTTACCACAGCTATGTCCAATGTACAGAAAACTTGTTCAATTAATAACTTAATGCTTTACGACAAAGTGGATGGTCTCTGTATCTTGACTAGGATGGGAGGGGAGAGGGTTATTATTAAAGTTGTATCTAGAACCTGGAACTTTAGATATTATCTAATTTAAACTTCACAATAAGGTCAGAAGGCTGGTGTTTTATAGATAGAAAAGCAAAGTTAAGGAAAATAAGCTTACTTGATGTTAAACAATTACTAAGTGGTAGGGCAGCTATTCAAAACCAAGTCTGTGTGACTGAAAAAAAAAACGAAAACAAAAACTACATTTTATCAATTTTACAACATCTCTTTGGAGACATATCCCCTCTCAATAAAATGAGAAGAATGTTAATCCTTTGACTCTCAGAGGTAGGCACTATATTAATGATATCATTTTTATGTTTGTGATTCTATGGGGGGATATTAGCTCATATTACCAATATTTCAAGCTTTAAAATATGGAAAACTTTAAACAGAACCCTTTTATACAACCTCCCAGTGAGCAGTTATCCTCCCTTGTATAAGTTTGGCAGCAGCTATAATAGACAGTCAAATTAACAGTGGCTCAAACACATTAGAAATGTATTTCTTGGAGTTTCATACTTTCTGTGATACCCATGTGCTTGCACATTAATAAATTTGTATGCCTTTGTCCTGTTAAAAAAATGTATTTCTCTTCACATAATAGTCTGAGATTAAGCATTTCACAGCCAGTATTAGAGTTTCAAGTAGTCAGGACTTAAGTTCTTTTTAATCTTGTTCCACTGCCCTAGAGTGATGCTCTCATCCCGTGGTACAAGATGGCTTGCTACCACATTGCACACATTATTTTCACTCATATCTCATTAACAAGAATGTAATGAAATAACTACACCTACATATGAAAGAGTCTGGGGAATGTAGTCATTGTCTAAGGCACCCTGTGCCTCGCTAAAATTTTATTATCATAGAAGGAGGAGGAAACCAGTACTGTGAGACAATGATCCATCTCAGGCACACCCTTTAAAACCTACACATAAAGTACAACCAAACCCACACTTCTCTCTTCTGATGTAGATACCTGTCTCTACTACTAACCAGTTGACTTTTTCTTCTTTCTATTTTTGTGTCACTGTCAAAGTCCTGAGCCTTTTAAAAAGTCCTCCTGTTTTGTGTGATTAAAATTAGGAGATGATGAAAGTATGATTTCATGAATCACATGATTTATTGCCACACCAAGATAATTTTTTTTCTTAGGTTGGCAATGCTTAAAGAGGGAGGGAATAACAAGAACAAATCTCAGAGGAAATACGCTTGATAAACATGGTACATTAACCACATAGTGAGTGAGTTCCAAAATTGTTAAAGTTTAGTGGATCAATTATGATGGAAGCAGACCTCTGTGGAAAGTAAAGTCTAATGAAAGTTTGAGGTGTACCTTTTTGCAAGTGGTTCTTGAGAGAGGCTGGCTTTACCAACAAGGTGGAGGAAGACCACCAAGGTTGTGAAGACATGTAAGTTCCCTCCATGCTAGAGGACAGTGCTGGTGTTGGATGGTGAGGTTTCAGAGATTAGCTCAAAGGCTAACAGGTGTGGCCCTGTCATAGACTGAGCTCTCAGTCTTCAGACAAGTGGCTAACAAGAGTGTAGCCCTGTGGTAGACTGAACTCTTCAAGTGTCTGTCAAACTCTTGGGCTTATATGTATTTTGAAGTCCAATTGTTGAGGTCAATAGCTCATATATGGGGTCTCATAAGGTGTGATATCTCATTCTTGAGGAAAGGGAGAATTCACTCCGAGTTCTTGTCATAGCAAAATATATGTCACTCAATTTGCAAACTACGATCATTTCACAGCTACCTAATACCTCCCTAGCTTAGGTCTTATGTCCATACTTGAGCACATCAGATTTCTTCCTGTTCCATTTGTCAGTGTTTCTGTCTCCCAACTCTGTATATTTTGTGGTGGTATTCTCAATTGGAAATTACTAGCCCCCTATATGTCAACAAGTGTCAGTCTTCCTCCAGGTTAACTTTAAAATATGAATTTGTAATACATCTTTGTGGAGGTAGGATGATTTTCCTAGGCGGGGATTTCTTTTCATATTCAATGGTGTACTATTTTGACTGGAAAGGGCAAAACAGTGCATGTTTACATTTCTTTGGTAGTATCAGGTATATAGATATGCACTTAACAAGTAGCAATCAGCTATAGTCGTGATTCTCATGTTTTGTAGAGCCATTGGGTATCTATAAGACAAACAACTATAATAGTCATTATCAACAATTAATCCATAAATTGATCTGTAGATTTAATGCAATCCTAATTAACACCTTATCAAGCTTTTTATTGACGTTGACAAGCTGATTATGAAATTCAAATGAAAATGCCAAGGACTTGTAATAATCAAGACAAACTAAAAAATATTGCAGGACAACTAATACCTAATTTCAAGTCTTATTAAGATACAGTAATCCAGACAATATAGTATTAGCATTAAATAGATCGCTGAAACATAACAGGGAATCCAGAAATAGACTCATACATTTATAGACAACTGTTTTTCTGCAAAGGTGTAAAGGAATTGAGTGGAGAAATGATAGTCTTTTCAGTAAATGGTAATGAAAGAATTGAAATACATATGCAAAAAATGAACACTGATTTACACCTTACATCATATACAAAAAGTAACTCTAAATATAGACTTAAATGATCAAAAGCATGATCCATAAAGGCATAAATTGATAAACTGGGTTTCATGAAAATTTAAAACTTCTGCTCTTCAAAAAACACTGTTAAGAGAATAAAGAAGGCACAGGCTGAGAGAAAAATATTTGCAAATTATATATCTAGTTAAAGCACTTATATCCAGAACATATAAAGAAATCTGGAAACTCAATAATGAGAAAATAACCCAATTCAAAAGGCTGGTGTGTTGGGGGTGGGGGAGATGCTGGGAGAAAGGCAAGCAAAAGATTTGAACATATTCTTCACCAAAGAAAGTGGTATATAGGCTCATGAAAAAATACCAAACACCAATAGTCACTAGGGAAATGCAAATTAAAACCACAATATGATATCATTATGAACCTGTCAGAATGGTTAGTATTTAAAAGTCTACAATACCAAGTATTAGTGAGGATGTGGAACAACTGCTGGTAGGAATATAAAATAGCATACTTTGGAAATTGCTATGTAGTTTCATTAAAAGTTAAGCATATGCTTGCCATATGATTCAGTCATTCTATACCTGGATATTTTTTCCAAAAGAAATGAAATCATATCTCACTTGTACATTAAGGTTCATAGCAGCTTTATTTGTAAGAGCCCCAAACTGCAAACAACTCAAATGTCCATCAAGAGATGAGTGAATAAACAAATTGTGTATAACCATACAATGGAAAGCTATCTGCAACAAAATGAGGTGAGCTATTTATTGATATATGCAACAACTGATGAATTTCAAAATAATTATGCTGGGTGAAAGAAGTCAGACAAAGAGTACATACTATATAAGGGTATTTATATAAAACTCTACAAAATGCAAACTAATGCAGAGTGACAAAAATTAGATCAGTTCTTGCCTGGGATGGAATTAAAGAGAGGGGCTCATCACAAAGAGACAGCAGAAAGAAATATTTTGGAGTGGTGGAACTCTTTTGTATCTTGATTGTTGTGCGGGTGGTTACATATTCTGCTTGTCAAAGCTCACAAAACTATATTGCCTCTAGGATAATATAGCTTAGGATTACCTTTCAATAAATCAATTAATAGGCTCTTGGCATATATCAGAAATAAAATTGATTTTTAATAAAGAAAATGGAATCTAAAATATCCATTAATTTTCCTCATTGTTTTCCTCCATGCTGGGCTATAAGATAACACCAAGTGTACCTGTAGTTAATAAAATTATTCATTGTTTATTTAAAATTCAAAGTTAACTGAATGCCCTAGTTGTTGTTATTTTTGCTCAATCTGGCAACCGCAATATATCTATATGTATATTCTTTCTATCTATCTATCTGTCATTCTGATTGTCTGGTATATGTACCATGTCTGTTTTTAAGCAATTTAACTTTGTTAAGAATCTTCCAAGAAAAACTGTGTGCAAACTATTTCCCCAGGTCATAAAACACAATGATCAGTGATTTAAAGTTATTTGATATAAATCAATCAAGTGCTGGGGGCCAACTACCAAAAATTATTATTTTCGTTTAAAGTAATTAAAGCATTACCATTGGCAATAATAGGCTGTCAGACCAGTTTTCTCTGAGGCCACTGATAGCTCAAGAAAATAAAACATCATTAGCATATATTGCAAAGCAGTTTATACAAAAGTGGGACAAAATCACTAAGCCACAGGGTAACAAAGGAAGAGATTAAAACAAAACATTTCCCTGTTTTACTCTGCTAAAATTAATGTTTTGTAAACTAAGATAAGATCCTAGGAAATGATTGCTGCTACCCACCTTTCTACTAACAACTCCAGGATACATGTCTATCTTGAGCGAATCGGCAGTTTAAACCAATGCAGAGCTAGGTGTTAACATGGCCTTGGGTTCTGGGGGTACCCAGGGGAGAAACTGAGGTGAGGGCTTCCCCTGGGGCTGGGCAAGAGCCTGAGACCTATGTCAGATTACCCAGCAAGAGGATCAGAACACAAGATTTGGAAAAATCTTGCCCCTCAGGGATCTACTTACTATGGAAAGAAGGTAGTATAAGACCCATATTAAAGTCACTGGCTCCCCACCCCCTAAAAAAGCCAAGAAATTGCTGAGTAGTTATGCTAAGTCCTCTGATTCCTGAGGCTAGAGGAAAAGTTTGGGAACCTGGAGGCTTCTTCTGGTAACTTACCTAGAGACTAGCAACTTGCCTGCCATTGCATTGCCAGCCTGTGTGGTGGAGTGCCACCATCCATCACTTACCGCACTGCCAGGAGCTTAGGTGCTTCATTAGCTAGCCCAGAACATGTTAATGCTGTAAAAACCCTGCTAAGGGCTGGGCACAGTGGCTCACACCTGTAATCCCAGCACTCTGGGAGGTCAAGGTGGGTGGATTGCTTGAGGCCAGGAGTTCGAGACCAGCCTAGATATAGCGAAACCCCGTCTGTACTAAAAATACAAGTAGCCAGGCATGATAGTGCACACCTGTAATCCCAGCTACTTGGGAGAATCACTTGGAGCCAGGAGGTGGAGGTTGCAGTGAGCTGAGATTGTGCCACTGCACTCCAGCCTGGGTGACAGAGCAAGATTCTGTCTCAAACAACAACAACAAACAACAACACCTCCAAAAACTCTGCTAAGGTCCCACAACCCAGAGAGACAAAGATCACTCTGGACAAATACAACATTCCCGGTGAAAGAGAACTGCTATAAGAGAAAGATAAGGGAAAGTGTTCAAGAAGATGCAGGTGATATACACATGCACACATACACATTTTCTGGTGCTAAAACAAGCCATAAGTTTCCTATGAAACAACTTAGCACATGAATTGAAGGAGAGGATGGTCATCACAGAGGTTAAAAAAAAATGGCAAAGAAGACATGCATACAGCCAATAGATCCATGAAAAAATGCTCGTCATCACTGGCCATCAGAGAAATGCAAATCAAAACCACAATGAGATACCATCTTACACCAGTTAGAATGGCAATCATTAAAAAGTCAGGAAACAACAGGTGCTGGAGAGGATGTGGAGAAATAGGAACACTTTTACACTGTTGGTGGGATTGTAAACTGGTTCAACCATTGTGGAAAACAGTATGGCGATTCCTCAAGGATCTAGAACTAGAAATACCATATGACCCAGCCATCCCATTACTGGGTATATACCCTAAGGATTATAAATCATGCTGCTATAAAGACACATGCACACGTATGTTTATTGCGGCACTATTCACAATAGCAAAGACTTGGAATCAACCCAAATGTCCATCAGTGACAGACTAGATTAAGAAAATGTGGCACATATACACCATGGAATACTATGCAGCCATAAAAAAGGATGAGTTCATGTCCTTTGTAGGGACATGGATGCAGCTGGAAACCATCATTCTCAGCAAACTATCGCAAGAACAGAAAACCAAACAGCGCATATTCTCAATCATAGGTGGGAACTGATCAATGAGATCACCTGGACTCTGGAAGGCGAACATCACACACCGGGGCCTATTATGGGTAGGGGGGAGAGGGGAGGGATGGCACTGGGAGTTATACTTGATGTAAATGATGAGTTGATGGGTGCTGACGAGTTGGTGGGTGCAGCACACCAACATGGCACAAGTGTACATATGTAACAAACCTGCACGTTGTGCACATGTACCCTAGAATTTAAAGTATAAAAAAAAAAAATAGCCTGAAAGACTATAGAAGAAATAGCTCAAAGGACAGTCATGTGAAATCATGATAGAAATCATGAGAGGACAGAGAAGAAGATTTGGGGATAGATTTAGTAGACATAACACGTAGTAGAAATATCTTAGAAAGAAATACATTATAAAACTGATAATATAAGAAAATTTCTGGGGACTGAAGACCCAAGTCTACAGACTAAAAGAAATTACAGAGAAATAGGCAGGGTTAATGAGGAAAGAACACACACTTAGGCATATCCAGGGAAATTTTTGAAGCCCTGGAATAAAATGAAATGGTACAAATTTCCAGCCAGTAAAAGCAAATTATCTACACGAAAAGTGCCAGCACAGGAAAAGAAAATAATAATTCTTGGAATTAAACAAATGTAATGGAAAAGTAGAGTTGAATATCTACATTAAGAAGGGAAGACATGGCCGAGCATGGTGGCTAATGCCTGTAATCCTAACACTTTGGGAGACTGAGGAAGGTGGATCACCTGAGGTCAGGAGTTTGAGACCAGCCTGGCCAACATGGTGAAACCCTGTCTCTACTAAAAGTAAAATTAGCTGGGTGTAGGGGTGCATGCCTGTAATCCCAGCTACTTGGGAGGCTGAGTCAGGAGAATCGCTTGAACCTGGGAAGGTGGAGGTTGCAGTGAGCTGAGATCACGCCATTGCACTCCAGCCTGGGCAACAAGAGCGGAACTCTGTCTCAAAAAGAAAAGAAGGGAAGACATGGCACAAATTGTAAGTTGATCAAATCAGCAGAAATGAGAAAAAGGAAACAGAAGAAACATTGTAAAAAAAAGACATAAAGTAAAATAGAAAACATAAAAGTATGTCAATCATTACATTAAGGAAAAATGGGCTAGTTTATTCCATTAAATATCAGAGATTGTCAAATTTGTTAAAATATAAAATGTAACTGCAAACAACTTAGAACAAAGTGGTTTAAAAAAAAAAAGATTAAAACTCAAGAGATAGGAGGTCATGCTTCCTGTTTGTTGGAGAAAGGAGAGGAAGGAAAGCATGAGGAGCTGTTGTGGCCACCAGCGCAGCTCTGCGGAGCCTTACAGAGCCCTGTGGAGCCAGAGGAGCCCAGAGCCCACGCCACCCACCTGCCCTGCTACTCACCACTACTGCCGCATCCTTGGACCTGTTCTCACCATGTGTTAAAGTATGGGGGTTACTGTGAAGTTCTAGGCACGCAGACCTGCCTGCCCCAGGATATTAAAAAGGCATATCAGGAAACTGGCACTGAAGTGCCACCCAGATAATCCTGAAAATAAGGAAGGAGCGCGGAGAAAATTCAAGTAGTGAGGTATATGAGGTGTTACCAGATGCTAGAAAAAAAGAGACATCTATGACAAATATGGCAGAGAAGGATTAAATGGTGGTGGAGACGGTGGAAGTCATTTTGACAGTCTGTTTGAGTTTGGCTTAACATTCCGTCTTCAGGTAAGTTTTTGGTGGAAGGACGCATTTCCATCTGACTTCTTTGAAGGCCCATTTGAGGGCATTTTTGGTGGAGTGGGGGGAGGAGTTGAAGAGATTCCTAAAGAAGCAGAAGCCGAGGGATGGGGCCATTTTTCTCTGCCTTCAGTGTACTTCCATCTTTTGGAATTGGGCTTTGTTCTTTTGGGAGAGGGTTTATTTCATTTTGGTCACTAGGTCATGGAGGCATTATTTCCAAGTCATTTGGTAATAGTGAGATGGGCAACTTCAAATCTATATCAACTCCTGTTAAAATAGTTAATGGCAGAAAAATTAATAGGAAGAGGTTAAGAGAGAGTAGAAGTTGAAGAAGATGGCCAGTTAAAGTCCTTAATAATAAATGGTAAGGAACAGGTTCCATGCTTGGATAACAAGTACTTCAATGCATGTATATAATGGAAATGTTAAACTCTAAAAAGCACCATTTGAGGATTGACAGTAACATATTTTGAAGACGTTGAATGAACTTGATTTTCAGTATAATTGTACCTAATCTGAAGTATTTATAAATAACTCATCAGAGCTCCTATTTGTCATAGACTTAGGAGTTTATTGTTGGGACCACATAATAGGACCAATTTGCTTTTATCTTTAAAAGTGTTGTAAATCTCTGTATGTACTTTGCTTTTATATTAAACCTACTCCAAGGTGAGTAGTGACTCTCTAGTAATTGTTGAACAAAACTGTACACTAACACCAGCACGGATCTGCTTGTCCATTGTGTCTTAAATGTAAACCAAGTAGTTTCAGCCTGTTATGAAGTTAACATTGCCAGGATGGGCCTTTTATAGAAATAATTTCAATTTTTTCAGTATCTCACAGTGATAGATATGAATGCATTAATGGTAATACATCTCTACCTTAGTATAAATTAAGGGTGTTTTCTAGTCATGCATAAATGCTGGTAACTTAGCAAGTTTTGACAATTGTTTAAATATGTAATGTTAAGCTGAGATTTAAAAAGCAAAGCTGATAAACTGGGTCTTTGCGATTTTATTAAAAATATATAAATGCACATGTGTTTGGTGAAAAAAGATAAACAAAATTAAGCAAATACAAATGAAATGAAAGCAAGAGTGATGGTATACTGTCAGACAAGGGTGATTTATGGTTAAAGGCACTTACGAATAAAGAAGGACATTATGCAATGATTACAGTTTCAGTATGATGGTGACATCGGGTTTTGGTATGCAGAAAAACTACCTGGGTGGAAGACAAAATGAGAAAAATGAAGATGTCCCAAGCATGGTTGGAAAGGAGCAAATGAAGCAAAAGTTATTAACCAGTCAAAGAGAGTAAGATTTTGAGGATGTGGGCCAACATTGCACAAGAAGAGGTGAAGAAAGTGCAGACAGAATAAAAGAAGGGCCAGAACAGCCTAACAGAAGCTGTTGCCTTCAGAGAATGTACAGTGAGAAATTTTCAAGTCTGGAATGACAAATGTGACAAGTGGTTTATAGGAACAAGAATGCTGAATATTTAAGCATTCTTCACAATCAGTCCCAAACTTCACAATCAGTCCCAAAACTTCAGTGGAAATCAGCCTCACATAATATGGCAGCAAAAATATACAGGCATACCTGTTTTACTGTACTTCACTTTAAGGTTTGTAGTAACCCCAAAGCAATCTAGTCTGTCAACACCATTCTTCCAACAGCATGTGCTCATTTCATGTCTCTGTGTCACATTTGGCAATTCTCACAATATTGCTAACTTTATTTTTATATCTGTTGTGATCTGTGATCAGAGATCTTTGAGGTTATTGTAATTGTTTTGGGGCACCATGAACCATGCCTATGTGACACTGAACAGCACTTTCCCTGTCTCTTTCCCTCTCCTCAGGCCCTCCTATTCCCTGAAATAAACAATAATTTGAAAATAGCTTAATTAATAACCCTACAATAGCTTTGAAGTGTTTTTGTAAAAGGAAGCATCTCACTTCTGTCACCTTAAATTAAAAGTTAGAAATGATTAAGCTTAGTGAGGAGGGCATGTTGAAAGCTCAGATAGCCCAAAAGCTAGGCGTCTTGCAACAGTTAGCCAAGTTGTGAATGCAAATGAAAAGTTATTGAAGGAAATTAAAGTGCTATTCCAATGAATACATGAGTGACAAAGTGAAACCACTTTATTGCCATAATAGAGACAATTCAAGTGTTCTGGATAGAAGATTAAACCAGCTACAACATTCCTTTAAGGCAAAACATAATCCAGAACAAGTCCCTAACTTCCTTCAATTCTGTGATGGTTAAGAGAGGTGAAAAGGCTGCAGAAGAAAAGTTGTAAGCTAGCACAGGTTGGTTCATGAGGTTCAAGGAAAGAAGCTATTTCCATAACATAAAAGTGCAAGATGAAGCAGCGAGTGCTGATGGAGAAACTGCAGCAAGTTATCTAGAAGATCTGGCTAAGATCATTGATGAAGGTGGCTCCACTAAACAACAACAACTTTCAATGTAGATAAAACAGCCTCCTCTTGGAAGAAGACACCATCTAGGACTTTCATAGCTAGAGGAGAAAAGTCAATGCCTGGCTTCAAAGCTTCAAAGGACAGGCTGACTCTTGTTAAGAGCTAATATAGCTGGTGACTATAAGTGGCAGCCAATGCTTATTTACTATTCCAAAAATCCTATAGCCCTTAACAATTATGATAAATCTACTCTGCCTGGGTTGTATCAGTGGAACAACAGAGCCTGGATGACAGCACATCTGTTTACAATAAGGTTTACTGAATATTTTAAGCTCACTGTTGAGACCTATTGCTTGGAAAACAAGATTCTTTTCAAAATATTACCGCTCGTTGACAAGATACCTGATCACCCAAAAGTTCTGATGGAGATGTACATGGAGATTAATGTTGTTTTCATGCCTGCTGACACACCATTCATTCTGTAGCCCACAGATCAAAGGGTAGTGCCAATTCTCAAGCCTTATTCTTTAAGAAATACATTTTATAAGGCTATAGCTGCCATACATAGTGATTCCTCTGATGAATATGGGCAAAGTACATTGAAAACCTCCTGGAAAGGATTCACCATTCTAAATGCCATTGAGAACATTTGTGGCTGGGTGCAGTGGCTCATGCTTGTAATTCCACTTTGGAAGGCTGAGGTGGGCAGATTCAAGACCAGCCTGGGCAACATGGCAGAATCCCGGGAGTTCAAGACTAGCCTGGGCAACATGGCAAAACCCCATCTCTATTAAAAATTAGGCAGGTGTGGTTGTGCATACCTGTAATCCCATATACTCGAGGGGGTGAGGTGGAGGGATCGCCTGAGCCTGGGAGGCAAAGTTTTCAGTGAGCTGAGATCACATCACTGGACTCTAGCCTGAGGGACAGAGTAAGACCCTGTCTCAAAAAAAAAAAAAAAAAAAAAAAAAAAAAAAAAAAAAAAAAAAATTCATGCCTCATAGGTGGAAGTCAAAATATCAAATTAACAGGAGTTTGGAAGAAATTGATTCCAACACCCTTCACGGATGATTTTGAGAGGTTTCAGACTTCAGTGGAGGTAGTAGCTAGAGATGTGATGGAAATAGCAAGCGAACTAGAATTAGAAGTGAAGCCTGAAGATTTGACTGAATTGCTGTCATCTTGTGATAAAACTTGAATGAATGAGGAGTTGGTTTTTATAGATGACTAAAGAAAGTAGTTTCTTGAGATAAGATCTACTCCTAGTGAAGATGCTGTGAACATTGTTGAAATAACAACAAAGGACTTAGAATATTACATGAACTTAATTGATAAAGCAATGGCAGGGTTTGAGAGGATTGATTCCAATTTTGAATGAAATGCTATTGTGGGTAAACTGCTATCAAACAGCATTACATGCCAGAGAAATCTCTCATGAAAAGAAGAGTCAAATGATGCAGGAAACTTCACTGTTGTCCTACTTCAAGAAATTGCCACAGCCACCCCAGCCTTCAGCAACCACCATCCTGATCAGTCAGCAGCCATCAACGTGGAGGCAAGACCCTCCACCAGCAAAAAGATTACAACTCACTGAAGGAACAGATGATGGTTAGAATTTTTTAGCAATAAAGTATTTTTAAATTAAGGTACATACATTGCTGTTTTTAGACATAATGCTTATTTCCAAAGTATGTATGTAAAGCAAAAATATGAGAAATGCAAGAAGAACTTGATAAAAATACAATTAGAGAATTAAATAGATGTCTCCCAGAGTTAAATGCATCTAGTATACAAAGCAGTAAATTCAATTTACTAGATTTCTCCCACTGATTCAAGAAACGTTTACAAAATCCTATATTTGGCCAAAAAGGAAACCTTGACAAATTAAAGTTGCCAAAAATAAAATAAAGAAAAATGCATGTTTTTAGGGTTATTTTCTTAATCACACTTCAATAAAATGAGGTATAAATTATAAAAGTTTTAACTTTTGGAAAGTTAATCAATTAATAAAAAAGAAATAAAAAGTGAAATTACCAACTATTGACAAAGCAATGAAGTGGAACAGCAAAAGCTACACTCAAAATGAACTTACTGCTTTAAATGTCTCTGTTATTAAAGGTAAAAGAGAAAAAAATTAAGAAACTTAGTACTCATCACCAGAAATTGGGAAATGAATAATGAAAGAAACCAAAAAGGATTGGCTTAATATAAATAGAAGCTGAAATTAATAAAGGAGAAAACAAAAACAAGCCAAAATAAAGCAGAAAGGATAAATCAATCTGAAAGCTGTTTTTATTTTTATTTTTTTGAGACCAATAAAGTAGATAAACTCTTTGTGAACCTGATTAAAGAGAGAATGCACATGAAAAACACACACAAAAGTGCATTTGCAAAAATATGCAAGATTAAAAATGAGAAGGAAACAAAAACATAGATACAGGCATGATTCAAAGAATTATAAGAGATTACTGCTTGCAGTTCCATGGCTACAAATTTGAAAACACAGAGGAAGTGAATGATTTCCTAACAAAATATAAATTACCTTAAATTGCCAATCACTGTAGAAGATGTTGGGCTGGTGACTAAGAATCTATCATGAAAAAAGGCACAAAGACCAGATGGGTTTAATTTTCAAAGAACAGATGATTCCAATGTTATTTAAACATTTCTAGGCTATTGGAAGAAAAAGGGAAGAATCCCCTCAATTCGGAAGCCACATTAATTTTGTTTCTAAGGCCTGATAGGCTATGCTATCTCACTTAAAAATGCATCTCACTTAAAAATGCACATACAAAAAAGTTAAATGTTATCAAATATTTATGCTTCTGTCTCAGCTTAGGTTCTCTAGATAGACTGTAAGGTTTACTGGGGAGTGCTCTCAGGAACAACACCTGTAAGAAAGTAAGAAGTGGAGAAGTAGTGTGGGGAAAGTTAAACTGTAGTACTGCTACAATAGTGACTAGTATCTATCCTATTCCATGGAGAGCTCTGAACCAGTCATAGGCTATTATTCCCTGAGAAGAAACTAAGCCGTGCCATCAGCAGTCCTCAACCTTGCGACAGCTGTGGTACTAAAAGTCTCCTGATGAAGGTGGTATCTGGGCAGCACACTGCAGCATCCATCAGACTTGAGTGACAAGAGTTTCAATTTATATCTGATTACCAGCGTGGTTACCAGTGTGGTTTACTATCAAGAAACTGAGCATTATAAAAATTTTTGTGTCAAACTTTTGAAAATGTATTAAGACCACATAATAATTAGATGCTGAAAAGGTATTGAGGCATTTGTTAATTCATCAGACACTTCTGATACCTCTATAGTTTTGTATAGTGCAGTTTATATGAATACATCATACATCTGACATGGGCATGTGCAGTCTTCTTTTCCTTTCTCTTTCTTTCTTGGCTTTCCTTCTCCCTGTCTACTGATATCAACCCCAGTACAGTAAGCAGAATAAATAACTATAATATACTGGCCCTAAGTAGAAAAAGATTTAAATTGTCCCAGATTCGTTTCAGCAAGAAGCAGTCTGCATTACCAGGTCCCCTTTTACACAGGCATGTGTTAGCGAATTTTTAATTTAATTAAACACATCTTTTTCCAGAGCCATTCTCTAGCCCTCCATTGAACACACCACCAATATTCCCTGGAGATAGTTAACTCTGACAGGATATAAATGAAAATAAATAAGTGAAAGCCAAAAATATCATCAAAGTGTGATCATATGTTTAAACAGAAAGTGTACATCTTGATAGGAGGACTCTAAGTGTAGAAGTAAATCAACACCTGTTTGTCAGGGAATTGAAACAGATCCATTCAGAAGTTCCTAGCTAATCCACCTTTATTAATGGCAAATACTCTCCCAACAAACAATCCTCCTCCCCTGCCCATAATAAGAGATTTAAAATTAAAAATCTAATTTTAAAAGTATAAAATTTTGAATTTAAAAAATTTAAAATTTTAAAATTAATAAAGGTATAAAGACTCACACCTGTAATCCTAGCACTTTGGGAGGCCAAGGTGGCCAGATCACCTGAGGTCAGGAGTTCGAGACCAGCCTGGTCAACATGGTGAAACCCCATCTCTACTAAAAATACAAAAACTAGCTGGGTGTGGTGGCAGGCACTGTAATCCCAGCTACTCAGGAGACTGAGGCAGGAGAATTGCTTGAACCTGGGAGGCGGAGGTTGAAGTGAACCAAGATCATGCCATTGCACTCCAGCCTGGGCAACAAGAGCGAAACTCTGTCTCAAAAAAAATAAATAAATAAATAAAAAATAAAGATTCAAAATCTTAAGGATGAAAAAAATATAGATTCTAGGACTCTTTCAGACATACCATCACACGTATCTGAAATTAATATGGACCCCTCCCTTTGCAGATCCTGTCTGGTGGCTTTATAGGTGGAGAATCTCAATCGTTGGGAGGACTCAATCCTTCTAAGACTGAGAGGCACATCTGTTCTCAATAATTGTTGGAACTGTGGTTCCTCATCTGTAGGATTCACCAACTCTGGGCACTCACCCAGTCTATGGGCACCTCAGAGGCATACTCTCTGAAAGAGAGTAATGGCTGAAAGAGACTTAATGGCTGAGTAGTTTAGAGTTTGGTTCCCTGAGGCACATTTTCACATGCCCCCATCCAGGTGGGGAGCTTTGGAACCATCAGTTACAGTTAGGGAGTGGGACTGGTATCAGCTGTTTCCCATGTACCACCCAGATCCAAAATAATTTCTAGAGTTTGCTCTCTCCCACATTTAAGTTCTAGATAAGACTCCAATTTAGAATTTTATTCTTTATTTGGAGTAATGTTTATTTTCTTGTCACTGCATGGAAATTCAAATATTAATAATAGAAGTTATCTTGATACATATTCATAAGGGAAATGGCCACCCTTTAGTCAGGAGTAGGCCGAGGTGGACTTCCAACACAGCATGACTTAGCATGTTTGGAGCACAGGTGCACAATCCCGCACATTATGTAACCACCTCATGTGAGGTGCATTAGGTAACTACCCACATGAGTTCATGTTTGGCTCATAGCCACTGTTGTCTGTAAAAGGTAAAACTACCCTGCTGATGTGTACGTATGGCTCATTCATTCCCAGAGAGAGAATAAAGCCATGTCAAAACTATCTACAATTCCTTGAGTGTTTTTCCAGCTACTTGCCCACCCGCTCCCCTCGGATCTCAGTTAGAACATGACCATCAGCCTCATGAACAGGATCCTGAGGTGAGTGAGCCTTTGGTCGCCACCGATTCCAGGTTGGCCATAAGGCCACAGCCTGGGTCGTGGTACCTGGTGGCAGCTGTGCTGTTTAGATGGGGTTTGGTGGAAACCTGGGTGTCAGTAGATGGGTCCCCCACAAGCATGGAAAAGGCGCTGAAGCTGCTGGAAGCACAGAGCACCGAGAAGGAGTGAACTTTTATTGCTGGAGTTGGATGGGCATTTTGTGCTACGAGAAGTACACACCCAGTCCCTGAGGGATGCAGTGCAGGTAAGGGCCCTTCAGGCACAGGTGGAGCACCTGGAAACCCAGCTACAGAGCTTGGAAAAGGCATTAGAGGCTGCTGTGAATGTAGGCCTGGGTCTATTGTCTCAGTTGGAGATCCCCACTCGGTCTGATACAGAGAAAGAAGAACTCCTGTTGTGGGCTTGCCCAGTGGTCCATCAGAAGGTAGATCATGAACAGCTGTTGGGGCCCCAAGGGAAGGCTCAGGGACCCACGCCCCCCACCATAATGCAACATACTTCATATACTGCCTACACCCCAGCTGAGTTGTGGGAATTAGGCAAGCAGTGCCACCAGCATCCAGGGGAACCTCTGCCTGCCCGGATGCTTCATTTATGAGCCGGATGCTTCATTTATGAGACAAGAGAGCAGAAAGTATCTCCTGTTCTTCCTCTGAGATGGAAAAGCTGGCCTCTATCACAACTCACCCCTCCCTCTGTCAGTGGTTGCAGGTGAGCAGGCAGTTGGCACGAGGACAAGGTGACCACATCCTGACTGAGTGGCTATGGGCAGCCATACAGACTGTGGAACAATGCTAGTGAAATACCTGAAACCGTGAGTAAATGCCAGTCTATGCTGATTTGGTGCAAGTCATTCAGGAGATGGGTATGCAGCAGGTTATGTGTGACCTGAATCCCCGGGGGCCAGGTGATGAATGCTTCACCTATCACACGGGAGAATCGTGTTGGATTCTTCACCCTTGAATGCCTTTGACTCCCTAGCTACTGTCCTCAACCTGTACATAGGCACCACATACATGAAGTGACCGCTGCTATGGGGGCTCTCAGGGAAGCAGAAGGCCATCGGGGGGGGGGGGGCGAAAGATGCCCCACCCACAGGGGGTCCCACCATAAGAGAAAAGGGGGCACCAAAGAGTGACTCACTCATGGACATGTATAGATTTTAATTGGCAGGGGTTGACTGAGAGAAAATTGATAAGCAACCCAATGAAGTACTCTTAACTTTGTGGAGACAGTTGTCTCTGGAGGAGCAATTCCAGAAAATGCCCAAGAGACAGAAGGACATTGCTGTGTGACCTCATCCCGCCCAGGCGCTTCAGTTCAAAGATGACTTGCTGCAGCCAAGTGGAAATGTAGAGCCTTTTTTGTTTAATTAGGGAACTGGCCAAGGTGCCCAGCTTGGGGGGACACTAAATGACCAGAGGCCACATGGGGAATTAGTGATCCACCAGTCTTCCACCAATGTCCAGTGGATGCTGGTGAATACTGGCACAGATTGCAGCATTGTTTATGGGAACCTGGGTAAGTTTCTGGGCAAATCTGCTTACATTGACAGTTATGACAGCTGGTCAGTGAAAGTGAAACCTGTATCTCTACACCTTGGCATCGTCATTTGGCTCCCTGTTTATTCACTGTGTATGTCTCTCCTGAATACATTCTGGGGGTGAGCGTTTAACAAGGTTTGGCAGCTGTCTCATCTATCATGGATTTGATAGACTGCTTGATGGAATTGGAACAATATCGCTATGTGGTAGACTTGGCTAATGCATTCTTCTCCAGAGAGCCAGGAACAGTTTACCTTTTATGGGAGGGCGACAGTGGACTTTCATGGTGTTACCGCAGGGCTATATGCACAGCTGCACCCTATGTCATAATCTCGTTGATGATATTATGTTAACCTCTGATTCTCTTGCAGATTTAGAAGCAGCAATGCCTCTCTTGCCCGGGATTGGGATGGTGTGGCTGAGACCGCCTTACTGACAGCCAGGTGAGCTATTCAGCAGGCACAAGCTCTACAAGTAATTAACCAGGGGCACCTGTTTGAGCTGGATGTGCATGTGGCCACAGATGGTTTTGGCTGAGGCTTGTGGCAATGCACAGAGCACCTGAGAATGCCAGTAGGCTTTTGGTCTCAACTATGGAAAGGAGCTGAGCTCCGGTATTCCTTGATAGAGAAACAGCTAGCAGCTGTATATGCTGCCCTTCAAGCTCATGAGAGCATGACAGGACAGGCTGCAGTCATCATATGGGCAGCTTACCTGATAACAGGATGGATGCGTCTATGGGTAATGACCACCTGGACTGGGATAGCACAGACGTCCACTTTGGCAAAGTGGGGTAAGCTGAGTACAAGTCCCATAGCAGCAGAGTTGCAAGAGGTCTTGAGACATGTAGTCCTAATGCAAGATAAGGCCATGGGGCCTGAGGCACCCCTAGATCCTGAGTCTTCACCATTTAAGAAAGGGTATCCCACTATTCCTGATGGGGCATGGTACACAGTAGCTGAGGTGCTACTGCTGCCTGGACCACTGTTGCAGTCCAACCTAGTACTGACACCATATGGTTTTAAACTGGGTGTGGACAAAGCAGCCAGTGGGCTGAACTCAGAGCAGTGTTGATGGTGATCACCAAGGAGGTGACAGACCCATCTGGGGCCAAGCCATATGGCAAGATCTTTGGGAAATAGGTCATCAGAAAGAGGTAACTATCATGTGTCAGGCCACATGCCTTTGGCCACCCCTGGTAATGATGAGGCAGATGCCTTGGCCAAGGTCAGATGGTCAGAGTCAGCACCAACATGAGATGTGACCTTGTGGCTACACCGGAAACTGGGACATGCAGGGGATAAACTGATACAACAATTCAATAAGTTTTGGGATCTGTCCCTGCCCAAGCAAGACATTTGTGAGGCTTGCCAAAATACCTGGCATATGCTCAGGCATACCCTAAAAAGAGGCAGCTGCCCAGTGTTATACAACAAGTAACAATAGGGTGAGTGCCCTTGACCAGGTGGCAAGTAGACTGCGTCGGGCCGCTGCTGAAGTCACGAGGGTATACACATGCACTAACGGCTGTGGACATGGCCACAGGCCTGTTGTTCAACTACCCTTGCAGGGTGGCCAACCAACAGAACACCATCCAGGCCTTGCAACACTTATGTATGGTTGTCCTCTGGCCACTGAGAGTGATAGGGGAACACGTTTCACTGGACAACAGGTACAATGATGGGCACAGCAAACGGACATAAAGTGGGGATTCCATGTGCCATACAACCCCCAAACTGCGGTATGATTGAGTGATATGACGGGATCTTGAAGAATGGATTACACTTGCGTGTCACACCCCTGTCTTAGCGGAGCTGGAATTCCAGGCTGGACCTAGTGCCCCAAACCTTAAATCAATGGCCACAGAAAGGTGGCTCGGCCCCAGTGGAGACACTGGGCCACCACCCCCATTCAATTGGAGATACATACTAAGGATGACCTCCTCCAACCAGATATGGGGACAAATGGTAACCTGTTATTGCCTGCCCCAACACCCCTGAAGACAGGAACAGAAAACCTGGCTGTGGCCATGGACCCTCCAAGCTCTCCACTGCCAGTGGTTGGCCATAGTAGCTCCCTGGGGGGAGAGCCTAGAGTATGACTTGCATGTCACTTTTCTAGTGTTCAATACATGGCTTCCATGGTTGACTGTTTGTAGGGGAACAGCCAGTGAAGGAACCCTCCTCTGAGGGTCATATGTACTATCTGATGGGCCTATTATGAGCTACGCTGTGACTCTGGCATGGATACAGGACTCAAAGGAACCATGGAGATCTGAGAAGGTGTGGTACCATCGCCCAGGGCAAAAGCCCTTGGTGGCTGCATTGTTATCCAGGGATGGAAAGTTAGCCCATATTTTGCCTGAGGGATATGATTTACCTCTGTTAGTACCTGTGCCTGTTCTGTCATTTCAACTGTAGGTTAACATGCTCCAATTGCATTGTGGACTGAGTCTACACCTATGCTGAGGTGACCAATGTTTCCAACTGTTGGATCTGCACTGCCTTTCCAGCAGCAGCTGCAGACAGCTTGCCCTGGCACATATATCCCACATCTGCAGAGAAGTGGACATGGCTGGATGCTTGGGATCCCATGGCTGATGCCTGGAACACAATGTGGCAAGCTTCGGACAAAGGATACCGCAAGACCCATAACTGGACCATAGCATTCGTGATGAGTGGGGCTGGCTAGTGGGAGAACGTGTAGTACCCCAAGCCAGGCACTGCGGTGCACAGAGCAACATTGGGGTAACAGGATGGGTACCTGTCACGGCCTGTGCAAACATAACACATGTCACCACACCAAAGGTATGGTGGAACAAGTGGCACCACCAAGGTCGGACCCCAATGGACTTTGTGCCCCCTGGGAGCTTATGGGTCTTTGGGGACACAGGGTAGCCTTTCCTATCAGCAAACTAGACTGGACATTGTACCTGGGGGTGGCCTTATGTACCTGCCACTGTTCTCCCCACATTGCCCAGATGCCTGTATAACTGGGAGGCACTGTGCTCTCAGTTTTTGCGAGTGTGACGAGCCTCCTGGTGTTTCTACCCTTTGGCAATGACTATCCCTGGAGCAGGTGTCATAACTGTAGAAGCACAATTTACTACTCTTGCAGAGCACACCACTCAGGCTCTGAATTATACCCGAGTGTCCCTCCTCCTGTTAATGAATGAGGTTGATCAGATCTAAAAGGTGGTGTTGCAAAACCAAATGGCCTTAGACATAACTGCTGCCCAAGGAGCCACCTGTGCCCTTTCAGGAACACAATTTTGTACCTTTATCCCTGACAATCAGCAGAACATAACAGCAGCCCTGTAAAGGGGTCTTACAGGAGATTAAGGTGACTGAGAGCCTTATTGTCAACCCCCTGAAGAGATGGTGGGCATCCCTAGGTTCTGGCCTACATTGGACCCTAATAGTCAAAAGTAGCACAGCTGAGATGCTAGTAGTGAGCGGTTGCTCTCTGTGTTGTTGTGGCTTATGGCTTCAGGGCTCCGCTGTATAGGCACGTGTTCCTGCCTGGAGGACACCCTCAGCCTAGGGGGTATAGTGTAAGGGAAATGGCTGTGCTTTAGTCAGGAGTAGGCTGAGGCAGCCTTCTGGTGCAGCATGACTCAGTGGGTTTGGAGGGCAAGAACACAACCCTGCTCATTATGTAACCACACTACACAAGGCACATTAGGTAACCACTCACATGAGCTCGTGCTTGGCTCAGAGCCACTATTGTCTGTAAAAGGTATACATTATTGTCTGTAAAAGGTATACCCTGCTGATGCTGTACATATGGCTCCCTTTTGCCCAGAGACAGAGTAAAGCCATGTTGAAACTGTCTACAATTCTTGGAGTGTTTTTTCAGCTACCCACCACTTGCCCACCAACTCCCCTCAGATCTCAGTTGGAACCTGAGTGTTGAATCAGAACAAGGGACCAGTTGAATTTCAAGTTTAATGACTACAAGCTAAGTCATCCTGATACACTGTTCTCAAAACAGACATAAGATGCTCAATGTGATCTGAGTAGTTCAGGCCTGACAACTAAGATTCCTTTTCCTCTGGATGGCAACTGAATGGGCATCACTCAGATTTTCTTCTGTAATTTTCCTTTTTCAGTGCTTTCAATTCTGACTAATCCTCCTTTAACTAATCCATATATCAAGCTAAATTAATGTCTGGGCTGAATGTGGTGGCTCACGCTTGTAATCCCAGCACTTTGGAAGGCCAAGGCAGGTGGATTGTTTGAGGCCAGGAGCTTGAGACCAGCCTGGCCAACATGGTGAAACCTCATCTCTACTAAAACTGCAAAAATTAGCCAGGCATGGTGGCACATGCCTGTAGTCCTACCTACTCGGGATGCTGAGGCACGAGAATCACTTGAACCTGGGAGGTGGAGGTTGCGGTGAGCTGAGATCGTGCCACTGCACTCCAGCCTGGGTGACAGAGCAAGACTCTGTCTCAAAAAAAAAATAGTTATTTAATTGATTGATTAATGTCTGTTGGGAAAATTTCAGTAAAATGCTGCTGACTCAATCCTTATCTTAGTATTGATATTATGTGGAACAGAACAAACAGACCTAAAACTGTGTCTGAAATATGCTATTTCTGAAACAAAGTTTTCTTTAAAGAAATCTTAGGAATCAAAGAGAAAAGCAGATCTTGACCTTTTGTTTTGTTGTTTGCTTATTTTTAGAAGAAAAAAGGAAAAGAAAAAAACATCTTGCGAAGTGGACAAGAACCACTTTATTTCAAGCAATCGGGGTAGTCATCTGGTTAGACACAGACGACCAGGCAGGATGAGCTCTTTGGACTCTTCTAACTCTATGTTACATGGCTCATGTGCCAAAAGATACCTCTTCACGTGATGTTCTTCCACTGACAGCGATAACTTTTCTCAAGAAATGTAAATAATTCTGAAGTACAACAGATCTCCAATTCTTTATAAGAAACAGATTTTTTAGATAGAGATAATTAATTTCATATTTTCCATCCATTTGTTGCTATTTTCCCCAAGCCTTTATTTGTTTTCATTTTAATTCTCCACAAATTCTTTGGTGGAAAACTGTAAACAGAGAGGTAGTTAGATGATGTATGCATAGATTTTATGTTTTAATGATTCTTTTATCCTCTTGTGAAATCAGAGTTATGTATCTCTATTCAACTGGTCTAATAACCGAGGTCAGTTCAGTTAGGCTGTAATGTTAAAACAACCAAAACCATATTCACTGAATACTTCTCATTAACAACATGATTGCCTTTTGTCTGTATTTTATTCCTTTTAACACAAAACACACGATACACAAATAATATCTAACATTCCCAATTAGAAGAATAATTTTGAGTGGCATTGAATTAAGAAAGAATAATCTAGGTGGAGATTTAGCAGTAGCAACCTGCAAACTTCCCTAATGCAATTTGGCACTAATGAGGATGTATACTTACTATGTGTTCTGGTCTCCAAGAGCAATCCCATCCTAGGAGTGATTCTGTGGCTTTACCTCCACAGCCATAATGAACTAGAGAGTGAGATAATTTTATGAGTCCTGATTACTCAAAACTCATCAGTGGTTGGGTTTTATTTCTCTGTTCAAATTGACCACTTTTCTTTCTACTTGTGCAGATGCTTTGTCCTGTCTTTTCATTCAACACCCATTCCTTTCACCCACACTACAAATATAGCAGATTTCTTCTCTTTGGCAGTGGCAGAATTTTTTTATCAGAGCAACTTATGAACAGCAGTCTGCTTGGAACTGGGAATGGTGAGGACAAAACACTCTGTTTTAGTTGTATGTTAATTGAAGGTAGGTTTATTGGGGTGATTGAGCTTATGTTGGAGGATGCTGAAGTAAGATTCCTGAAATCAAGCTAGAAATCAATATTCCTGAAGAGGAATCATATCATACTTTGAGGTGACACTACTGGGGTAGACTATAACTAAAGCTAGGGTTATAGACAAAGGAAAAAAGCATGGAGTATGGTTGATGGGAAGCACAGGATTCTAGTAAATATCTCTGAGTAAGGCGCAAGATATTGTTTCCCATCAATACTACAACTGGGTACTAGACAAGAGAGATACCACAAATAAGGAATTCTAAGCTTCAGTACTGAGAAACATATCTACTTGAGTTTCTTTCTAACATTATCCTAAGGATCTGCCATGAAACTGATGTGCTACAGGGTCCTCTACCCATTTCTAGTAATGACATGCAAATCTGTATATGGTTTCCAAGGTGCTTCCCAAATCATGCTGCATAATTGACACTAAAATAGAAGCTTCCTGTGTTAGAGGGAAATGAAGAGAAGAGGTGCCCTTTCTATATTCCTTTTTCACATGGTTTCCTTCAGTATGAGAGCTTCACCATTAAGATGCTGAAAATGTGCTGCTTTCCTTTCACTTTGCTTTAATATTTCTCTTGCAATGTGTTCAGATCTGTGGCCTAGAAGATATGTCATGGGTCCAACCTGCCTTTCTTTACCTTTTAAGAGGCAATATGATATAAGAGAAATATGTCCTTGGACTGAAAATCAGCAGTACTAATTACCAGTCCTACTTCTACTATTTTTTAAATGTGTAACTTCAAACAAGGCACTTTTACCATTTTAAGCTCCATTTATAAAATGGGAGAGTTAACTAATTCTCTGGTTTGCCAAGGTTTTTTTTTTTTCTTTTTTTCTTTTGGGATTAGAAGCCTTATTTGCAAGTGGAATTTTATTTTTAAAAACCCTAACGTATAAAACAGAGCAAAGTGGAATTCCTTAATTTGAAGAGGGTGGGTGGCATGTGGAGCCCTGTTCATATGATCCCATGCTCTCCTCTCCCCTTCCACTGTGTTAGCCTCTGAATCTCTTCTGTGGAACCCAGGAGATGCAAACCCATTTTTAAAAGCACAACTCTGGATGAGCCTTTTGAGTCCTAAATTATGTGATTCAACAATAAGTTACCTCACTCTTCTCTGCTTGGATGCAGAGCATCTGGCTCAATTTCAGTTAGTGTGTGTAATGTCAGAGAAAGGGAAAGTCAGGAAGTACAAACTTTGCAAAGAAGAAAAACACAGCCAGCAGAAAATAGACTTCAAATCTATGTAGGGATGTTTGTTAAACTGGTTTGAATTCCACTGTTACATCTGCTGGCATCACTTACTGGATTTGGATCTATAAACCTAGCTTTGTGGAGTCGAAGCTCTCTCTCAATGTGACAACCTCTCCCTACAGACTCAGACTTGTTCCAGTTCTCTAGCCCTCCTCAATGGAGGAGGAACCCACACTGATAAACCTGCCTTGCCCCTACCTGCCATTTCATCTTGCAGCCTCGAGAACTGTCACCCAGAATCCAGTGACATAACCAATGCCATGTGTCTCCACAGGTCTTCTCTATGGCCAACCAAAGAAAGGGTCAAAAGCAGTATGAGGTGGGCGGATCATTTGAGGTCAGGAGTTTGAAACCAGCCTGGCCAACATGACGAAACCCCATCTCTTCTAAAAATACAAAAAAATTAGCTGGGCATGGTGGGGGTGCCTATAATTCTAGCTACTTGGGAGGCTGAGGTAGGACAATTGCTTGAACCTGAGAGGTAGAGGTTGCAGTGAGCCAAGATTCCACCACTGAACGCCTGCCTACCTGGGCGACACAGTGAGACTCTGTCTCAAAAAAGAAAAAAAAAAGGTGATGCAAAAAAATCTTGAGCACTGATTATATACCAGTAATTATGCTAAGAGCTTTATTACTATGCATATTGTAAGAACAATCCTGTAAGGTGGTTTTATTATCCCCCTTCTCACTAATGAAGAAACTGAGACTTGGAGTTTTTTTCTTAGAAACAAAGACAATATCTAGCAACCAACAATGAGCCCCAAGCACCTTTGCTGTCTTCTTTGCGGCCCCTGCATTGTTACTTAGGATTGGGACACCAACCTGCTCAGCTGAGACCCAGAAATTCCAACAGACCCTTGTAGCTCTGGTTGACGGCTCTAGTGCAGCTGACGATTGATTACGGGGAGTCCATTAACCAACATAGGCCACTTACTCATAAAATAATCTAATGTTTAAAATGCCACTACATGTTTAGAAAATATTTTAGATCACTGACTACGGTGGAAGGTAATTTACATTATGGAAGCAATCATTTAATCATTGCAATTTGCCAAGGTATTACCTATTCAACTAATTATCTTTTAATTATGTAGTTTCAAAAATTAAACACTATATTATTTTAGCCAATGCCAAAATCTTATTTCATAATTTCCCAATGAAAAGTATAATTTACTATACAGTACAATGTAATTTCCCACAGAAATTGTTTCATTTTATTCTTAATTACAGGATAAATATTCCTATAATTGCCATAACTGTACATAACCAATGAGGAATCTTGGCCTTTTAGAAAAATGCAATTGTAGAATTCTAGAAGGTAAAACAAAAGCAGTCAATTAGGTTTTTCCAGACATGTTAAGCAAGCACCGACTTTCCATACAAAAACCACTGATCAGCAACCTAACAGTAGTTCTCAACTGGCTGCACCTTAGAATACTCTGGGGAGCTTTAAACAAACAACCTGATGCTTAGGGGTCACCCTTAGGAATTCTCATTTAATTGTTCTGAATGTATGTGTGGCGTGGCGGGGCGGGGAGCAGTGAAGGTGGGGGTAGGTTTTTTTTTTTTTTTTTTTTTTTTTTGAGATGGAGTCTTGCTCTATCGCCCAGGCTGGAGAGCAGTGGTGCGATCCCGGCTCACTGCAAACTCCGCCTCCCGGATTCACACCATTCTCCTGCCTCAGCCTCCCTAGTAGCTGGGACTACAGGTGCCCGCCACCACGCCCGGCTAATTTTTTGTATTTTTAGTAGAGACAGGGTTTCACCATGTTAGCCAGGATGGTCTCGATCTCCTGACCTCGTGATCCGCCCGCCTCTGCCTCCCAAAGTGCTGGGATTACAGGCGTGAGCCACCGTGCCCGGGTAGGTTTTTAATAAATATCTGCAAATGATCCTCCTGTGTGGCCAAGGTTGAGAACCACCGAAAAAGTAATTTTAGCCTGTGCTGCCTTTAGTTTAGTTTTATTTATTTTGAAGGAAGTTGCCGGTAGACAGTCAAGAAGTATATGTAGGGAGCAGTAAAGCGGGAGTTTAAGGATGGAAGTAAGAAGATCCAGAAAACTATCCTGACTATAGGTTTATAAACTAGAGAGTTAGGAGTTTGCAGTGTAGAAAGGTGAGAGGTAAGGTGCTGGCCAAGATTCTAGGTAATCACACTCAGTTGCCAAAGCATTCCAGTATCATTTGTCAGGGACTTGCGAAAGGTCAGGAACTTGAGTAGACATTTACCTGCTATGGGACCATGCACCTTGGATCTGAAAGCAAAAGTAACCTGAGTTACTGGCTCCTTATAAAAGTCTGGGTCACCCTTACTTTGAATTTAAAGTAAGAATTTAACAATTCATACTTTTAAGAATTTAATATATGAAGCTTTCTTTGATTTTTCCAGTTCTCATAGAGAAAAAAAAATTATTTGAATAAAGTGAATGCCTTTGTGGCTTTGTTTGCGGGGACAAGGCCCACAACCTATGCCTCTCCTCTTAACCCCTACTTTGCATTAAAATAATATATTTAAAGATTTAATACATGAGGGCTTCCTTGATTTCACCTCAGTTCTCACAGAGATCAAAAATATTATTTGAATAAAAAAATTCTGGGCTGGGCGCGGTGGCTCAAGCCTGTAATCCCAGCACTTTGGGAGGCCGAGACGGGCGGATCACGAGGTCAGGAGATCGAGACCATCCTGGCTAACACGGTGAAACCCCGTCTCTACTAAAAAAATACAAAAAACTAGCTGGGCGAGGTGGCGGGCGCCTGTAGTCCCAGCTACTCAGGAGGCTGAGGCAGGAGAATGGCATGAACCCGGGAGGCAGAGCTTGCAGTGAGCTGAGATCCGGCCACTGCACTCCAGCCTGGGCGACAGAGCGAGACTCCGTCTCAAAAAAAAAAAAAAAAAAAAAAAAAAATTCTGGGACAAAGTAAATCTGTTAGTAAATACAATAGCCATAGTTTAGAAGATTGTGGGCTGGAGTGAAGGTAGTGAGTTATCTCAATTGATTGTTCACAGTCAGTTACAGATTGAACTCCCTTTTCTACTCTTTCCCCTCCAGAACTTGACTAGTCCAAACAGGAAAAAAAAAAAAAAAAAAAAAAAAAAAAAGAAAATTGTGATTCCACTCAATTCATTTCAGCATACAAATATATACTTGAGACACTTGGTCCTGGGTAAGATACTTCCAGGATCACAAAGGTGAATGATAGCTATTTTCTGCTCCATGGGACTCATAATCTTATGATTTCTTGTACTTTCAGAAATTGCCAAATTGGGGTGGCATCACGAAGTAACAAAAATGGAACCTCAGTGGCAAAAATGGGAGAAAGGATCGAGGAGCCTTGACTACAGGTGGGTTCAGTCCCGAGTGAGAGAGTGAGCATGTTTGGAAGGCTGTCTTTAGTCACCAAAGATGTTTCTATGATGAAAGCTCAAAGATCATGGTATTTCATACACTAAACAGTTAACTGAGGACTGAACTCTGACCTTTTCTTTTTCTTGCTCCAATTCCTTTCTAAGGCGCCTGGGGAGTCACGCCTTACAAACCATAAATCTTGTTAAACAGGTTTTTTTGACTCATTATATTGTGGCTTACTTTCCAACCTGATCGTGTATAGCATCATATGACAGATAACGGACCTCTTTATCTTAATTTAAGTATTCCTTTCTACTGACTCCAAGTTTTTAGACACAGCTTAAGTCTTTCAAATAATTGCCAAATAAAGAATCCCTAAACCCACCTATGACTTGTAAGCCCCTACTTCAAGATGTTCTGCCTTTTTGGGCCAAACCAGTATATACTTCCCATGTATTGATTTATGATTTTACCTGGAATTCCTATCTCCCTGAAATGTATGAAACTAAACTGTAACCTGATCACATCAGGCAGACTTTCTCAGAACTTCTTGAGACTGTTTCTCCCAGGCCACTATCTTTCATCTTGACTCAGACTAAACTTGTTTAAGTATTTTGGCAGAATTTGGTTTTTCCATCATGATAACCAACCTGACAGCCTCAAAGGCAGCCATGTGTAAAACCTGAGCCCAGACTCAAAAGGGGGCATCATGAGTTTGTTGTTTTTTAAAAAACAACCTTATTGAGGCTATTGATCTAAATAAGAAAACTGAGGCAAAATTAATATAGAGGATATATTTGGACAGGCTGCAGTCCTCAACCTTGTGACTGGGTTGCACACTGGGAAGTGCTCCAGAAAACAAAGGAGAGGCTTGAGTTTTTAAAGTAAAAAGGGCAAATCAGGAGGGGGGTGATTATAAAAGTTGTTTGTTGTTTTTCAGGAATTCTCAATGGTTTACAGTAGTGACACTGGTTAGTGATTGGCTATACATGGTTGAACTGTAGAGTATGAGTTATACCCTGTAATCCCAGCACTTTGGGAGGCTGAGGCGGGCGGATCACGAGGTCAGGAGATTGAGACCATCCTGGCTAACATGGTGAAATCCCGTCTCTACTAAAAATAGTAGATTCATACTCTTATGAAATCATCACCACACTCAAGATAACAAATACAGCCAACACCCGCAAAAGTTTCCTCTCGCATCTGAAGGTGTTCAGAACACACCCCTCCAAAATATGCTACTTGAAAATATTAACTAGTTTAGCTGAATGCCCTTGAGAAACAACAGATGCAGGAAGGGCTTTCTGACCATCCCTTTTCTACCTAAAAGTAGCTTACAAAATTTCGCATGTAAAAGGTAACCTCCCTGTACCAGGAAAAGAACATTCTTATCACCAGAGATTGGGAGAGTTGAAATGGACCTATACAAACAAACCTAAAAAATAACACTTATCTTCCATTAGTTTCCTCCATATATGTCCTAGTCACTGTTCTACAATTCACTGTTCCTAGTCCAAACCCCTATGTCTTTTCACATACCTACAATTTATTGTTCTTTTTGTAAAAAGGTACATAAACTTTTGAGTCTAACGGCTTCTTTGGGTCCTCATTTTCCTTCTGAAGATTCTATATACATGTAAAAATATTAAATAAAATTTGTATGCTTTTTCTCCTCAATTTGTCTTATTTCAGTTTAATTCTTAGGCCCTGCCACAAAATATAAGAGTAGAAGGAAGTTGCCTTACAGGTCTTTGTCATCCCCCTCTTCATTCTGAAGCAACTCCTTATCTGCTTTCTGTCACTATGGATTAGTTTGCATTTTTAAAGAATTTTTTGTAAATGGAATCATGCAGTATGTACTATTCTTCAACTGGGGTTTTTCAATTAGTATAATTATTTTGATATTTGCCAGTGTTGATGGTGTTGATGTGTGGGTCCCTTTTATTGCTGAGTAGTAGTTCATTGTATGCATAGACCGTAATTTGTTTATCCATTCCCTAGTTGATGGATATTTTGAATATTTCAAATTAAGTTGCTATGAACACTCATGTACACATCTTTTATAAACATATGCTTTCTTTTACCTTGGGTAATAAGGAGAAAATGACTGTGAACCTGTGGTAGGTATAGGTTTAACATTTTAAGATGCTATCTAACTATTTTCCAAAATGGTTGTACCGTTTTACATTCCCATTTATGAGACTTCCAGTTCCTCTACATCCTCACGACCACTCAATATGGTCAGTCTCTTTAATTTTAGCCATATTAATAGGTATGTAATGGTATCTCATTGTGGTTTAAACAAGTGTTTTCCTAATGACTCATGATGTTGAGCATCTTTCATTTGCTTATTAGCCATTTAGTTATTTTCTTTGATAAAGTGTCTATTCAGATCTTTCACCTTTTTAAAACTTTGGTTGTTGTTTCACTGTTGAGTGTTGAGAGTGTCTCATGTATATTCTGGATACAAGTCCTCTATCAGGTATGTGATTTACAGATATTTTCTCTCAGCCTATGGATTATCTTTTTATTTTCTTAATGTTATTGTTCAAAATTTCTTACTTCCAAGGTTTTTCACTGAAAAATGGGGTTACTAAAAGTTAAAATTATAAATGAAATAGAGTTAAAACTACTAGATATAGGAAACAATAATGTATACAGAGTGTTAAAGGAAAGTAAGATTTTATAAAGTATGAGGATGTGTTTTATTGAGAAAGAATGATTTTTGAATAGTTTAGAGATTATTTAAAGGTTTTTTTCTGAATAAATGAATGAAGGAAAAATGGTATAGATAAAACTAAGTGGACTTAAACAGCAGGGAAAGGAAGAGAATTAAAATATTGTAAGAGATTATGAAAGTTTATGGAAATTTTATTTTGTGTGGCCCGGGCTGATGGAGATTATTTGGATTGGCTTATAAGGCTTTATTAAAACTAGCTTTAGTATTAAAAGTACACTAATACAAAACTAGAATTTGGTTTTCTCTTTTAAACAAAATTTCATGTAGCATTGATTAAAAAATTAAAAAAAAGATTTTTATTCACCTTTCGAGTAAACTGTAAAAAATGGGGAGGGTGAGAAAGAGACACAAACACATTCTGTGAGCCTCATGCTGTCTGTATTAGGTTCTTCACTTATTTGGAAAACTGAATATCTTCTCTATCAAAGAGAAAAGAATTTTGCTTTTTGAAACCTTTTAATTATCACTTTGGCTAAATGAGTGCCTATTATTTCACAGTGATCCATGTTCCTACATCAATCAAGGGTTTTAAAACCTTTCCTATTTTGATCAAATGTGCTAAACCTTTGAAATATTTGACATGCTTACTAAAACTCAAAGTGCAAAATCAAAATTAAGTCTTTTTGACCTCAAACTAACTTTGGGATGTTACAGAGGGCTCCTGAAGCATCCAAAAGAGAGATGATAAATAGGCTTATTAGATATGGTAAATTATATCAAATCATTGTAATAAGAAATGATTTTTAACCTTTTAGGAAAGTTATAATTTATATGGAAATGTTATTGACATATGTGTTCCAAAATTGTATGAGATTCCTAAAAATCTGATCTGTTTTGATACATGTTATGTCACAGTTATGGCTATTACATGAAATTGTAGGCCCCCGAAAATAACCAAATTTCCTTGCCAATTGCATCATTAACTATTGCCATTTTAAGTCTTGCTGTCTACACGTAGTTGCTTTATTGTGATGCCTTTTTTTTTCCTGCAAACCATTTGCAAATCCTAAAGTGTTGTATCTTCAGGGAGGTTAATGGAAAGAATGAAAAGAACTCTGATAAATATAGGTTTCTGACAACTCTGAGATTGTATCATTGGACTGGGAAAAAACTTCCAGAACTCATCTGGGGGAAAAAAAAGACTCATAAAATTGCTAAATACTCATAAAATTATTTTCTATAACTTTTTTGTTTGAAACATTGCTGATTGTTTTTTATGTTATGCTTTCCAGAATTAGGAAACATTTTTTTCTCTTAACCTTTACAACAATTGGGTAAAGTATACTTTGGCAAACAATATTTGATATGATTTGGCTGTGTCCGCACCGAAATCTCATCTTGAATTGTAGTTCCCATAATCCCCACGTGTCATGAAACGGATGCAGTGGGAGGTAATTGAATCATGGGGACAGTTACCCTCATGCTGCTGTTCTAATGATAGTGGGTGAGTTATCACAAGATCTGATGGTTTTATAAGGGGCTTTTCCTCCTCTGATCATCACTTCTCCTTTCTGCCACCATGTGAAGGAGGACATGTTTGCTTCCCCTTCTGCCATGATTGTAAGTTCCCTGGGGCCTCCCCAGCCCTGCAGAACTGTGTCAATTAAACAGTCCCAGCACTTTGGGAGGCCGAGGCGGGCTGACTACCTGAGCTCAGGAGTTCAAGACCAGCTAGGCAACACAGTGAAACCCTGTCTCTACTAACATACAAAAAATTAGCCAGGCATGGTGGCATATGACTATAGTCCCAGCTACTCAGGAGGCTGAGGCAAGAGAATCATTTGAATCCGTAGGTGGAGGTTGCAGTGAGGAGAGATCGCGGCACTGCACTGCACTCCAGCCTGGGTGACAGAATAAGACTCCGTCTCAAAAAAAAAAAAAAAAAAAAAAAAAAAAAAAAAAAAAAAAAAGTCAAGTCAATTAAACCTCTTTTCTTTATAAATTACCCAGTCTTGGTATTTCTTCATAGCAGTGTAAGAACAGACTACACAATATTTAAATATTTACCTTTTCTCTACCTAATCTCACTAGAATTCAGAAACTATTGGTACATACTCTTATTTCATGGCAAGATAGTTTTTTGCATAAGTCCAATGAAAACCTGTTCTTTTTGTAAACACAATTGGAACACAACTGGAAATACTGGTTATTTTACCGAGATTATGACTGGAATGTCATATTTTCAGATATGACCAGCCAGTTTTAAGAAACTGAGGTTGCCATTATGAAGCCAACAGAAGCCCTTGGAAAAACCAGACAGATAAATAAATAAACCTGACAGATAAATTAAGTAAAAAATGTCACTTTCTGACAGGCCCAGGAACCTCAAGATGTTTTGAGGACCTCAAGAAGAGAGGGATTCACCCAGTTCCTGAGGGTGACAAAGTCTGAGGGTGAATCAAATCTTGGTTTGGCTTTCCTTGTCCTGAAAGGCTTTTAAAAGTCTAATCTGAAATACAAAAGATCCTCAGAGACTACTATGAGCATATTTATGCACACAAGCTAGAAAATCTGGAAGAAATGAATCAATTCCTGGAAACATACAAACTCCCAAGATTGAAACAAGAAGAAACAGAAATCCTGAACAGATCAATAATGAGTAATAAAATCAAATCAGTAATAAAACACCAACCAACCAGAAAAAGCCCTTCACCAGATGGATTCACAGCTGAATTCTACCAGACATACAAAGAAGTGCTGGTACCAATCCTGCTGAAACTATTCCAAAAAATTGAGGAGAGACTCTTTCCTAACACATTCTACAAAACCAATATAATCCTGATACCAAAATCTGGCAAAGATACAACAAAGAAAAGAACACTACAGGCCAATATCCCTGATGAACATAGATGCAAAAATCTTTAACAAACTATTAGCAAACAGAATCCAGCAGCACATCAAAAAGTTAATTCACCACAACCAACTGGGCTTTATTCCTGGGATGCAAGGATAGTTCAACGTATGCAAATCATTAAATGTGATTCACCACATAAACGAAATTAAAAACAAAAACCATATGATCATCTCAACAGATGCAGAAAAAGTATTTTATAGAATCCAATATGTCTTCACATAAAAATCCTTAACAATCTAGGCATGGAAGAAACATACCTCAAAATAATAAGAGACATCTGTGACAAAGCCACAGCCAACATCATACTGAACAGGCAAGAGGTGGAAGCATTTCGCCTAAGAACTGGAGCAAGGCAAGGATGTCCAATCTCACCACTCCACAACATAGTAATAGAAGTCCTAGCCAGAGCAATCAAGAAAGTGAAAGAAGTAAAAAGCATCCAAATAGGAAAAAAGGAAGTCAAATTATCTCTCCTTGCTGATGATATGCTTCTATACCAAGAAAGCCCTAGAGTGTGCCAAAAGTCTCCTAGGCCTGATAAATGACTTCGGCAAAGTCTCAAAATACAAAAATCAATGTACAAAAATCGCTAGCATTTCTGTGCACCAATAATATTCAAGCTGAGAACCACATCAAGAATGTAATCCCATTTATAATTACTGCACAAAATATAAAATTACTAGGAATACATTTAACCAAGAAGGTGAAAGATTTCTACAATGAGAACTGTAAAACACTGCCAAAAGAAATCATAGATGACACAAACAAATGGAAAAGTATTTCATGCTCATGGATTGGAAGAATCAATATCGTTAAAATGGCCATACTGCCCAAAGCAATGTATAGATTCAGCTCTGTTCCTATCAAATTACCAATGCCATTTTCCACAGAATTAGAAAAAAATACAATTCTAAAATTCATGTAGAACAAAAAAAGAGCCTGAGTAGCCAAAGCAATCCTAAACAAAAAGAATAAAGCCAGAGGCATCACATTACTCAACTTCAAACAATACTACAAGTCTATAGTAACTGAAACAGAATGGTACTTGTACAAAAATAGAACAGAATGGAGACCCCTGAAATAAAGCTTCACACCTACAACCAACTGAATTTTGACAAAGTTGAAAAAAATAAACAGTGCCACTGGGAAAACTGGCCAACCATATGCAGAAGAATACAACTGGACCCCTATGTCTCACCATATAAAAAAGTTAGCTCAAGACTTAATTTTTAACTAAAGACTTAAATGTAAGACCTCAAACTATAAAATCCCTGGAAGAAAACCTAGGAAATATTCTTCTAGACATTAGCTTAGGCAAATAATTTATGACCAAGTCCTCAAAAGAAAATGAAACAAAACCAAAAATTGATAATTGGGACCTAATTAAACTAAAGTGCTTCTGCACAGCAAAATAAACTATCAAGAGGAAACAGGCAGGGAGAAAATATTTGCAACTATGCATCGGACAAAGGACTAACACCCATAATCTACAAGAAACTTAAACAAATCAACAAGGAAAAAACAACCTCATTAAAAAGTGGGCAAAGGACATGAGCAGACACTTCTCAAAAAGAAGACATACAAGTGGCCAAAAAACATGAAAAAATGCCCAACATCACTAATCGTCAGAGAGATGCAAATCAAAACCTTAAAGTGATACCCGCTCACATCCATCAGAATGACTATTATTATAAAGTCAAAAAATAACAGATGTTGGTGAGGTTGTAGAGAAACAGGAATACTTATACACTGTTGTTGTGAATGCAAATTAGTTCAGCCACTGTGGAAAGTAGTTTAGATATTTCTCAAAGAACTAAAAATAGAGTTACCATTCAACACAGCAATCCCATTACTGTGTGTATACCCGAAGGAAAAGGAATCATTCTACCAAAAAAAAAAACACTCGCACTTGCATATTTATCACAGCACTACATTCAAAGACATGTAATCAACCCCGGTACCCATCAACAATGGATTGGATATTGAAAATCCACTGTTGGTGGTACTTATATACCATGAAATACTATGCAGTCATAAAAAATAATGAAATCATGTCCTTTGCAGCAATGTGGATGGATCTGGAGGCCATTTTCCTAAGCACATTAATGCAGGAACAGAAAACCAAATACCACATGTTATCACTTGTAAGTGGTAACTAAACATTGAGTACACACACATACAAAGATGGAAGCAAGAAACACTAGTGATTCCAAAAGGAGGAGGGAGGAGTGGGGCAAGTGTTGAAAAACTACTTACTAGGTACTGTGTTCACTACTTGGGCAACGGCATCATTAGAAGCCAAAACCTCAGCCTCACACAATATACCCATGAAACACACCTACACATGTACCCCCGAATCTAAATTTTTTTAAAGTCTAATCTGAGATTACTTCTGAAAAGTTCCAGCAAAGCCAACTTGAAAAGGGCCTATATGACAAATCACTGTTTTTACTGCACTTCATATAAATAATCAGGTCAAGTTAATGAAACTAAAGGAATTACAAATTAGTTTTGTCATAAATATCTTTGGTAGGAATAGGAAATCAGAGAGAAAAACTATATTTCAGAAGAAAACTACAGTGCATCTGTTATTAGATTCTAGCCTTATTCATTGTTTTTGAGTTTTTATTATTTGCCTATGATTTGTACTGAATTCTCACCTTTTTTTTCTGGGCTACAGTTTCCAAATTAACAGGTCCAAATTTCCTCCCATTTTTCTGACTTGGACTCATTGATATTAAAACTGCCTTTTTCCTGAAGCTTTACAAGTTGAAGCTAGTCAACTTGGCTTTAAAAAATAATCACTGTAACAACTTATATTTGGACAAACTTTACACACAAACTATGATCCAATAAAATCTGCCAGTTTGCCTTTAGCCTTCTTAGCCGACTGCCCTCCAGATCCTAGGACTGGTTTGTAGACTGCTCCAGACACTGACCTTAGTTTTTCTTCTATTTACATGGAAATGCCTCATATTAAAGATCTGTTTGCCTGCATCATATATAGAGACATAGCTTTGAGAGCCCATCTGCAATGCCATCTTCTAAAATGAGACACAGCTGTTCAATTGGACTGGACTATTCCCAGAAATAAGACTTGTTCAATGGGATCCTTTGCTATTTAGCTACTAACTGAATTTTCTTTCCATAGCTACCAACCCGGCTTTTAGTGTGTGAAACTTCCGGGAAAGCTTCAGACAGGGAATTGTTGGAGCTCATAAATTGCTACCCCAAAATACGGCATTTTGAAATGCCAGACTAAGAAAGGCAGCCTCAGGGTCTCTCTGACCTCGCCTCCATCCCATCCCTAGTCTCTAAATCCTCCCTCTCTCCCAAAGCACAGGATGAAGTTGATCTCTGGAGTTCTGTTATCTACCAAGAACCCAGACCTACCAAAAACCAACAATATTGCCTTCCCTGGGTTTTCTTTAACTGAACTCCTACTGCAGAAAGAAAGAAAGCCTATCAACACAACAGATTTTGTCACACTACTCTGAAGGCCCAACAGACTTTGTCTCAGGCCATTGTATATTCTCCAATCCCATTGAATTCCCTTAAAAATCATTTACTATCCCCCTTAAAATCACCCACATTCCCTTTCTCTTTCTTCCCCTATGAAGAAGGGTATATGAGCATCTGTAACTCATCGGGTTGTTGGGTAACTCTTCTGATGAGATTTCCCTGTGCTATGCACGTTAAAATCAATTCTGTATGCTTTTTCTCCTATCCCGCCTTTTGTCAGTTGATTTTCAGGAAATCTTCAGGGGCCCCTACAGTGTCTTTCAAAGAGCAAAAGTTGTTAATTTTGATGGATCCTAATATATTCATTTTGTATTCTATGGATAATAATGTTGGTGTCATATCATAGTGTTGATTAACTGTAGCTTTGTAAGTCTTGAAATTAGGTAGTGTTAGTTCTCTACCTTTGTTCTTTTTAAAAATGGTTTTAGCAATTCTACATCTTTTACATTAATTCGAGGCCTTCCTTCTTTTCTAACATAGATGTTTAGTAGTATAAATTTTCCCCATAAGTATTGCTTTAAAAGCATCCCACAAATTTTCATATGTTGTGTTTTCATCTTCAATAAGTTAAAAATACTTCCTTATATCTGTTTTGATTTCTGCAACTTATGAATTATTGAGAAGTGTGTTGATGCCAGCAAAATATTTACAGATTTTTTGCCTGTCTTTCTGTTACTGATATTTAATTTAATTCCATGTGGTCAGAGAACATACTTTGTGCAACCTGAATACCTTTAAATGTATTGAGACATTTTAATGGCCCAATCTATAGTCTGCCCTGGTAAATATCTTGTATACAACTTGAAAAGAATGTATACTTTGCTTTTGTTGGATGCAGTGATCTATACATTTTCCTGCATCAGTTTTAATTGTCTGTTTATGACTAGGCTTTGAGACTAGTTATAAAACTACTAAAGATTTTTGTAGGCCAGGCACGGTGGCTCACACTTGTAATCCCAGCACTTTGGGAGGCTGAGGCAGTTGAACTGCATGAGGTCAGGAGTTCAAGACAAGCCTGACCAACATGGTGAAACCCCATCTCTAATACAAATACAAAAATTAGCCAGGTGTGGTGGCAGGCACTTGTAATCCCAGCTACTCCAGAGGCTGAGGCAGGAGAATCGCTTGAACCTGGGAGGCAGAGGTTGCAGTGAGCTGAGATCGTGCCATTGTACTCCAGCCTGGGCAACAAGAGCAAAACTCTGTCTCAAAAAAAAAAAAAAAGATTTTTGTTCCATCTCTTTTGGAAAAAGAATTTCTTCTTAGCAGTTCAATTTTGATGAAATGCTTGTTTTGTTCATGTCTCCTGCTGGCAAGGTACAAAGCATTATTCTTAGTTTCTAAATGATATGCCAGACCAGTAAGCTGGCATCCGAGAGCTAGATCACTAGCCATGCAGAATGAAGTTCTGGAGTACCTGGTCTGTTTAATCTGGAAAAGTATTACTAATTTTATGTTTTTATGAATGCTAATTAATGTGACTTTTAAGCATTTTTGTCAGTATATTAAAAAATCAAACTTTCAATAACAACTAGGATTGGGAAAAACCTAAAGGCCATATAATAAAATTGTTTTGGTATATTATAATGTATTTATGTAATTACATATTATGCAGCCATTAATATTGTTTCAAACACTTTTCTAAGAACTTTACATGGGTTATGTCACTTGATCCTCATAATTCTAGCTTATGATGCAGCATTCATTCCCTCATCTTACAAATGAACAAACTAAAGCACAGACAGACTAAAGAGTGGATTCAGAACTCAGGCAGTCCAACTCTGGAACAACATATACTCTTGTCTACCATTTTGCACATATTCTCATGTAATGCTTGGGTATCCCCCACATTCCACCTCAGGGCTGGCTGGTTCTTTAGCATTCCTGGCCCAGTTGTGCCTAGGATGGAAAGACTTGAGTTAGTTTTATCAACACCACCTCATGCCTTCTATTTTAGTCTCCTAAGCTCAAGAACTGCTCCAGATCACCCTCTCACCACTGTCACCTCCAAACGGCTCTCCCTACCCCGTCCCATTTAACTCTGCCTAGCAATTTTTGGGTTGGCGATTTGAACTCAAAATGACCTTTTAGTTATGATCCAACATTTTCTTAAAAGCAGTTTCAGCCAGGTGCAATGGTTCATGCCTATAATCCTAGCACTTTGGGAGGCTAAGGCGGGAAGATCACTTGAGTTCAAGAGTTCGAGACCATCCTGGACAACATGGCAAAATTGTCTCTACAAAAAAATACAAAAATTAGCCTAGTCTAGTGGCACATGCTGGTAGTCCCAACTATTTGGGAGGCTGAGGTAGGAGGATTGCTTGAGCCCAGGGGGTGGAGGTTGCAGTAAGCCTAGATGGTGCCACTGCTTTCTAGCCTGGGTGATAGAGCTAGACCTTGTCTCAAAAAAAAAAAAAAAAAAAAAAAAAAAGCAGATTCAGTAACTGCCCCTTGGTTCCAGACACCAGGGCCCCTGGTCAAATGGCATCAGGTTTTAGATCCACAAGCCCAGCTGCAATTGCCATCCCCATGCCTAACTCAAACCTGCGTTATCCCTGCAGAGGTGTCAGGAATTTAGCCTGACACATCTCCATAATTGAGAACTCACTATCTGTAAACACATCCCCTTCCTCTTTAGACAGTTCTGCTTATTTGAAAAGTAGCTGGGATATGGAACCCAGATCTGTCTGTCTGTAGTTTCTACCCAGTGGTCCTAGTTCTTTATCTTGGCCCAAAGAAGACCAATTCCTCTGCTATGTGACAGTGCTCCAAGAATGTGAAGAAGCCACCTGAGTTTTCTTTTCTATCTAATATCCCAACTACTTGAAGTCACTTCTTAAATGACATGATTTTAAGGTTTTCCTTCTTCCTGCTTGCTTTCCTAGAGCCTGATCCTTTGGTCTATATGGTAGGGATAGCCAACTCAATCATTTATGGGAGCTTGACTGGAAATATAAATAAGTGAATTAAGGGCTGGAGAGTACAAGGCCTTCTCTAAAGAGGACAGCAGCTATTCAGCACCAAATGATTATTTCCACAGCAAAGTAGGCTCAGATTTGCCAGATCTTACCAGTTTTCAAGAGAAACTGAAAATCAAACCATGTGAAATTTTAAAATTTTACTGTTGACAATATTTTACTTTTTGGCTCCTCCTCCACCCCCAAACCTCAGGACCAAACAAAGATCAAGCACGTGGTCACAAATTTGAGATTTTTAATCTACAGCTTTTTAAAACAGAGGCAAACTCAAAGATATTAGATATGGTCTGAACAGTGCAGAATAGAGCAATTCTTGACCAGTCATTCTCATCCTATGTGGAATAGGGTGGTGCATCAGAACCCCAGTCCAAAAGATTTATCAGAACCTTGGAAAACAGGGACTCTGCCATGTGTGTTTTGAAAAACACTACCCCCAGATGATTCTAATGTACCCTCCTCTCAGCTAAAAATTGTTGGGGCTCAGGATACACCACCTCAAAATATGACTGTAGGAGACCAGAATATGCTACTCAAAATATACTTCTCTGGCATATTTTGAGCTCGTTATTCTGAGAAACTGCAGACATAGGAGTAGCTCTGAAAAGCTGTCCTGTTGTAAAAGAAATTTACATGTATAAAGGAAATCTACATTAGTAAAACTATCTGTATCAGGAAGAGGGCTGCTTCCTGAGAGACTTTTTTTATGCTTATAACAAGACAACCTTTATTCACTATGCATTTCCTCCACTCACCCTCCCATGACTGGTGTCACCACCAGCCCCCAGAAGCCTGACCCCATTCCTTTCTGTAGCTCACAAAGCTATGCAAGTCTCAACCATCTGACTCTTTTTTAAGTCTCATATTCTGTGGGATTCCTGTGCATACCTACATAAGTAAATATGGTTTTTCTCCTATTAATCTGTCTTATGTCAATTTAATTTGTAGTTCAGCCAAAGAATCTAGAAGGGTGGAAGGAAGTCATTTTTTGCTTTCCTAAAAAAAAAAAAAAAGATTATTCTATTTCTTGTTTTTGACAAACACTCTCACCAAAACTTTACTCTGCTTGGGTAGGCCTGAATTTGGGCTTCCTTCTCTGTCTTTAAATAATTCAGTTTGAGGCTCAGGCCTATAATCTTAGCACTTTGGGAGGCCGAGGCAGGCGGATTGCTTGAGCCCAGGAGTTCAAGACCAGCCTGAACAACATCGTGCAACCCCATATCTACCAAAAATTTCAAATTTATCTCAGTGTGGTGGCATGTGTCTGTGGTCTCAGCTACTTTTGAGGCTGAGAAAGAGGTACTGCTTGAGCCCAGAGGTCGAGGCTGCAGTAAACTGTGATTGCACCACTGTACTCCAGCCTGGGTGACAGAGTGAGACCTTGTCTCTAAATAAATAAATAAAAATAAAGAATTTAGTTTGAGCAAGAATCCTAAGTCTGTTTAGGGAGGATTCCACACCTTTCATATCTGACTACCCTTGATATTGTATCACCCTGGTCTGCTTTCAGCAATAATTCCATCAAGTCAGTTTGGTCAGAAACCCTCTGGCCATCTATCCTCGATGTTTCCTCTTAGTAATTTTTTACCCACTGATCCCACCGTGTTCTTCGGCTATAAATCCCCACTTGCACTTGTTGGAGTTACAGTCGAGTCCAATCTCTCTCCCCTACTGCAAGAGCCTGTTGCAGTGGTCCCTAAACCTACCGCCATGTCCCTTCTCACCTGAATCTAGTCTGCCTTACTGTCTTTAACAAGTGTTTTGAATTTTTTAATTTAACAGTCTAGATAGTATTTACTTGTTCTCAAAAATTGGCTGCACATTGGAATCACCTGGAGAGTTTTAAAACAGTAACTAGTGCCTAGGTCCCACCCCTACAGAGATTCTGATTTAATTGGTACAGAGAGTGACTAGAGCAGAAGGAGTTATAAAAATTCCCCAGGTGATTATATTGTGTAGTTAAGTCCGAGAACCACTGTTCTGGATACTGTGCTTCAATTAAGTCATTCCAGACTCATCTCTTTTTGGCAGCCAATTCATGCTGTTGACTCATATTAAGTTAATTATCAACTAATTCCTATAAGTTTTTTCTTTCTACAGTTAATGACTAAGTCACATTACCTCCAACCTGTACTTGCGCCACTGAAAATTTCATCTTTTAAAATTTTTATTTTATTAGATAGAGTCTATGGCTCTAGCCAGTCAAGATCTAGCAAGTCAAAACCTCATCATATCTAATTCTTTTATCTAGCGTATTTTCTATGCCTTTCAGCTTCACTTCATCCAAACTTTTAAAGAGCCTTTTACCTATGCCATTGACTAAAATGGCAGATACAATAAAGGGTCTTGCTTCTCTCCTATAGGATCCTCCCTGCAGGATGACACTAGGCATTTAGATATGCTAATTCAACTAGCTCCAATTTATCTAATTGCCCTTTAATCCAGACCACATTTATTCATTTTTCTCATAAGTAATTTATGGGAAATAAGTCCTCTTCCTGACAGTTCCTTCTGGGTCTCCTTTGTAATTTACTCCTCTTCTTCTCATTGCTGGAAAATTTTGGTCTCTTGATGGTTCCACTAGGATCCATGCTTTTTAATCCATATGCTTTTCTACTTATTTTTAACTACTACTTGTACACTGATGTACAAGTACTTGGCCCCATTTTCCCCCTAAGTTTCAGGATCATATATAACTTCTTGCTGGAAATCTCCAAATAGATTACCTACAGGTTTCTCACTTCAACATGTTCAGAACTGAATCCTTCATCTTTACCATGCCCAAACCTGGTTCTCCTTCTGCCTTTCCCATATCAGCAATTGATGACATCACTTGTCTAGGCCAGAAATCTATGGGTTACTCTAGATTTATCATATTCTTGCACCACTAAGTCTAATCAGTTACTAACTTATGCTTATCTTACATCCTATGTTTTTCAAATGTGCTCCTCTTCTCAACCCATACTATCACTGCCCCAGTCCAGGCACTAACCTCTTTTTGATTGGTTTCTATTAGTAACCCCTGAGCCAGGCTCCTTGTTTCCTCTTTTGTCTCACATCATTGCCAAACGGGCTCATTTAAGTTGCAAATCTGACAGTTTTACTCCAGCAATTAAAATACTTCAGTATATTAAAATACTTCGCTTCTATAATAAAGTTCAAATTTATCAGCATGGCAAAAACTTTCCTTCTTTGAACCCAGCCTCAACCTGCAGCTCCTGCCATTTCCCACTTTGCACTTTATAATAATATCACACTGACTTTTATTCTCTCACTAAACATGCTGCTGAAGTGGATCTCTCTGCTTGGAATCTTGCTTCATCTCAGACCTAATTCTTGCTTGCTCTTTAGTCTTTAGTACTCATCTTGCACCTTGTCTTCTTCATGTCTAACCCCATCAAGTCAGTTTGGCCAGAAACTCTGGCCGTCTATCCTTGATGTTTCCTCTTAGTAATTTTCTACCCACTAATCCCACTGTATTCCTTTGCTATAAATCCCAGATTTGGTAAACTTCCCCCTCAGAGCTCTTGCACCATTCTGGACACACTCCTCTCATAGCAAGTACTACTTTATTTGGAATTATCCCCTTATGTATGTGGCTCCTGTTCCACACAATTTTTCATCTTTATATTCTGAGTGCTTGTTATATAGTAAATACTCAAGAAATGGTGGTTGAATTTTTAGTGAAGACCAGATGCTCAGTGTGAATAACATTTCCCTGTTCTGTCTGAAAAATCGAACCAAAAAGAAATTATTGTTTCATTGGACGTAACTGTTCCTAGCAAACTGAAGTCCTAGTGCCCAGTGCTTTTTCTACCTAGAATCAAAGTTTTCCATAAAGCAATACATAATAAGGAAATATTTAGAATTTTGTAGGCCGTATGATAATCTTCTCAACTCTGCTGTTGTAGCATGAAAGCGGGCATAGACAATGCATAAATAAATTGGGCTTTTTATTTATTTATTGCATGGCTTTCTTGGAATATAACTTTATTTACAAGAATAAGCAATGGGCTGCATTTGGCCTGTGGGCCATAGTTTGCCCACTCCTAATCTAGAAGCTTCCAAACAAACTTTTAAAAAATCCACTATTTCTCTCCCACAGGAGATCCACATGATACCACCATATCTCTCATAATCCCTGATATACTCCAGCAATTTTTGCAAGTACAGTCAGTACTCTCTGACTGTGGAGAGTATCCATGGGCTCCACATCTGAGTATTCAACCAACCTTGCATTAAAAAATACTTGAAAAAATGGATGACTGTGTTTACTGAACATGCACAGACATTTTTTCTTGTCATTATTCCCTAAATAATAGAGTGTAACAATTATTTGTATATTATTTATGTTATATTAGATATTATAAGTAATCAGGAGATGATTTAAAGTATATGAGAATATGTGCATAGGTTATATGCAAATGCTACACCATTTTATATAAGGGACTTGAGCATCCAAGGATTTTGGTATCCGTTGGGAATTCTGAAACCAATACACTATGCATACCAAGGTACGACTGCACTCAACACCAACATCAATGGATGGCAGAAAATAACCTTTACCATAAGTACCATTAAGAGTGTGAGGTGAAAATATGCCCATGTGATGTTGGGGAAAATAGAGATTGACCTCAACAAGAGGTTAGAGGACTCACTGAGTATAAAGTGATATGTGTGATCATCATCATGCCAAACCCAGGCCAGTACAAGATCCCAGATTGGTTCTTAAACAGACAGAAGGATGTGAAGGATGGAAATTACAGCTGAGTTCTGGCCAAAGGTCTGGACAACAAGCTCTGTGAAGATCTGCAGCAAATAAAGAAGATTCTTGCCCACCAGAGACTATGACACTTTTTCTTTCTTTCTTTTCTTCTTTCTTTCTTTTTCTCTCTCTCTCTCTCTCTTTTTCTCTCTTTCTTTTCTCAAGACACAGGATCTTACTGTTATCCAGGCTGTACTGCAGTGGGGTGATCATAGCTTGCTACAGGCTAGAACTCCTAGGACTCAAACAATCCTCCCTCCTCACCCTCCTGAGTAGCTGGGATTACAAGTGTGTGCCACTACGCCTGGCTAATTTTTGTATTGTTTTGTAGAAACAGGGTTTTACCATGTTGCCTAGGTTGGTCTTGAACTCCTGGGTTCAAGAGATCCTCCCACTTCGGCCCCCCAAAGTGCTGAGATTACAGGCATGAATGACTGCACCCGGCCAAAACATGCTACTTCACTTTCATGTCAAGACTAAGCATACGGAGGCCACTGGCCTCCATGGCCACATCATGTTTGTATCCCAGAAGAAATAAATCTATAAGCCTTGTCTATCAATAAATAGTTTATATACCTTTAAATATCCAACATATAGTCACTGATGTTTATTATGCAAAATCTCCTACTTCTTCAAAATGGAAACAGTATTTACCCATGCCCAGTTTCCTGGCACTTCTACCATCCTTTACAGTTCTACATTCTTTCCAGATTAGAACAGCAATGCAATTTGAACATCTTCCACAGAACACTGGGATGCAAGTTATCGGAGTTGGGAAACTATTTAGAATATAATTATGTTCTCCCACTTTGGGCTTCTCTTTCTCTTGCTAAGGAGTCTCTCCTTCCCTCCTACTTCTCTCCTTACTCTCCTCTGCAAAAAGACAGAAGTAAAACTGAGGTTGAGGAGCTTGGTTTTTCCTAAGTAATCTTTCAATAATAGATCACTGCTAACTTAACTACACCCAGTAGCCTGCTGCATCCTTGTTTCTCTTTAGAAATGCACTTTAAAAGTTGTATTTATTATTTCTCAAATTTTTGCAAACGTGAATATATTTCTATTTCTAAGTTTATACCACCCCTATGTACTTGCTCTTGGTCCTGTTTCCTTTCTTCATATAACACTCTTTATCCTGTAAAAGGAAACTCTCCTCTTAGGCAGTGAGACCACAGACTATAGAGAATTAGGACCTAGAAACAGAATGTGCAGTTATAGGGAAAAGTATCCAGCTGTGGCTGATGAGGAAGCAAGCCAGCTCATCAGACTTCACTATTAGAATGTGAAGTTTCATGAAGGCAAGCGGTTTTTGTTGTTACTGTTGTTGGTTTTACCTATTTTGCTTACTGTTATGTTTCCAGGTCCAGAACAATGCCTGACATGCAATAAATATTTGTTGAATGAGTGAAAAATGGTTATCATTAGGCAGGGCAACATCCAGGTGAAAGGTAAGCCAAAAAAGAGTATTCACCACTACATGACCAAGTAGGAAGAGCCCAATTATGGAAGATCCAGGACAGGCAACAAGCAGACAGCACAAGAAAAGTCTGCCAGCAGTTAACAAGGCTTCAGCACTGCTGACATGTTAGGAAAAAAGAGAAAGACTGAGGTTAAGAAGGGTTCAAGCCCAGAGGCCATGGCCAAACCCAGTTTTTAGAAGTGGGCCTTATTCCTGAGCATAGCAGCAAGGCTGTCTTGATGCTGATTTCCAAGTATGCAAAAGCCCCCTAAATTCCTCCTGTCTAACGTGTCTTCTGATTCTAACCTAAAGATTTGAAACACCATTTCCCAAAAATCTATTAGTCATAGTTTTTCTTTAGAATCAAAAGAAGAACTAAAGGCTTTTTGAGAAATTTCTCTGTAATCCTTCCTTTGTGTCCAAGCAGAGCCCCCACACAGTAAGGCACAGAACTGGATTCAAAGATTTAGCTAGCAGCCATGGTAACTAGGGTCTGTAGAATGACCCATGGGTAGTGATGTTTCAGAGGCCTGGGGAGCAGACCAAGTAGGACCTGATTATTTTTTTGAGTGAAACTCTAATTGGCCTATATTTCCTAAGTTTTGCATTTGCTAAGTAAATTTTTAGAGGGTGAGGGTATGTAGAATATAGATATTAAAAACAAAGAATAAAAGAGTGTTTACAGGCAAAGTAACTAGTCAAGTGTCACATTTTCTTGCAATTGACAAACACCACTTCTTGCTTGGAAGGCTGCATCTTTAGTTCCTAACTCAATGCCTGGTAGGAGACAATAAAATTTATTGAATGGGTGAATAAATGAATGAAATAGCTAGTTAATTAAGTTCATTACACGATGTTTTGTGTATTCCAATTTTTTGTGTCAGAATTGATTATCTGAATGTAACTCAAAGTCTTGAGGGGTGCCTCATTGCTTATTTGACTCAAGGGATCAATCAATGTTAGGGTCCCTGCTTAAGGAACAACAGAATGCTACTAAGAGGTCAGGTACAAATACGATGTTCCATTGACTTACAAAATCATTTTTCTCTACTATATTTTTTAAAGGCCTTGAGTAAAAATCCTTGAAAGAGCTCTTTAAAAATACTGTGTCATGTACCAATCATATGACAGTTGAGGTACTTTCAGTGTAGAAAAATAGTGAAAATAAACAAAGATTTAAAAATCTACTATGAATTACATAATACTTTTATAACTTTTAAAACACAAAAACACTTCTAAAAAAGTAATACACGGCCGGGCGCGGTGGCTCAAGCCTGTAATCCCAGCACTTTGGGAGGCCGAGACGGGCGGATCACGAGGTCAGGAGATCGAGACCATCCTGGCTAACACGGTGAAACCCCGTCTCTACTAAAAATACAAAAAAAAAAAAAACTAGCCGGGCGAAGTGGCGGGCGCCTGTAGTCCCAGCTACTCGGGAGGCTGAGGCAGGAGAATGGCGTAAACCCGGGAGGCGGAGCTTGCAGTGAGCTGAGATCCGGCCACTGCACTCCAGCCCCGGCGACAGAGTGAGACTCTGCCTCAAAAAAAAAAAAAAAAAAAAAAAAAAGTAATACACATATGTAAGAGACATACTTATGTTACGATTAAGATTGTAGACTTTGAGATTAATGACCTGGATTTGAAGACCAGTTTATCCATTTCCTAATCTCATGATCTTTAGCAATTTGCTTAACCTCTCTGAGACTGAGTTACCTCACCTGTAAAATGGGGGTCATAATTACACCTACCTCATAGCATTTTTATGAGGATTAAATGAGATAATATGTGCAAAGGGTTTAGTACAGCACAGAATATAAGCACAGTAACTATTAATATTTATTTGGCTTATTAACATATATACTTTATGTAAATATTAATTCACTTGTTCTTGAAGTAATTCAGTGACTTCTCAGGCGTCTGAAACACACAGATTGAAAAACACTGCTGGATTCAGTAGGAACTGGGACATAGGGTATCTTCAGAAAGGATAATGGAGAGCTGTGTTGTCACTGAAGGAAATGGAGCTTGGGACTTGGAAGACTGGCAGAGCTGCTTCTCCGTAGGAGGTCTGGCTGCTACTGGAGCAGTGCCAGGAAGGCTCTGTCACTAGGAACAAGAGCTACCACTAACTGAATTAGTCCGTGGAAGCTGGGCACTGCTGCTGACAAGTACTGCCAAGATGGTCAGTGGTGGTCTGCCTCTGGGACCCTGCTGACTATACACAATAATGGAGGCTTACAAAAGAGGAACTAAGAAAATCCAAAGATTTGGAAGTGTCTGACCCTTTCTTCCCTTTATGGCTTCTCACTTGCTAAGCAGAATTTCAGCCCAACTCTCCATGCAACATCCAGTAGGGGACAAAAAACTATGCTCTATCAATACACCCTCATTGAGGAGGGTCAATAATCATTTCTCACCAAGAAAGTAGGAGGTCAGAAAGTGGACGAGGAATCAACTCGGTTTAGAGGATTGATCTAGAATCTTGTCCTCAGGCTTCTAGGGAATTATCTGAGTCTTGTATCTGAGACAAAAGCAACAGTTTTCTTTACAAATGCTCAGTAAAAATAGTGATGATGATGATGATAATGATGATGCTCATTTGTATGCATTTACATGCAACCACAGCATTGTTTTTATTATAATACCTTAGCAATAACTAATGAGAACATGTTAGGTGATGTTAAATAAAATACTTTTTCCCAAAGACCGGGAACAGAGTTTCTTGGTTCGAACACCAGTTGTACCACCAAGCAGCTTTTCTCGAGGCTCAATTTTGTCATCTAAAAATGAAGTGGTAGAAGCAGAGGTTCTCAAGGTCACTTTCAGCTCTAGCATTATCTGACTAGACCACCCTACAATAAGATGATAGATAAGAGAGCCAAGGTTTGCCCTCCCTGTTACTCCTTTTATGCCTTTGAAATCTTTCCTTATTTCACCTGGTTGTGTTTCCTCCTTGTCAACCCTCAACTAACAGTGCCCAACACCAAGGTTTCTCTCTCTGTCTCTCAATTTTGGCACAAAACTAAATTCTGGCACAAAATTCCATTCCCAAACTATTACAGAGGCCATATTCTCAGATAGGTTGGAATCCATCAGAGAATTGGGCTTCACTTAGCCCAATTACTTTCTAGACTAAAACTAGACATGTACACGTTCACAGTTCTGTCCTTATAATAATCATCAGTTTTCCTACAAAACTATTAGCTCATATGCAACCATTTCCTTCTTCTGATGGAGAAAGTTTGTCTTATTTCCAAAAAACCATTTCTGCAGCCAGTTATACACTTTTTCCCGTTCATTTTTATCTGACTTTATTTATTTAAAAAAAAATTCTTTAAAACCTCTACTTTGGAATTTTTTGAAGACATTTCAGTCCTTTCATTTCTTTCTAGATTCAATACCAATGTCTAGAAAAATGGAATGGCAAGCTATTGCTTGTTCCCTGTCTCACTCCAAAATAGCCATGCACATCAAAATCATACAACAAAGCTAACCTTAGGAGGGATAGATAAGTTTCCCTTAAAAAATAAAAAGAATTGTCAATTAGAAGTGAATTAAATGTGTTTATAATGGAGCCAGAGGTTGTGGTTAAGACAAATGGATTGAAGGTAAAGTCCAATTTTTTTAAGTATAAGGAATATTTACATTAATCATTATACCTTTATGCCCGAAGAGCTGTTTTATAGGCTCTTTAAGCAAAAAGAGATTGGATTTGAATTCAATGACCTTCCAAATTGAGGGTTTTTTTAATGCTACTCCAGAATCATTTAAAAGTGGTGTTAGCTTTCTGTTCATGTTTGGTGAACTTTTTAAATCCAATAGCTTGATTTTAGAGTGTAACATAGAAAAGGCTTTCTGATTTAAGAGTCTAAGCCTCTAGGAAATAAGATAGTATTTAAATGAACTTTTAAACCAAATAAAAAGTAGGCATTTAGGGTATGTGATTTAATCTTAATATTATATGTCAACATGAACACACGGCTTGTGATATTTAAAGTAAATATGGTTTTGTTCACATGTTGCTTGAGAAATTGAAATGAGTTGAGGTTTAGCCCCAGATGTGATTTTGTATAAGGTACATTGTTCAGCAATACAGAGACCTGATTAAACTGCCTGGAAGTGTCCACATGTGGGCTAAGTGGACAAGTTCTTGAGAGTTTCTTATTTCAAAAACAATGCTATAAAAAATCAGATTCTCAGAGATGTACCCTTAAAATGATAGATTGCTTTAAAAGGTGCTTCAGTTAATCTATACCATTTTGGGGTCCTGTTTATAAAAGTTAATACATCTCCTAGACATTAAAATAGTAGATTTTACTGACCTTACTAATATGTAAATCATATAAATTTAAAAATACAACTAAAATACACAAAAACTACATAAACATTAAATCAAAGGAAAGCATCAAGAGTCCATATTCCCATCACTTCCTCCAAGAAGCTGGTGTTAGGCTGCTATAAAAAAGCGTCATTGAATAGATGGCTTATAAATAACAGAAACGTATTTCTCACAGTTCTGGAGGCTGGAGGTCTGAGATCAGAATGTCAGCATGGTCCAGCTTTGGTGCAGGTCCTCTTTCAAGTTGCATACTGCCAAGTTTCTTGTTTTATCCTCACATAGTGAAGAGCAGAGAGGGGAGGCAAGCTCTCTCAGGACCCCAATAAGGGCAGTAATCTCATTCATGGGGTCCCTACCCTTATAACCTCATCTAATCCTAATTACCTCCCAAAGGCCCCGACTCCTAATACCATCATATTTGGGAAACAAGGTATTAACATATGAATTTTGGGGGAACACAAACATTCAGTGCATAATAAAGCTCAAGTAACCACCCAAAGCCGTCATGGAATTGCTAACACTCAATTTTTCTGAAATTCATAAATAGCACTTTATATGAAATGGAAATATGAGTGGCAGGTGGATGACTTAAATTAGTTGCTCAGAGTACATTTTTCCAGTTAGAAGAAAATCATCATAGGATTGGATATAGGTTTTAGGTAGATACGATGTGATCTTTTCAGTTTATAGCCAAAAGAAAGAAAAGAAAAGAATAGATGCTGAAGTTTGAAGATTCCCTAAGAGTTGCAGAAGGGGGATCAGCTAAGTAATGAGCCAGGAGAGCAGACACAGGTAGCACTGATTCAGGTGATGCTCCTGTAATGCAACTTGTAAGAGAAGGTGGGAGTGACCCTAAAAGAAGTATTCCGGTAGGTCACAGATAGCCAATGGCCCAAGACTTTTCAAAACCTGGAAGACTCATAAGCATAAGATAAAGATAACATAAGATAAATGTTAAGTCTTCCTGAGGCTATAAAATCAAAACAAAGTGGTAACAGTTGAGGTTAGTAAGCAATACTACTAACACCTCACTTTCATCATTCCTTTGGATCTTAAACTAAAAAATGGTAACTTCTTTATATGGTTTTGTGGGTATTAAATGAAATAATGTATGTAAAAGACCAGGACCTGATAACGACTCAAGTGTCAGTTCACTTCATACTCTCTTTCCTGGCTTCTCAGGGCTTGAAAGTAGATCTCATTTAAATGATGAAAAAGAGTTTAAAGAGTTGAACTAGAGCCTGCTAGACCAGCTGTGTGAAGCTTGTGTCAAAGTGTGCTATTCAAATAAATGGAAAAGCTGCTGGATTTTCCTTTACAATACCACGAACATATTTACGTTTGCTCTCTCTCCTTCCTTAATTTTCATGACTTCCTCCTAGCACTGCTCTAAGCTGGCTAATGAATGTCATCAGCGATCTCCTCCTTTCCAAATTCAACATATACTTTGGAGTGCTGTGCAGAATTAGACACTTCTTGGTGCTCCCTCTTGCTTCCATTTCTGTTACTTTCCTGGTTTACTTCTACCTCCTTCCATCTTCCTCTTCTTGGTTTCTCCTTTAAATGTCAATACTCCCCAGAGCTCTTCAGTCACTTTAATTGTACCCTCATGACTCTCTCCAAACTCCTTAACTTCAACTACAACATATATATATATATATATATTTTTTTTTTTTTTTTTTTTTTTTTTTTGAGTCGGAGTCTCACTCTGTCACCCAGGCTGGAGTGCAGTGGCGCGATCTCAGCTCACGACAACCTCTGCCTCCAGGATTCAATTGCTGAGGTGATTCTCCTGCCTCAGCCTCCCAAGTAGCTGGGACTACAGGCATGCACCACCACACCCAGCTAATTTTTCTGTATTTTTAGTACAGATGGGGTTTCACCATGTTGGTCAGGCCGGTCTTGAACTCCTGAGCTCAAATGATCCACCCACCTCGGCCTCCCAAAGTGCTGGGATTACAGGCATGAGCCACCGCACTTGGCCTACAACCTATATATACTCTTATCATATATCACCATTCATACTGTCTGTTCCAAATTATAGCCTATAAATCCAACTGCCAAATGAAGTCTGAGATCAGTTCAGTTCCAACTGAATGTCCCAAACACATCTCAAATTAAACATATCCCCAGACACCCCAGGTCTTCTTTTCTCCCATGGTACTTTGCAGATGCCTCATCCTAGCATTTGTCACACTGTACTGCTGGGGTTATTTCATTGACGACATGGACTATTTCTTATTCAATTTAAAATTCCTAGCCCCTGGCAAAGCACTGCCATACAGCAGGAATCTGCTAAATATGAGTGAGGAAGTACAAGTCTTGTGACACTGTTGAATTGAACCTGACACAGAGCATCTCTGCTCTGCCTAGAGTGTTTCCTTCTTTCCTTGGCTCTATAGTTTGTCTGGGTTATGTTTTGGTTACTGGGTTGCTTTGTTTTTAACTTTCTGATTGTTGCTGGGTAATTTCCTTGGGACTTTCTTGGTTGCTATGCTTCACATGCTGTGAGATTTCCATTTGTAACTAAATGGTCACATTTTTTTTTATCAGCCTCTGGCATGGAACAGGGCCTCAAAGAAGCTCAACTGCAACCATACACATATTTGTGGACAGTAACAAGCAGGAAAGGAGTTTGGCAGGAGTTCCCTTATCTCTGCCCAGAGCCATCCCTCGTGTCTCATTTTACCGTCTGCTTCCTCAAAAAAGAGCTCACTTTCTCAATACTCAACACGCCCTTGTGAATGTTTATTCCACTAGTAATGGATCTATAAATTTATAAAATGAAGTTTATTAACCTCAAAATAAAAATGAGAGGGTTGAAGCTTTTTTTCTCTAGCTTTTGTGGGATAAGGTCTTTTGGTAATTTTTTTTGTTAACTTTAAAACAGATATTGTATGGCTGACCTTTTTTAAAACGTGGAAGAGTTCCATTGAAATCCTATTTGGAAGGAGATGTCTAATTTATTTGTCTTTTATAAACATGTTACAGTAAACTTCGTTTATCTAGAAATGTTGGGAACTGAAGGATTCAGATTAATCGAATACCCCAATTAATCCAAAAATATTTCCTAAATATTTCTCAACACTATCCTAGACACTGAGATGAAAATTGAAGAAGAGTTTTACAATACTGTTGGGAGTGAGGAGAAATCTAAGACATGTGTAGTAATTTGTGAACAACTTAAGAGGATAGTAGCAAATCAAATAAATCCTTAATTGAGCCCTTGAGGCTGACAAAAATATGACGATGTTTCTCTGGGCAACTTAATCTCTTGTTCTCCAAAATGATTATTCAAGCCTTCTTCACGCTCCTCAAACTACTGATTCTCTGCTGTGGTGCCACTGTCACAGCCATTGACTTCACCTACATTTTTGCCACCTCTCCCATGCTCAGAGGGCGACCTTGACTCCTGCTTCATATGAGAGAATAAAACACAGAAGCCCTCAGAAATGTCCTCAACTTCTTAAAACCAAATATATCAGCTTACATCCAGTCCTTTCACTCCGTTCAGATATAATAAAGGAGCTGTCTGTCCCTTTCCTATCTAAGGCCAATCCTCCCAGTGTCGTAGATAGATCTCCCTCCTCCTTTCTTCTCAGAATTCTTACAGGAATAACTATTCTTTCTCACTTTTACAGACTCACCCCCCTCCATCAGAATTTCCGAATAGTTTTCAAAACATCTTTAAGACTTTCATTGAAAAACTACCCCTCTCAACTCCCATTCTCCTGCTGATGTGATGCTATCTTTCTTTCCCTCTTCACAGACGTATTTTCCAGAAAACTTGTCTACACTTGCATCTTCACTTTCTCAACCCTCATTCACTCATCAACCCAATCTGGCCTCTGCCTCACACTCCACCAAAAGAGCTCTTGCAAATGTGACTGATGTGTTCCATGTTACTAATAGGTGTTTCTCAGAGAGCTTCAATTATAACCTACATGATAATTCACAAATCTATTTATTTGTGAGGAGTGACCCAACTCTGAAGCCAGACTCCCCACATTTGAGTCATAGCTCTACCACTTAATACTTGCATGCCTCAAGGAAGTTTTTGAACCTCTCTGTGCCTTGATATTAAAAATGTAAATAATAGGTAATAATTAACCTCAAATACCTACAGATATTCAGTGGATTATCTCATACATATATATAAATGTATTGAAAGAGCACCTAGAAATTGCTATTACATGCCTAGCCCAAATCTCTCTTCTGAACCCTAGACTCACATATGAAATTTCATACTGGACATTTCCACTTCCACATGTCAAAGGTACTGTATTAGTTTTCTACTGATGCTATAACAAATCACCACAAACATGAATATAGTTCTGTAGGTTAAAAGTTTGACAAAGGTCTCAATGGACTAAAATCAAGGTTCAAGTTGCTAGTAGGGCTGTTTTCCTTTCTGGAGGCTCAAGGGGAAAATCTGTTTTCTTGCCTTTGTCAGCTTCTAGAGGCCACCTGCATGACTTGAGTTATGATCCCTTTTCTCCATCTTCCATGGCATCTCTTTTTCTTACTCCCTTCTTCTGTCTCCCTCTTTGCTCTTTAAAAATTGAGATGTAATTCACATACCATAAAATTCATCATTTTAAAGTTTAAAATTCAGTGGTTGATGGTATATTTACAAAGTTGTACAAGCACCAGGACCATCTAATTCCAGAACATTTTTATCATCCCCAAAGGACATCCAATGCTCCTTAGCAGTAACTCCCCATTCCTGCCTTGTCCAGCCCTTGGCAACTAGGAATCTATGGTCTGTCACTATGGATTTTCCCATTTGGAACCTTTTATAGACATGAAATAATAAGTGTTCTTTTGTGACTGACTTCTTTTACTTAGCATCATGTTTTCAAGGTTCGTCCATGTGGTAGTATGTATCAATACTCCATTCTTTTTTATGGCTGAGTAATATTTTATTGTATGGATATACTATATTTGTTTATCTGCTCATCAGTTGATAAACATAGGGATTGTTTCCACTTTTTGGTTATTATGAATAATGCTACTATAAATATTCATGTACAAGCTTTTGCATGAACATATTTTTTCAGTTCTCATGGATATGGACCTAGAGGTAGAATCATTTTACATTCCCACCAGCAGTGTATGAGGATTTCAATTTATCCACATCCTCACCAACAGTTATTTTCTTCCTTTAAAAAATTTATATAACTATCCTAGTGGCTATGAAATGTTATCTCATCATCATTTTGATTTGCATTTTCTTAATGACTGATGATGTTGAACATATTTTCAGTTGCTTATTGGCCATTTATGTATCTTTTTTGCAGAAATGAATATTCAAATCCTTTGCTCAGTTTTTAATTTCTTGTTTTTTTTTTTTAATGTTGAGCTGTAAAAGTTCTTTTTATATTCTGGACAGTTAACTCTTTTCAGATATATGATGGGCAAATATTTTCTCCCATAGTGTGGGTAGTCTATTCACTGTTTTTGATACTGTCTTTTAATACGCAAACTTTTTAAAATTTTGGTGAAGTCCAATTTATTTATTTTTTTCTTTGGTTGCTTGTGCTTATGGTGTCATATCTAAGAAGCCATTGCCTTGGTCAAAGGTCATAAAGATTCATGCCTATGTTTTCTTCTAAAAATGTTATAATTCTGCCTCTTATATTTAAGTCTTTGATCCATTTTGAGTTAATTTTTGCATATGGCATGAGGAAGGCAGTCCAAATTCATTATTTGGCATATGGACATCAAGTTGTCCCAGCACCCTTTGTTGAAAATGCCATTTCTTCCTCATGGAATGGTCTTATCACCCTTGTCAAAAATCAGCTGACCGTACACGTATGGGTTTATTTGTCTAAATTTATATCAGTATTATACTGTTTGGAGTAGTATTTCTTTGAAGTAGGGTTTGAAATCAGAAAGTGTACGTCTTTCAATTTTGTTCTTACTTTTCAAGAGTAAGATTATTTTTATTTTTCTGGGTTCCTTGTAATTCCACAGAAATTTTAGGATCAGCTCGTCTATTTCTGAAGAAAGGGAAGTTGGAATTTTGTTAGAGATTGCATTATATCTGTAATTAATTTGGGGGATTTTGCCATCTTGACAATATTAAGCTTCCAATGCAAGAATACCAGATGTCTTTCCATTTATTTAGGTCTTCTTTAATTTCTTTCAGCAATATCTGGTAGCTTTCAATGTAAATGTCTTATGCCTCTTTGGTTAAATTTACTCTTAAGTATTTTATTTTTTTTATGCTATTGTAAAGTGTAATTGTTTTCTTGATTTTATTTTTAGATTACTCATTGCTGGTATATGTGATTGCTGATTACTGGTACGTATAATTACACCTCACTTTTGTACATTGAGCTTGTATCCTGCAAACTTGCTGAGCTTCTTTGTTAGCTCTAATAGCTTTTTTGTGGATTATTTATGGTTTTCCACATATAAGATCATGCCATCTGCAAATAGATACATTTACTTCTTCCTTTCCAATCTGGATGCCTTTTTATTCTGTTGAATGTAAGTGGTTAGAGCAGGCATCCTTGGTTTTCCTGATCTTAAGGGGAAGGCTTTCTGTCATTCACCGTAAGCATGATGTTTGTTGTGGGATTTTCAAAGATGCCTTTTACTAGTTTGAGGAATTTCCTTCTACCCCTAGTTAGTTGAGTATTTTTGTTATGAAAGGGTGGTGCATATGGGTCAAATGGTTTTTCTGCATCTGGTGAAATGATCATGTGGAGTTTTTTCCTTTATTCTAAAATATGCTGTATTACATTGATTCAGTTTTGTGTGTTGAAACAATCTTGAATTCCTGGAATAAATTTCATTTGGTGATGATATATAATCCTTTCTATATGTTGTTGGATTATGTTTACTACCATGTTGTTGAAGATTCATAAGGGATATTGGTCTATAGTTTTCTTTTCCTATGATGCTTTTGCCTGGCTTTTGTATCAGGGTAATAGTGGCCTTATAGAATGAGTTAGGAAATATTCCCTTCTCTTCTATTTATTAGAAGAGTTTGTGAAGGATTGGTGCTAATTCTTCCTTGGCTGTTTGGTAGAACTCACCAGTGAAACCATCTGATCCTCAGCTTTTCTTTAATAAAAAATTTTTGATAACTGATTCAATCTCCTTTCTTATCATAGGTGATTTTATATTTCTTCTTGAGTCAGTGTTGGTAATTTGTGTCTTCTAAGAATTTGTCATTTTATCTAGGTAATCGAACTTGTCAGCATACCATTATTTACCATATTTCATTAAAATCCTTTCTACTAAGGAGGAACATTGCTACCAATGTCTGCCTTTTCTTTCCTGATTTTCGTAATTTGAGTCTTCTCTCTCCCACTCTCTCTCTCTTCGAGTAGTTATCAGTCTAGTTAAATGTTAATCAAGTTTGTTGATATCCTTAAAGAAACAACTTTTGGTTTCATTGAGGTTCTATATGATTTTTCCATTCTCTATTGTGTTTATTTTAGCTCTAATATTTATTACTTCCTTCTTTCTGCTTGCTTTTGGTTCAGTTTGCTCTTCTTTTTCTTTTTTCTTAATGTGAAAATGTAGGTTTTTTCTTCTTTTTAAAATGTAGGTGTCTACAGTTATAAATCCTCTCTGATCACTGCTTTCATTGTATCCCATTAGTTTTGGTATGCTGTGTTTTCACTTACATTCATCTAGAAGTATTTTCTAATTTTCCTTGTGGTTTCTCCTTTGAATCATTCATTGGTCCTTTAGATGTATGTCATTTAATTTCCACATATGTGCGAATTTTTCAAATTTTCTTCTGTTTTTGATTTTTCAATTTCATTTCATTGTGGGCAAAAGGACACACTGTGTATGATTTCAATCATGCTAAATTTGCAGGATTTGTTTAATGGCCTAACATATGGTCTATTTTGGTGAATATTCCATGAGGACTTGAAAAGAATATGTATTCTGCTGTAACTGGGTGGAGTGTCCTATAGATGTCTGTTAGGTCTAGTTGGTTTGTAGCGTTGTTTGAGTTTACTTCCTTGCTGATCTTCTATTACTTGTCTATCAGTTATGGCAAGTGGGGTACTGAAGTCTCAAATTATTGTTGAATTGTCTATCTTTGTTCAATTTGTAAGCTTTTGCTTCATATATATTGAGTCTCTGTTAAGTATATTTACATCTATATTTATTGTATTTTTCTGGTAGATTAATCTTTTATCATTATAAAGTGTCCATCTTTGACTCTAGAAATAACATTTGTCTTAAAGTCCATTTTGTCTAATATTAATATAGCCACTAGAGCTTTCTTTTGGTTACTTTTGCAGGTATCTATTTTCTATCCTGTTACTTTCAACCTGTTTGCACCTTTGTATCTAAAGTGAGTCTCTTGTAAGTAACATATAATTGGATCATATTTTAGAAGCCATCTGCCAATCTAACTGGAGAATTTAACCCATTTACACATTTAATATATTTATTGATAAAATGGGATTTACATCTGCTACTTTGCTATTTTGTTTTTATTTATTATGTCTTTTTTGTTCCTGAATTCCTCCATTACTGCCACCTTTTCTGTTAAACAGATATTTCTAGTATATCATTTTAATTCCTTTGTATGGTTATCTTCTACTATATATTTCTGAATTATTTTCCTGGTGGCTTTCCTGTTGATTACCATTAATATCTTAAGGTCAAGTCATTAAAACTTCAATTCTATCTGTAACCTTAATTCCTCTTTGCAATGTAAAATTTATTCACAGGTTCCAGGAATTAAGTTGTGAACATTTTGAGAGGGCCATTATTCTGCCTACTACAGATACTTAAAAGTCAATACACCAAAGACCCTTCCCTTTCATTAAATGTGTGCACACAAATACACAATTGTACACACACTAATAGACTTCACAAAATAAACTATCAAATGACAAATATACTCTTGGTGCTCTTCTAATGCTTTCTTATCTCATGACTGATAGAATAATCTATGGTGTTGCTTAAGCCAGACCTAGGAGTCATATTTGACATCTTCCCCTCTGTCACCCTTCAAATCAGATTTATCACTGAGTCCTAATGATTTACCTCCAAAAAAATTCTTTGTAATTGACCCATTGTTCTGCAGTCCTAATTCCATTGCTCTTATCTAAACCAGTGTTTATGAACCTTTTTTTCTTATTATTTTCTATTGGTTTCCTTTTTGTACCCATGAAATGTTAATACCATGAGTATACTGTACAACTGTGATTTATATATAAAAAGAATAAGTTTGGCTGCTCTGCCTATAGAGTAGCCATTCTTTTATTCGTTTACTTTCTTTTTTTTTTTTTTTTTTTGAGACGGAGTCTCGCTCTGTCGCCCAGGCTGGAGTGCAGTGGGCTCACTGCAAGCTCCGCCTCCCGGGTTCACGCCATTCTCCTGCCTCAGCCTCCCGAGTAGCTGGGACTACAGGCGCCCGCCACCTCGCCCGGCTAGCTTTTTGTATTTTTTAGTAGAGACGGGGTTTCACCGTGTTAGCCAGGATGGTCTCGATCTCCTGACCTCGTGATCCGCCCGTCTCGGCCTCCCAAAGTGCTGGGATTACAGTCTTGAGCCACCGCGCCCGGCCTATTCGTTTACTTTCTTAATAAACTTGCTTTCACTTTACTATATGGACTTTGTCTGAATTCTTTTTTGTGTGAGATCCAAGAACCCTTTCTTGGGGTCTGGAATGGAACCCCTTTCCAGTAACATCTTGATAGCAAAGCACAAAGGGAAAATATTGAGGAGTCCCTTGACCCAAAGGAGATAAACTGCAGCACCAATTGACTGACTTTGGGTAAGTGGTGGGATACTAAGGCAAAGGATGTGATAGTGTTGGAGGCCTAACTTAGGAGGGTTAGCGTCCCTCCTAAGACAGAGTAGGTTAAAGGCCCCTTTTAATAGAAGACAAGGATGTTTAAAGAACTTGGGTTCCAGGCCCAACTTAGGAAGACTTAGAGTCCTTCCTAAGGTTTAGGGGGTTAGAGGTCCCCCACGTCAGTAAAGTGTTTCTTGGTTAAAATGGATTTGGTACTATGGGATGTTAGTCACTATTCTTTTTGGATTAATTTCCCTTACGCTCTTTGCTGATGGCTATGGGTGACAGGATTAGGCATATGCAGGATCATGGGACATGGAGAACTTTCTTCTCCCTAAAGGGGGACACTTGAGAGCTGATGGGACTGCTGGAAAAGATCCCATCACTACTGAGAAGCCTGAACTTTTGATTCAGTGTCACTGCAGTGGGTGGGTCTTTCTCTGGTCTCCCTGAGCTCTTTGCCTTCTCCACCCCACTGCAGACAATGCTTTTCTCTCTCTCTTTCTCTCCTTTCCCTTTTCTATATTTTCTGTTACTCAGAGCGACCATCTTGCCCAGAGATCACATGTTGAGACTACTTTAATCCACTTCGAATGGATTAAAGATGACAGAACCCATCCAGGGGAAACTTTGAGGCTTGCCATTTCAATATCGGGTGCTAAGCAGAGTGGCTAATACCTATGTTTTATCACATGTATTTTGCATCAGCCAGAATGGAAAATGTTAATTTGGGTCCCCCATGCAGTTGGTTTGGTGGCATCTTCGAAAACTGAGAGGCTTTGCCTGTGATCCCATGAAACAGAAAAAAAAGAAAAAAAAAAAAAAGATTTTCTTTTGTGTTGCAGCTTGGCCCCTAGGGTTATGGTGTGGCAAGTAGGGTTGCTAGGGCCCCTGAGGGAAAGGGAACCCAGAAGCGTGGTATGCTGGCAAAAATTTAGGAATTTCTTACTAGTCAGGCTTCTGGCTTCTCTTACTCTATGACAACTGGTTGAATGAATGGTGAAAATCACTGTTTATCTCTACTGTAAAGTTTTGATTAATGGAAAAAAGATTTGTGAGGCTAGTCTGAAGCTGTAGTGAATATGCTGTACTTTGTGTTATGAATTTGTCTGTGTCGCTCTGTCATAAAGAGAAGTACCTTAGGATAGAACATGGGTTTAGGACCGCATAAGCCTGCTGTTCAAGCCAGTCCAACAAACTGGTTAGTTATGTCCTTGGGAGCTTGACCTTGTAATCACATGGCAGTACTTTCTCTTAATCTCTGCCTTCCAAGAATTTTGAAATTCATGTCGTAAGTTAGCTCCAAAAATTATCTTGAGCTGTTAAAAGCCTTTGAAAGCTCAAAATTGACTGCTGTAGGCTCCTTCTGGGAAGGGCAATCGAAACCACCAAATGCTGTAGCTAAACAGCTAAGGTTTTGCCATTTTACAATGGTGGCTTGAGTTTAGATTCAATTCCTAGATTAGGGAATGAGTCCTTCCTGGTTTCATATCTGTGTGATCTTTACTGTTTGTTGATTCTCTTCCATTCCATGAGCCATCCTGAATGTTTTCTTTCTGAGCACCTAAGAGGTTACCTTTAGTAAAGTTTAAAAGCCAGAAATATTGGCCATGTGATGTGGCTAAAGTCAGGTAATAAAAGATGTAAAAGGATTTTTTTAAGAGTGCTATGGTTAAAAGTCAACTTAATTAAAAGCTGATATTCAAACTCTAACAACCTGGGACTCCTTGGGCAAAACAGAGGTGCCACAGACCGTTTTGGGAAAAACCTCTGTTTTCCTCATGAATCCTCAGGAATTGAAAGTGGATAGACCCCTTTCAAAATCTAAGCTCCGTTGTGTTTTGCATTGCATTATCTGACATTTTTGCTTTTGGGGTATTAGAAATTACTTCGTGTTATGCGAGAGTTTTGGTGTATAATAACTAGGTAGGAAATATACTTTTGGGGATGGTTAATGGCGGTTATGGGGAGATACTGGGTTCCTTGCACGTTTGAATTAGAAAAGCAAACTCTTGGTCACCTGGAAGGTATGGCAACATCCCTACCCTTCTGTTGAGAAATAAGACTCCCATGGGAGATGGACTGATTCCCTCTTTTTGGGATCCAGAATCTGGTATAAAAATAGGACCTGCGGGGCGGAGCAAGATGGCCGAATAGGAACAGCTCCAGTCTCCAACTCCCAGCCCGAGCGACACAGAAGACCGGTGATTTCTGCATTTTCAACTGAGGTACTGGGGACATCTCACTAGGGAGTGCCGGACAATCGGTGCTGGTCAGCTGCTGCAGCCTGACCAGCGAGAGCTGAAGCAGGGCGAGGCATCGCCTCACCTGGGAAGTGCAAGGGGGAAGGGAATCCCTTTTCCCAGCCAGGGGAACTGAGACACACAACACCTGGAAAATCGGGTAACTCCCACCCCAATACCGCGCTTTAAGCAACGGGCACACCAGAAGAATATATCCCTCACCTGGCCGGGAGGGTCCCACGCCCACAGAGCCTCCCTCATTGTTAACACAGCAGTCTGCGGCGATCTAACCGCAAGGCAGCAGCGAGGCTGGGGGAGGGGCGCCCGCCATTGCTGAGGCTTAAGTAGGTAAACAAAGCCGCTGGGAAGCTCAAACTGGGTGGAGCTCACGGCAGCTCAAGGAAACCTGCCTGTCTCTGTAGACTCCACCTCTGGGGGCAGGGCTCAGCTAAAAAACAATAGGGGAAACAGCAAAGGCCTGAGCAGACGTGAACGACTCTGTCTGACAGCTTTGAAGAGAGCAGTGGATCTCCCAACACGGAGGTTGAGATCTGAGAACAGACAGACTGCCTGCTCAAGTGGGTCACTGACCACTGAGTAGCCTAACTGGGAGACATCCCCCCCTAGGGGCAGTCTGACACCCCACACCTCACAGGGTGGAGTACACCCCTGAGAGGAAGCTTCCAAAGTAAGAATCAGACAGGTACACTCGCTGTTCAGCAATATTCTATCTTCTGCAACCTCTGCTGCTGATACCCAGGCAAACAGGGTCTGGAGTGGACCTCAAGCAATCTCCAACAGACTTATAGCTGAGGGTCCTGACTGTCAGAAGGAAAACTATCAAACAGGAAGGACACCTATACCAAATCCCCATCAGTACGTCACCACCATCAAAGACCAGAGACAGATAAAACCACAAAGATGGGGAAGAAGCAGGGCAGAAAAGCTGGAAATTCAAAAAATAAGAGCGCATCTCCCCCTGCAAAGGAGCGCAGCCCATCACCAGCAACGGATCGCAGCTGGTCAGAGAATGACTTTGACGAGATGAGAGAAGAAGGCTTCAGTCCATCAAACTTCTCAGAGCTAAAGGAGGAATTACGTACCCAGCGCAAAGAAACGAAAAATCTTGAAAAAAGAGTGGAAGAATTGACAGCTAGACTAATTAATGCAGAGAAGGTCATAAATGAAATGACAGAGATGAAAACCATGACACGAGAAATACGTGACAAATGCACAAGCTTCAGTAACCGACTCGATCAACTGGAAGAAAGAGTATCAGCGATTGAGGATCAAATGAATGAAATGAAGTGAGAAGAGAAGTCTAAAGAAAAAAGAAGAAAAAGAAATGAACAAAGCCTGCAAGAAGTATGGGATTATGTAAAAAGACCAAATCTACGTCTGATTGGGGTGCCTGAAAGTGAGGGGGAAAATGGAACCAAGTTGGAAAACACTCTTCAGGATATCATCCAGGAGAACTTCCCCAACCTAGTAGGGCAGGCCAACATTCAAATTCAGGAAATACAGAGAACACCACAAAGATACTTCTTGAGAAGAGCAACCCCAAGACACATATTTGCCAGATTCACCAAAGTTGAAATGAAGGAAAAAATCTTAAGGGCAGCCAGAGAGAAAGGTCGGGTTACCCACAAAGGGAAGCCCATCGGACTAACAGCAGATCTCTCGGCAGAAACTCTACAAGCCAGAAGAGAGTGGGGGCCAATATTCAACGTTCTTAAAGAAAAGAATTTTCAACCCAGAATTTCATATCCAGCCAAACTAAGTTTCATAAGTGAGGGAGAAATAAAATCCTTTACAGATAAGCAAATGCTTAGAGATTTTGTCACCACCAGGCCTGCCTTACAAGAGACCCTGAAGGAAGCCCTAAACATGGAAAGGAACAACCGATACCAGCCATTGCAAAAACATGCCAAAATGTAAAGACCATCGAGGCTAGGAAGAAACTGCATCAACTAACGAGCAAAATAACCAGTTAATATCATAATGGCAGGATCAAGTTCACACATAACAATATTAACCTTCAATGTAAATGGACTAAATGCTCCAATTAAAAGACACAGACTGGCAAACTGGATAAAGAGTCAAGACCCATCAGTCTGCTGTATTCAGGAGACCCATCTCACATGCAGAGACATACATAGGCTCAAAATAAAGGGATGGAGGAAGATCTACCAAGCAAATGGAGAACAAAAAAAAGCAGGGGTTGCAATCCTAGTCTCTGATAAAACAGACTTTAAACCATCAAAGATCAAAAGAGACAAAGAAGGCCATTACATAATGGTAAAGGGATCAATTCAACAGGAAGAGCTAACTATCCTAAATATATATGCACCCAATACAGGAGCACCCAGATTCATAATGCAAGTCCTTAGAGACTTACAAAGAGACTTAGACTCCCATACAATAATAATGGGAGACTTCAACACTCCACTGTCAACATTAGACAGATCAACGAGACAGAAAGTTAACAAGGATATCCAGGAATTGAACTCATCTCTGCACCAAGCGGACCTAATAGACATCTATAGAACTCTCCACCCCAAATCAACAGAATATACATTCTTCTCAGCACCACATCGCACTTATTCCAAAATTGACCACATAATTGGAAGTAAAGCACTCCTCAGCAAATGTACAAGAACAGAAATTATAACAAACTGTCTCTCAGACCACAGTGCAATCAAACTAGAACTCAGGACTAAGAAACTCACTCAAAACCACTCAACTACATGGAAACTGAACAACCTGCTCCTGAATGACTACTGGGTACATAACGAAATGAAGGCAGAAATAAAGATGTTCTTTGAAACCAATGAGAACAAAGATACAACATACCAGAATCTCTGGGACACATTTAAAGCAGTGTGTAGAGGGAAATTTATAGCACTAAATGCCCACAAGAGAAAGCAGGAAAGCTCTAAAATTGACACTCTAACATCACAATTAAAAGAACTAGAGAGGCAAGAGCAAACACATTCAAAAGCTAGCAGAAGGCAAGAAATAACTAAGATCAGAGCCGAACTGAAGGAGATAGAGACACAAAAAACCCTCCAAAAAATCAATGAATCCAGGAGTTGGTTTTTTGAAAAGATCAACAAAATTGACAGACCGCTAGCAAGACTAATAAAGAAGAAAAGAGAGAGGAATCAAATAGATGCAATAAAAAATGATAAAGGGGATATCACCACCGACCCCATAGAAATACAAACTACCATCATAGAATACTATAAACACCTCTACGCAAATCAACTAGAAAATCTAGAAGAAATGGATAATTTCCTGGACACTTACACTCTCCCAAGACTAAACCAGGAAGAAGTTGAATCCCTGAATAGACCAATAACAGGCTCTGAAATTGAGGCAACTATTAATAGCCTACCCACCAAAAAAAGTCCAGGACCAGATGGATTCACAGCTGAATTCTACCAGAGGTACAAGGAGGAGCTGGTACCATTCCTTCTGAAACTATTCCAATCAATAGAAAAAGAGGGAATCCTCCCTAACTCATTTTATGAGGCCAACATCATCCTGATACCAAAGCCTGGCAGAGACACAACAAAAAAAGAGAATTTTAGACCAATATCCCTGATGAACATCGATGCAAAAATCCTCAATAAAATACTGGCAAACCGGATTCAGCAGCACATCAAAAAGCTTATCCACCATGATCAAGTGGGCTTCATCCCTGGGATGCAAGGCTGGTTCAACATTCGCAAATCAATAAACATAATCCAGCATATAAACAGAACCAAAGTCAAGAACCACATGATTATCTCAATAGATGCAGAAAAGGCTTTTGACAAAATTCAACAGCCCTTCATGCTAAAAACGCTCAATAAATTTGGTATTGATGGAACGTACCTCAAAATAATAAGAGCTATTTATGACAAACCCACAGCTAATATCATACTGAATGGGCAAAAACTGGAAAAATTCCCTTTGAAAACTGGTACAAGACAGGGATGCCCTCTCTCACCACTGCTATTCAACATAGTGTTGGAAGTTCTGGCTAGGGCAATCAGGCAAGAGAAAGAAATCAAGGGTATTCAGTTAGGAAAAGAAGAAGTCAAATTGTCCCTGTTTGCAGATGACATGATTGTATATTTAGAAAACCCCATTGTCTCAGCCCAAAATCTCCTTAAGCTGATAAGCAACTTCAGCAAAGTCTCAGGATAGAAAATTAATGTGCAAAAATCACAAGCATTCTTATACAACAGTAACAGACAAGCAGAGAGCCAATTCAGGAATGAACTTCCATTCACAATTGCTTCAAAGAGAATCAAATACCTAGGAATCCAACTTACAAGGGATGTCAAGGACCTCTTCAAGGAGAACTACAAACCACTGCTCAGTGAAATCAAAGAGGACACAAACAAATGGAAGAACATACCATGCTCATGGATAGGAAGAATCAATATCATGAAAATGGCCATACTGCCCAAGGTTATTTATAGATTCAATGCCATCCCCATCAAGCTACCAATGAGTTTCTTCACAGAATTGGAAAAAACTACTTTAAAGTTCATATGGAACCAAAAAAGAGCCCGCATTGCCAAGACAATCCTAAGTCAAAAGGACAAAGCTGGAGGCGTCACGCTACCTGACTTCAAACTATACTACAAGGCTACAGTAACCAAAACAGCATGGTACTGGTACCAAAACAGAGATATAGACCAATGGAACAGAACAGAGTCCTCAGAAATAATACCACACATCTACAGCCATCTGATCTTTGACAAACCTGAGAGAAACAAGAAATGGGGAAAGGATTCCCTATTTAATAAATGGTGCTGGGAAAATTGGCTAGCCATAAGTAGAAAGCTGAAACTGGATCCTTTCCTTACTCCTTATACGAAGAGTAATTCAAGGTGGATTAGAGACTTAAATGTTAGACCTAATACCATAAAAACCCTAGAAGAAAATCTAGGTAGTACCATTCAGGACATAGGCATGGGCAAGGACTTCATGTCTAAAACACCAAAAGCAACGGCAACAAAAGCCAAAATTGACAAATGGGATCTAATTAAACTAAAGAGCTTCTGCACAGCAAAAGAAACTACCATCAGAGTGAACAGGCAACCTACAGAATGGGAGAAAATTTTTGCAATCTACTCATCTGACAAAGGGCTAATATCCAGAATCTACAAAGAACTCAAACAAATATACAAGAAAAAACAAACAATCCCATCAAAAAGTGGGGAAAAGATATGAACAGACATTTCTCAAAAGAAGACATTCATACAGCCAACAGACACATGAAAAAATGCTCATCATCACTCGCCATCAGAGAAATGCAAATCAAAACCACAATGAGATACCATCTCACACCAGTTAGAATGGCAATCATCAAAAAATCAGGAAACAACAGTTGTTGGAGAGGATGTGGAGAAATAGGAACACTTTTACACTGTTGGTGGGATTGTAAACTAGTTCAACCATTATGGAAAACAGTATGGCAATTCCTCAAGGATCTAGAACTAGATGTACCATATGACCCAGCCATCCCACTACTGGGTATATACCCAAAGGATTATAAATTATTCTACTACAAAGACACATGCACACGTATGTTTATTGCGGCACTATTCACAATAGCAAAGACTTGGAATCAACCCAAATGTCCATCTGTGACAGACTGGATTAAGAAAATGTGGCACATATACACCATGGAATACTATGCAGCCATAAAAAAGGATGAGTTTGCATCCTTTGTAGGGACATGGATGCAGCTGGAAACCATCATTCTTAGCAAACTATCACAAGAACAGAAAACCAAACACCGCATGTTCTCACTCATAGGTGGGAACTGAACAATGAGATCACTTGGACTCGGGAAGGGGAACATCACACACTGGGGCCTATCATGGGGAGGGGGGAGGGGGGAAGGATTGCATTGGGGAGTTATACATGATATAAATGATGAATTGATGGGTGCTGACGAGTTGATGGGTGCAGCACACCAACATGGCACAAATATACATATGTAACAAACCTGCACGTTATGCACATGTACCCTAGAACTTAAAATATAATAAAAAAATGAAAAAAAAAAATAGGACCTTCAGGGCCAAGATGGGTGACTAGAAGCAGCAGTATTCAGAGGCTGCCATTGAAAAAACCATAATAAGCCTGTGAATCCTTCACCAGAAACCAAGGTATTCAGGTTGTCTCATCAAAATTGACTAGAAGACTGGTGTGACTCATGGAGAGAAGGAAGAAGAGTGTGTTGCTGCGGCCCACCTAAGAGCAAGAAGAGTGTGTTGCTGCGGCCCACCTAAGAGCCACAGGGGCAGGGGAACCCCCTCCCCCCAGCCAAGGGAGGTGGTGAGTGAGCATGCTGCCTAGCCGGGGAAACTGTGCTATTTCTATGGAACTGTGCAATCCCCGAATTGGAAAATCCCACTCGGGAACCCATGCCACTGGGTCCTAGCATCCAAACCCTGGAAAATGCAGATTCTTACAGCCTCTCGGCTGGAATCTGTTTAAGCCTACCAAACTCCTGAGGCGAAGGGCAACCAGCACCTGCTGGGGCTGCCTGCTGTCTAAGCCATTTGAGCTCCTTGCAGGAGGGGCAGCAACTAGCACTGGGCCTAACACTCTAAGCTCCCTGGGCAGGGGAAAGGCGGTACCCATTTCTATAGCTCCAAGCTGTGCTTTTCTCCTGCTGGAGGCAGGGAGGCTGGATGGTTTGGTCCCAAGACTTGTCCCCACAGCCCACACACTGGCTGTGGCAGTCTGCAGCCAGAGTGCCTCTTCAGGCCTAACACTGACCCATCCTTCTTCATTAGGTGGGGCTTCCTTGCAGGAACCCCAGTAACTCCAGCCAGAGGCTCAGGGACAGAATTCAGATATCCCTGGGCCTGAGCCCCTAGGGGGAGGGGTGGCCACCGTCTCTATGGACCAGCAGACTTAGCCTTGCCTCCTGGTAGTTCGGAGGAATCCAGACAGCCCAGACGAATGGGTTTTCCCCCAGTGAAGCACACCCCCTCCACCAAGGGAGAAGTGCTTCATTAAATGGGTCCTGCTCCCTGTGCCACCCAACTGGGTGAAACCCTCCAACAGGGGTTGTCAGACACCCTATACAGGAGCAATCCTACTGACATCAGGTTGGTGCCACTCGAGGTTAGAGGTACCAGAAGAAGGAGCAGGCACCATCTTTGCCATTCTATTGCCTCCTTGAGTGACATCTCCAGAGAGCAAATCAGATGAATATGGCCAGAGGTGAACCTCCAGCAAATTGCAGCAGTCCTAGAGAAGAGGAACCTGACTATTGAAAGAAAAACAAGCAGAAAGCAACAACAAAACAGCATCATCAACAACAACAACAAAAAACCCTTAAAAACCCATCCAAGGGTCAGTAGCCTGAAAGACCAAAACTAGACAAATGCATGAGGATGAGAAATAATCAATGAAAAAATGCTGAAAAACCAAAAGGCCACAGTGTCTCTTCTCCTCCAAATGGTTGCAATGTCTCTCCATCAAGGGTGCAGAAGTGGACAGAGGATCAGATGGATGAATTGACAGAAGTAGGCTTCAGAGGATGGGTAATAAATTATGCTGAGCTAAAAGAGCATGTTCTAACCCAATGCAAAGAAGCTAAGAACCTTGATAAAAAGTTAGAGGAATTGCTAACTAGAATAACCAGTTTAGAGAGGAACATTAATGATCTGATGGAGCTGAAAAACACAGCTCGGGAACTTTGTGAAGCATACACAAGTATCAACAGTGGAATCGACCAAGCTGAAGAAAGACTATCAGAGTTTGAAGACCACCTTACTGAAATAAGACATGCAGACAAGAATAGAGAAAAAAGAATTAAAAGAAATGAACAAAGCCTCCAAGAAATATGGGACTTCATAAAAAGACTGAAACTACGATTAATTAGAGTACCAGAAGGAGACAGGGAGAATGGAAACAAGCTGGAAAATACACTTCAGGGTATTACCCAGGAGAACTTTCCCAACCTAGCAATACAGGCCAACATTGAAATTCAGGAAATACAGAGAACACCATTAAGATACTCCACAAGAAGGTCGACCCCAAGACACATAATCATCAGATTCTCCAAGGTTGAAATGAAGGAAAAACTATTAAGGGCAGACAGAGAGAAAGGCCAGGTTGCCTACAAAGGGAAGTTCATCAGACTAACAGTGGACCTCTCAGCAGAAACTCTACAAGCCAGAAGAGATTGGGGCCAATATTCAACATTCTTAAAGAAAAGAATTTTCAACCCGGAATTTCATATCCAGCCAAACTAAGCTTCATAAGCAAAGAAGAAATAAAATCCTTTCCGACAAGCAAATGCTGAGGGATTTTGTAACTACCAGGCCTGCCATGCAAGAGCTCCTGAAAGAAGCACTAAATATGGAAAGGAAAAACTGGTACCAGCCACTGCAAAAACACATTAATATATAAAGACCAGTGACACTATAAAGAAACTGCATCAACTAGTGTGCAAAATTACCAAATAGCATCATGATAACAGAATCAAATTTACACATAACAAAACTAACCTTAAATGTAAATGGGTTAAATGCCCCAATTAAAAGACACAGACTGGCAAATTGGATAAGGAGTCAAGACTCATTGGTGTGCTGTATTCAGGAGACCATCTTACATGCAAAGACACATACAGGCTCAAAATAAAGGGATGGAGGAAAATTTACCAAGCAAATGGGAAGCAAATAAAAGCAGGGGTTCCAATCCTAGTCTCTGACAAAACAGACTTTAAACTAACAAAGGTCAAAAAAACAAAGTGGGCAAAGAATATGAACAGGCACTTCTCCAAGGAAGAAATTTATGTGGCCAAGAAACATACAAAAAAAAGCTCAACATCACTGATCATTAGAAAAATGCGATGAAAACCACAATGAGATACCATCTTATGCTAGTCAGAATGGCAATCATTAAAAAGTCAAGAAACAACAGATACCGGCAAGGCTGTGGAGAAATAGGAATGCTTTTACACTGTTGGTGGGAGTGTAAATTAGTTCAACCATTGTGGAAGAAAGTGTGGCAATTCCTCAAGGATCTAGAACCAGAAATATCATTTGACCTAGCAATCCCATTACTGGGTATATACCCAACAGAATATAAATCATTCTATTATAAAGATAAATGCACATGTATGTTTACTGCAACATTATTCACAATAGCAAAGACATGGAATCAAACCAAATGTCCATCAATGACAGACTGGATAAAGAAAATGTGGTACATATACACCATGGAATACCATACAGCTCTAAAAAGGAATGAGATCATGTCCTTTGCAGGGACATGGATGCAGCTGGAAGCCATCATCATCAGCAAGCTAAAACAGGAACAGAAAACCAAACAACACATGTTATTACTCATAAGTGAAAGCTGAACAATGAGAACACATGGACACAGGGAGGAAAACAACACACACCAGGGACCGTCAGGGGAGAGAGGTGAGGAAGAGCATCAGGACAAATAGTTAATGCATGTGGGGCTTAATACCTAGATGATGGGTTGATAGGTGTAGCAAAACACCATGTCACACCTATGTATCAATTATATGTGTTTACCTATGTATCAAACCTTCACGTTCTGCACATGTATCCCAGAACTTAAAGTAAAATAAAATTTAAAAAAAAATACTTTACCAAAAAAATGAATTGTTTTTTGTAACAAGTCACAGTTGGAGAAATTGGTTATTTTACAAAGGCTTTGACTGGAGTGGCTTGCTTTCTTTTAAGGAATCAAACTTGACTTGTAGAGTCAATAAAAGCCTCTTGGGAAGACTGGCCTCATACCTTATCTACCCAGTCCCTGTACTGGTTTCCTGACCTGTGGTAAGTAAAGAATGTCACTTTCTAACAGGCCCATGAGCTCCAAGTTATCTTGGGACCTCGAAAGGAAAGGAATTTACCCAGTTCATAGGTATTTGATGATAGAAACTCATGGCTAGGCTCAGGTTTAAAAACCATCTTATCTGAGATTCCTTTTATGGAACAAAGTTCCATCAAAGCCAATGTAAAAAGCCTATGTGAAAAATAATTATTCTTGCTGTACTTTATACCAATAATCAGGCCACGTATAATAAAGCAAATTGGTCTTACCATGATATGTCTTTAGTAAAAATGGGAAACTGGAAAGAGGAAAATTTTGTTTCAAGAACTAAGGTATACCTGTTATTTGATTCTAGTCTCATCAGTTGTTTTTGAGGGCTTTTTCCCCCAGCAATTTAGACTAGTTCTGCTTATTCCTGTGAACCAACCAGTGATCTCTGGCCAGTGCTCAAAAGAAACAGGAGGAATGGGTAATGTAAAAATCTGGATTCATATTCTAATTCTGGGTATGTATTGGTATCAGCCAGCAACCCCACATCAGCTTGTTGACAACAGTGGCCTAGTTCATAGAAAGCCTTGTTATTTAATTTACTTGGGATAATTTTACTTACTTTGCTTTACTATTGTGGAATATATTCCTGTTGTACTTGTTGTGCAGGAATGCAGGATAAACTTACCAAACATTTTCTTAAATCGAACACTTATTAATCTTCCAGATATCAACTTTTGTTGGAACTTGGAATTATAAATGGCCATACTGATACTTTCTGACTGAGTTCCTCTCTACCCCAAATACAAGAGACCCTAATAGTTAAGCAAGAATATCATCACCCCTATTCAGCCTGAAGAAGTTACAGAAGATAGATCTTTGCCACTCTGCAACCCTTAGGATTAAGGGTTCTCTTGTAAAAAGGAAGGAGGAAATATGTCAGAGGCATTCGAACCAGAGCTACTCCATCTTGAATAGGGGCTGGGTAAAAATAAGGCTGAGACTTATTGGGCTGCATTCCCAGCACCAGATGAGATAGGAGGTCAAATTATATTTTCCAGCAAAAGTAAAACTATTAATAACATTAAATCAGAGTGAACAGGCAACCTACAGAAAGGTCAAAAAAGACCTTGCCAATAAAACAGCATATAGTAAAGAAGCTGGCCAAATCCCACCAAAGCCAAGATGGCAACGAAAGTGACCTCTGGTCATCCTTACTGCTCATTACATGCTAATTATAATGCTATAATGCTATGGCCATACTGATACTTTCAGACTGTATCATGTAGCATACATCTGACTGTATGCTAAAAGACATGCCCAGCAGTGCCATGACAGTTTACAAATGCCATGGTAATGTCAGGAAGTTACACTATATGGTCTAAAAAAGGGAGGAACCCTCAGTTCTGGGAACTGCCCACCCCTTTCCTGGGAAACTCATAAATAATCTACCTCTTGTTTAGGATATAATCAAGAAATAACCATAAAAATGACAGCTGAGCAGCCCACACTGCTGCTCTCCCTATGGAGTAGCAATTCTTTTATTCCTTTACTTTTTTAATAAACATGCTTTCACTTAAAAAAAAATAGACAAACAGAAAGCCAAGTCATGAGTGAACTCCCATTCACAATTGCTACTAAGAGAATAAAACACCTAGGAATACAACTTACAAGGGATGTGATGGACCTCTTCAAGGAAAACTACAAACCACTGCTCAAGGAAATAATAGAGGACACAAACAAATGGAAAAACATTCCATGTTCATGGATAGGAAGAATCAATATTGTGAAAATGGCCATATTGCCCAAAGTAATTTATAGATTCAATGCTATCCCCATCAAGCTACCATTGACTTTCTTCGCAGAATTAGAAAAAACTACTTTAAATTTCATATGGAACCAAAAAAGAGCCCAAATAGCCAAGACAATCCTAAGCAAAAAGAACAAAGCTGGAGGCATCACGCTACCTGACTTCAAACTATACTACAAGGCTACAGTAACCAAAACAGCATGGTACTGGTACCAAGACAGCATGGTACTGGTACCAAAACAGATACATAGACCAATGGAACAGAACAGAGGACTCAGAAATAACACCACACATCTACAACCATCTGATCTTTGACAAACCTGACAAAAACAAGCAATAGGGAGAGGATTCCCTATTTAATAAATGATGCTGGGAAAACTGGCTAGCCATATGCAGAAAATTGAAACTGGACCCCTTCCTTACACCTTATAAAAAAATTAACTCAAGATGGATTGAAGATTTAAATATAAGACCTAAAACCATAAAAACCCTAGAAGAAAACCTAGGCAATACCATTCAAGACATAAGCATGGGCAAAGACTTCATGACTAAAACACCAAAAGCAATGGCAACAAAAGCCAAAACAGACAAATGGGATCTAATTAAGCTAAAGAGTTTCTGCACACCAAAAGAAACTATCAGCAGAGTGAACAGGCAACCTACAGAACGGGAGAAAATTTTTGCAATCTATCCATCTGACAAAGGGCTAATATCCAGAATCTACAAGGAGCTTAAACAAATTGACAAGAAAAAACAAATAACCCCATCAAAAAGTGGGTGGAGGATATGAACAGGCATTTCTCAAAAGAAGACATTTATGTGACCAACAAACATGAAAAAAAGCTCATCATCACTGGTCATTAGAGAAATGCAAATCAAAACCACAATGAGATACCATCTAACACCAGTTAGAGTGGCAATCATTAAAAAGTCAAGAAACAACAGATATTGACAAGAAATAGGAATGCTTTTACACTGTTGGTGGGAGTGTAAATTAGTTCAACCACTGTGGAAGACAGTGTGGCAGTTCCTCAAGGATCTAGAACTAGAAATACGATTTGACCCAGCCATTCCATTACTGGATATATAATCAAAGGATTATAAATCATTCTACTATAAAGACACACGCATACATATGCTTATTGTGGCACTATTCACAATAGCAAAGACTTGGAACCAACTCAAATGCCCTTCAATGATAGACTGGATAAAGAAAATGTGGTACATATACACCATGGGATACTATGCAGCCATAAAAAAGGATGAGGTCACGTCCTTTGCAGGGACACAGATGAAGCTGGAAACCATCATTCTCAGCAAACTAACACAGGAACAGAAAACCAAACACCACATGTTCTCACTCATAAGTGGGAGTTGAACAATTAGAACATGTGGACACAGGGAGGGGAACATCACACACCGGGGCCTGTTGGCAGGTAGGGGGCTGGCGGGGGCTAGGGGAGGGATAGCATTAGGAGAAATACCTAATGTAGATGATGGGTTGATGGGTGCAGCAAACCACCATGGCACGTGTCTACCTACATAACAAACCTGTATGTTCTGCACATGTATCCCAGAACTTAAAGTATAATTAAAAAAAAAAAAAGAGTAAGCTTTTTATATATAATGCAGAATGAGAAGTAAAGTTTTCAAGTTAAAGTAAATTAAAAATAAAAAATTAAAAAGGTATTAATATTTAACTCAACTGTAAAACTGAATATGCTGAGTAGCTTCAAATATAATTTATATGCTTAAATAAATTATATCAAATTATAGATGCAAATAGTTAATATATAGAATTACACAATAATAATAGCAACAGGATCAATTTAAAAAAATTTCAAAGCATATTTTCCAGCGAAAGTACAACTACTAATAACATTAATTTCTTAAAAATTATTTTTAGTAAACTTTTTTAGTAGACTTTTACTCAATATGAGAACATCTTTTAGCTTATTTAGCTGCTAGATATCCATTCAGATATTGTTGGCATTTTTTCCTTTTAACATTTGACAAAATGAATGATGAGTTGATTAACTTTTGTCAAATTAAATAATGCAATATAAAATATTTTAGTTTAATTCTGAAAGCCCAATGCGCACAAAAAGCATGAGGATCAAATATAAACAACATCCACAATGTGGCCAATAGCAGCCCATAGCCATGCTTGGGCCATCTTCTTGCAATATGACTTTAAGATGGAATAATCATGCATTAGAAAATTCTTTAATCACAGCCATCTATTCCACATAGTTTTGTAACACTGATCTTCCATACATTTTGTGTATTTTTCAATTATTCAATTTCTATACTGCTAATGTGACACCCCAAAACAACAGCAAAAACCAGTAATAGGAATTAAATACTAAGGAATAAGGTTTTATTATTTAGGGTTGAGCTTTGTAGGGCTACAAATCATTGTAATAGCTAAGATTTTTTTTTCCCTCCATGAACCAATTTTAGCCCTGTTGGGGGTGATATCACCCCTGTTGAGAGGTCATGGTCTAAATAAGTATCATTTGTCACTCCTGTTTCTAAAATAATCTCCTGGTAGGCCTCAATACCTCCTTTCTTCCTCTCTGCTCCGTTCTGCACAATGCTGTCACATGATTTCTCAAAACATAAATCTGATCACCCCACCTCCTTCAATGCTTTCAGTGCTTTCACAATGAAGCCACAATGCCCAATGCTCCCTACAAATCATGCATAACTTGGTCCTAACTCTGGTTTCATCTCATACAACATTCTCCAACCCTCTCTGCACTTCACCAGCACTAGGCTTCATTTCACTGAACCAATTCATGCCACGGGGACTTCATACATGCTGCTCTTCTGCCTGGAAGCCGCAGAAGCCGCATCTCTGCCTTTTTTGTTTAGCTAAAGGCTACTTCTTCAGATTGTTGCTTAATCATTCCTTCCTCAAGGAATCCTTTACTATTATCTTCAATTTCATCAAATCTGCCTTTAATAAACTGTGATACAGGCATACCTTCCCTTCAATAGCACTCATCACAGTTGTAATTTTATATTTATTGTGCTATAAGTGTTATAGTTGCTATACTCTATAGTTTTTTTCCCATCAGTATCTCCCCAGTATCTAGCACAAGTCTGGTACATGGTAGATGCACAATGAATTTATTAAATGAATGCATAATTGATGAATTAATTATGTTTTAATGAACTTGAGTAATTCAAAGAGGTAAAAAGTGAATGACATCCATACCATAATATTCAGCAAAGGCTTAATGAGGCAAAAGTAAAACTATTACAATAAGTATAAACTATAATAACAATATGTATTCCAGGAATCTTATTTTCAAGTCCAATTAAATAAATTGTGTAGGTTGCCATATCATCACTTTAGAATGCCATCATATGTAGTGAATGCTAAGACTGTTCTAAATATAACTACTTTTCGATACGTCAGATCACATCCTAAAAACCTGTAGTGCCTTAGGGACATCATTGTGAACCACAATTATCATAGCACAACTCAGCAGTCACAGACAACACAGGCTTGCTTTCAGGATCTGTCAAAAATGCTGCACCAGCATTTTGCACTTCAGCCTTCTACTGTGCTCTGGGCTGAAGACAGTACCCTGGCATACACCAAGCAGGCAAAATTAGCTCTCACAAGCCTTATCCATGGGAAATGGATAAGGCAACCACTAACCTCTATCCATAGAAAATGGCCTTCATGCCATTTATGGTACAAGTGTTCAGCGTTGTTCCTGCTAAGGACAGCAATAATGTAGTGAAACGTGTAACAGGTTTTAGTCAGAAATTTGGGACTTAATCCTGCCTCCATTATCAACCAGTTGGATGATCTTGGAAAATGCATTTGACCTCTTTATACCTCAGTAGAAAGTTAGAATAAATCAGTAGTTGAAACATTTTCACTACTAAGCTCTCCTGTTAATAACTTTTAACCTATAAACCTTGTGCTTCAAAATATTATATTTAGTAAAATTCACTTACTGAGCAGTAAATTTTGTTTTGTTAAAAATTCTGACAAATATCTAAGGGGGTTAGGAATGGTGGCAAACAGAAAAGGGGAGCTGTGGGAGGCAGAAGACAGGGTACATGAATGGGCTGGAAGGAGATGTCAGGGAATTAATGTCCTGTTTTTATAGAACAAAGACCTATATGACTGAGTACGTTAGAGAAACAAACTCCAGCAAAAGTAGGATTTTCTCTAGGTATTTTGACATATTAAAATTAGCTTATAACACCCATTATTACCTTTGTAATTATCCAAAGATCTGGGGCTGGACACTATAGCACAAGATGATTCCTGAGGTGCCTAGGAAAAGTGTGCTTCAAAATGAATTTCTATTAAATGAGTTTTGAGTCACCGACTTCTGAAATCAAATTAGGGAAATTTGGGGTGGGGGGCCAGACAAGGGGAGTTATCTCTTATAAATGTAAGTTACATGTTTAAAAAAAGTCATACAATTCAAGGGAAAATATTTCTGTCCTGCAAATACACATTCAAAATATTAATTGTATAAATATGTCCTATCACTGGTTTAAATTCATTTACATTATACATTCCCAGTGAGTACACTATTACACTCAATTGGGCAAAAACTATTTCTTGGGGGATGCTCAAAAAATCTTAATATTGCAATGGTATATGGGCCGCCAAAGCTCAACCCTACCTGGTAAAATCTCATTTCTTAATTCTATTTAATTCCTCTCATTGGGTTTTGGATTTGAGAGAGGTATCACATGAGCAGCATGGGCACTGAATTCACCGAAGGTACACAAAATACATGCCAGATCAATGCTACAAAACTATACACATAGACAGCTGCGAATTGAAGTCTTTCTCTCGCTTGATGGCTCAATCTCAGACTCCTCAGAGTTTCAAGAAGTGGCCTGCTCATGGCTATGGGTTGCTGTTGGCCTGTGGATGTTGTTTATATTTGTTCCTCATGCTTTTGTGTGTGAGTTGGGCTTTGAGAATTAAACAAGAATAGTTTACATTTTATTGTTTAAGCTGAAAAATATCATGTGATCCATTATTAGTTATATCAAGTGCTAAAAAAATCAGTATCTGAATAAAATCTAGCAACTACATTATATTCTCATATCAAGCATAAGCCTAAAGTTAACTTATTAAGAATAGTTTTTAAGAAATCAATTTAATATTTTTATTTTGGCTGGAAAAATAATACCTTGGAATGATTTTTCAAAAATTTGATTACATTTCTATCATTCTTACATATTTATATAAATTTCTAGGATTTGACACCTCTTTTGAATTTAGTTCCTTTAGGATTTTTCGTATTTAACAGCTGTCATTTTAAAAATTATTTTCTTAGCTTATCCAATTTTTTTCCAGTTAAAAGTGAGAGTGACTATCATAACTTTCTACATTCTAACTGGAGCAGAATGTTATTTATTTTAATGTTGCCATATTGATAGAGAGGAAAAATTAACAGGATATGGGGATTCTACATATTTGAGAAAGAAGAAGGGGTCTATCAGTATCTGAGGTGAAGATTATGTCTCCAGGCTAAAGACACTGACACACTAGGCACTTTATTCTGAAGAGGGTCTCTATATAGGGGAAAGGAACAAATGTATTTCTTACAAATGGGCTCCAACACTAGGGATGACGCTGATTCTCAAATTGTGGGGCTTAAGCTCTTTAAACTCTACTTATGTAAAGTCAGTTGATCCATGCCTTTGAACTAAAATTTCCTATAGTTTCCTTTTAGGGTCAAAAGCAGATGTGAAACCTCATTCAAGACTTTTCTCTTTGGTCCAGAAAGAGATGTTAGCCAAAATGCTAGATGAGATCAAAGATCTAGGAAGAAGCTCTAGTTTCTAATGTCCATGTATAGTCACCCTGTGTGGGGCACAGGTTGCAGATGCCTGAAGCTAGGCAGGGTATGTATCTTTCTGAAGTTGCATATTCTGATAAATAATGGTTTTCCATAGCTAATCATCCTGAAGAGGAAAACCTGTCATTAAGTCTGCTAAATGAGCCAGTCAAGGAACTTTGTGCTAGAGAATAAGTTTTTGGCTGGGCACAGTGGCTCATGCTTCTAATTCCAACATTTTGGGAGACCCAATTGGAAAGATAACTTGAGTCTGGAAGTTCAAGAACAGCCTGGGCAACATGGCAAGACCCTGTCTCTATCTTTAAAAAAAAAAGTTACCAAAAAGAGAGAGAATGAATCTTTCTACTTCGTTGCAGTATATTAGGTATTTGGGGAGCAGATACCTTAGCTACATCCAGACCTGATGGAAAGGACTAAATATTTCCTGGAGGTGTTAGACTTTGAGCTAAACACTGTAACTGGAAGATGTGGATGGGTTTCTCCTTTGGACAGAAGGTGAGTATGTTCTATGTGTCAAAAAAGGAGTATGAATATTTGGGTGACCAAAGTGGAGGGCATTGTGGCTAAAGCTGCTAATGTATTATTTTTTGATTGCTGTCATAACAAATTGCCATAAACTTAGTGACTTAAACCAGTGGTCCCCAACTGTTTAGGCCTCAGGGATTGGTTTTGTGGAAGACAATTTTTTCACGGACTCAAGGGTGGGGTGGGAGATGTTTCAAGATGAAACTGTTCCACCTCAGATCATCAGGCATTAGATTCTTATAAGGAGCGTGCAACCTAGATCCCTCACATATGCAGTTCACAATAGGGCTCATGCTCCTATGAGAATCTGATGTCAACACTCATCTGACAGGAGGTGGAGCTCAGGCAGTAATGCTTACCTGCCCCTCAGCTCCTGCTGTGCAACCCAGTTCCTAACAGATAACAGATGAATGAACAGATAACAGGCTATGGATCCATGGCCCAAGGATTGGGGACACCTGGCTTAAACAAAAAAAATTATTATTTTTCAGTTTTATAGACTAGAAGTTTGACATGGACCTCACTGGGCTAAGATTAGGTGTTAGCCGGGCTGAGTTCCTTTCTGGAGATCCTAGGAGAAAATCTATATCCTTGCATTTTCTAGTTTCTAAAGGCCACCTACATTCCTTGGCTAATGGTTCCCTTTCTTCATCTTCGAAGCCAGCAATGGTGGGTTGAGTCCTTTTCACATGGAATATCTGACTCTCATCTTAGCTCCCTTCTTACCATAGCTTGGACAAATTATCTGCTTTTAAGAATCTATGTGATTAGATTGGGCCTACTGGGATAATCCTGGATAATCTGCCTGTCTAAAGGTCCTTACCTTAATCACATATGAAAAATCCTTTTTCCTATGAAAGATAATATATTTACAGAAACATTCTAGTATTAGGATGTAGACATCTTTGGGGGACAATTATTCTACCTACCATAGCTAAGTACACTTCAATATTAATGTTCTTCTTCATCAAAAGTATTTACTAAAAACTGGGAATATCACTATAAATGTCCATGTCATTTACTAAAAACTGAGAATATCATTGCCCAGAATAAAGACCATGTTTCTCCACTTCCTTTGATGTGACTAAATTCTATGATGGGATGTAAATGAAAGTGATATATGCAGCTTCTGGAAGTTGCCTTAAAGAGGGAGGGGATTTCTTTATCTTTTATCCTTCCTGCTGGCCAAAATGGACATATGAGGAATGAAGGTGGATTAGACATCTTTAGCCAAGATATAGAAGGTGCATAATGAAGGTGAAAGAGTAATGAGACAGAAGAGTGTGTCTCAGTTAGTTATGGAATCATTATATCAATCCTGTGTTCTTAATGTGAGGGAAAATATTAAGTCTATTTTCCTACCCACTGTTACTTGGGAGTTTTGATACTCACAGTCAAAGCTAATCCTATCAAATACAAAGGACAATAAAGTTGCCGGTCCAGTGTATAGAAAGTGAGATAAATGGATGAGGAACGAGAAAACAGGATTTGAGATTTCTCCAGACATTGGCCAGTTAAAGAAGGAGAAGCTATGGGTATGGCCATCCTCCCTACCCTCCCACCCCCACAAACTCAAGAAGGTGTAACTGCAGGACACAAGAGAATTACAGGGCTCAAATACATCAGCCTTCTCCATTATGGGAGTCTCTCATTAAAGTTCTTCTCTGCAAACTTTGGAACAGTCAAGTTTTAATTTTAAACCTTATCAGTTTTCACTAGGAAAAGAAAAAGGATTCCCAAATCTCTGTGACTTCAAAACAGCAAAGGCTTATTTCTCATTCACTCTACATGTTCATCTTTGGTCAGTTGGGAGCTCTGCTCATTTTAATAATTCAAAAGCCCAGGCAGAGAGAAGCCCATCTTTGCATGTGCTTCCTTGCTCATGGCAGCGAAAAAAGGGGCAGTATGGTGAATCATGCACTGGCTCTTAATGATGGTGCTCAGCACAGCAACACTATTCACAATAGCCAAGAGGTAGATGCAATCCAAATGTCCACTGATGGATGAGCAGATGAATAAAATATCGTATATTCATACAATGGAATATTACCCAGCCTCAAAAAAGGGAGGAAATTCTGTCACATACTACCACATGAATGGACTTTAAGGACATTATGCTAAGTGAAAGAAGGCAGTCAATAAAAAGACAAATACTGTATGATTTAACTTATGTGAGGGACATAGAGTAGTAAAATGCATACACAGTAAGTAGAATGGTGGTTTCCAGGGGCTGGAGGAGGTGGAAAAGAGAAGTTGTTTGATGGGTATAGAGTTTTAAGTTTTGCAAGATGAAAAGGTTTTGGAGATTGGCTTCACAACAATGGGAATTTACTTAACACTACTGAACTATATACTAAAAATGGCTAAGATGGTCAATTTTATGTTATGTGTTTTTTTGCCACAATAAAGAAAATGATACTCAGAAAAGACACACATCACTTCTGTTCACATTTAGTTAGCCAAAGCAAGTTACATAGTTATGCCTACCTTTAAAAGATGGGGAGGTGAAGTGCAATCCTGTCATGAGGGAGTAAAGCAGAAATATTTGGTGAATAGTACTAACAATAATTGAAGTCTTCACTTCAGGGCATGAAATATTTCCTTCATCTTTCTTCCCACATACAAAATGCATTCATTTACTTTCCTCCAAGGGAAGAAAACTCAAAAGTCTCAGTGATGGCATCAACTTTAAAACCCCGGATCCCTGGAAGATGCATGGCAGTCTTTACGTCAGGAGATAATGTGAAGGAGCCTGTAAAATAGGTCTGTGTATATATACTTTTGATCCAGAGACCTGACCCTCCCACCTCCCACTCACACATTATCCAGTGGTAGAACAGAGTCAAGATACCTCCAACAAATACTCACATTAAAAAGCAGAAGAGCCGGGCGCGGTGGCTAAAGCCTGTAATCCCAGCACTTTGGGAGGCCGAGACGGGCGGATCACGAGGTCAGGAGATCGAGACCATCCTGGCTAACACGGTGAAACCCCGTCTCTACTAAAAAATACAAAAAACTAGCCGGGCGTGGTGGCAGTGCCTGTAGTCCCAGCTACTCGGGAGGCTGAGGCAGGAGAATGGCTTAAACCCGGGAGGCGGAGCTTGCAGTGAGCTGAGATCCGGCCACTGCACTCCAGCCTGGGCGACAGAGCGAGACTCCGTCTCAAAAGAAAAAAAAAAAAAAAAAAAGCAGAAGAATGGGAAACATATGGCAGACATTGGCCTGTCATTGGCAGTCGTTGGCCTTTTAATATTAGACTGGGCAGATGTTTTAAACCTCCTACCCAGAGGATGGGAAATGTTCCTTGAACAGGCTGGCTTTCCTGAAAGGAGCTCCCCTGTCCACTGATCTCTGTGATTCTTGGATTCTCCCTTTGGGAAAGTCCTCTTTCAGCTTTCTCTGAATAGGCACTCTGCTTCCTGCTTATGAATGGTAGAGAGTCCAAGAGCCATGTTAAGTCTCAAATTGAAACAATCACATTTAATCCAGGTTAGAGACTTTGTTTAGCAGTAAAATTGTCTTACAAAATTAACCTTGGTTGTCTTCTGACTTACTTGCATGTTTCTTTCTAGACATATTTATTTGCTATATTTCCGTGTTTTCTTGCTCCAGCAGTTCTGTTTTCCCTCCCTCTCTCTTTTCTCCCTCTGTCCCCTCTCCCCTAGTTATAGGTTCCTTGAGCCTAGCAGTGATAGCTACGCCTTTTCCCATGAACCAGTGTAAGTCATTCTGGGCCATTTGGTCTAATTGAAGGAATGACTGGGCACCACACCTTAATTCATGATCAGTGATCTGATCCTTGCCACAAAGCTGAGTTTTAATGTGCTTTTGTTGCTCAAAGGATCGATTTTACTTTTCATTATTTAGACTGAGAAGCAGTTGCCTTTTCCAGCCTTACAAGTTCTTGACTTTGTAGACTCTCTAAATCTCTTTCATCTATCCTAGCAAACTGACCAAGTCTTCTCTGAACATATCTTTCTCTTATAATGTCTTATTAAATACAATTAATAATAGGCAATAAACAGTAATGATAATCTGTTTTCAACCTCTTCCCCAAAATTAGATATGCCTTTTGCCTTCAAATTACTGTAGGCAACAGTCTTACCAAAGTTTTCCCCACTAGAAAAATAATTTCCATTCTTCCAGGCTTCAGTAATAGTTTGCTTGATTCCCTCTGACCAGCTGTTAAGCCAATGTCACTCATTTTAGGGTTTGTTTTATTATTGAAGCAGAACCTTTCTCTTAGGATCTAAGTTCTATATCATTTCAGGATAAGATAGATAATCCTGCGGAAACAAATTTCCCTCAAATCTCAGCAGCTTAAATACCAAGTTCATTTTTAGCTTTGACAGCTCTATGTCCATTGGAAGGGGGTCTTCAAAGGGTTCTGTTCACTGTGATCACTGAAAGAAACACATGGGCAATCTCCATATCAATATCTGTTTCCATAATCAGCTCCAGTGAGAGTGTGACTCTTCTTTGTTTTCGTTGTTGTCGTTCTTTGATTTTTTTTTTTTTTTTTTTTTTTTTTTAGACAGGGTCAGGCTCTGTCACCCAAGCTGGAGTGCACTGGCACAATCTCATCTCACTGCAACCTCCACAACCTCTCTGGCTCAAGCAATTCTCCCACCTCAGCCTCCTGAGTAGCTGGGACTACAGGCACATGCCACCATGCCTGGCTAATATTTGTGGGT